>NC_080767.1:6744891-7047921 GCF_020826845.1 Diceros bicornis minor | reverse complement strand
AGGAGATGGGAGCGTCTGATCACTACAGCTCTGACCGGGGCAGACCATGGGCGCGCCCTGGGGGTCGCTCAAGGGAGAGATGAGCCCCAGGGGGCGGGGGGGGGTGGATAGCTTCCTGCAAGACAGAGCATTTGATTTCGGCCAAGGAGGATGGGTCAAGCAGGGACAGGTGCCGATGCAGAGTAGAAGGGAATACACTGGAATCTGAAGTGTGGCTCCCTGGTGAACCACCCGGGAAGGGCTTCTCCTGGGCCATAAGAGATCTCTGGGTGAGGGATGCCATCCACAGTCCTGAGAGAGCCCCAAGGAAACCAAGACCTTCCCCTGGGCCCAGCACCCATTCCCGCTCACTCTCCCTGGGCACTGGGGCTGGGTGAACTGGAGACACGAGTTTCAGGCCCAGCTGTCCCCCTGACTGATTGTGTACCCCCAAGGCATGGCATCTCTCTGAACTCAGCTAGCATGCCTCTGAAATGGGGGTAAACACTCCAACCTCACAAGCGGCTTTCAGATTTCAAGTGGGGATAACAGGCGTGGTTCCCTTAATAGACTGTAGAGCGCCATGCAGGTTGGGGGGAGGCTTGTTGGTGGAATTAGCTTATGGGCACAGGCAATTTGGCTTCATTAGAAAGGGTTCTCCTTTTGGGAAGCAGGAGCCAAGGCCCACTGGCCCTCCCTGCTCCTGAAGGCTCCGGGCATGGCCAGATGTGTCCCAGGTGGAGTGACCACAGGTTTAGAGGTGGTGGGCGGGCCAGCTGAGGGCTGACGGCCTATGAGGTCCTAGGGACGAGGCTGCAGATTCCAGCACATCAGAGGGAGGATACAGGCGACCCCAGCAGATTCGCTCTGGTTTGTGGAAGGACTCCAGTGTGTACAGAAGCACAGTGCGTCTCAGCACTTTTGTACCACTGCCCCGCCCCCGTCTGTTCTCCCCTCCTCACTCCACCTCCCCCTGGCTGACATAAGTGGGGACTTACCTCCTCCTGGGTCCCCCTGACCCAGGGGCAGCCCTATGGGGGACTCAGGAGGCTTGAGCTATGCCCCTGACCTCCTCATCCTTTGACGTGGACAACATTTCTCAATTTTAGCAAAACTCTGCAAAAGCCACTTCAGACATGCCCCCCCAGCCCTCCTACAGAGAAATTCTGGAGCCCTCTATGCTCACTCCCCAAGTCTAGGCTGGACTCCCCTTCTCTGTGCTCCCAGAGTCCCTGAGCTTCCCTGTTACCACATCTGACCCTCAAGCCCCTAGTGACTTGTCTGTCTGCACTAGAGGCTGAGAGCTTCCATGGACAAGGGCCACCGCTTTCACCTTATATCCCCAGGCTGACGCCTGGGACATGTAGATCCCCAAGGCTGACGCCTGGGACATGTAGATCGTCAGTAAACGTTGGGAGGGAGGGAGGGAGGGAAGGAGGGAGAGAGAAAGAAAGGTAAGAGGAAATTATGGATGCATGCATGGAGGAACGGATGGGTGGATGGACGGTCAGACGGATGGACAGACGGCTGGCTGGCTACTGCAACCTGATCAGCTCAAGGCCCCGCGGTAATTTTTTATGTTCCATTCGGTTCAACAGGAAATCAGGGTCTCTCCCCAGCCCCTCCCTCCCAGCCCCCTGGGCGTCTTCCTATGGAGGGCCCTCTCAGCCCCACCCGACAGCACATCACACATTAAAAGTACCACAATAATGATACTTTTTGCTCTAAAAATATGAAAGGCTTATTTTTATAATTTTGCTTTTGAGATTATTTGCCACAAGTAATTTATTTAATGTATGACTGGCTATGATTTCTCAGCAATCAAGACACAGACTAGGGAATTCTTGCAAACTGAGAAAATCTAATCTAAAAACTATTTTTAAATGTAATGAAACTTTTATGAGCAGTAAATTTAATAGTTAATGAAGTTAACATAATGTTACAACTTGTAGACATTTAACTTAACATTTATTAATGCCAGTTTTCCAGCTTCCTTTTTGAATTTGAGAGGGAAAAGGAGTTTTGGTCAGGCCTCAAATTGTTGTAGATGCCTGAAAAACTCTTAGGCCTTTAGCCCAGGACCCCTCCCGGACCCTGCACGCGCTTCACTGTCCTGTGGGAAGTCCCGGCCAGGAGCTCAACCTCCTCTTCAGGAGCTCAAGTCTGGCAGGGCTAAGACACACTCACAGATAATGTCATAAAAAGTCAAAGGAAAGATGGCCGGAGGGGGTGAGCTGGGCCCTGAGCCTCAGATGGGCTATCCAGTAGCTAGGGGGCTGGTCTGAGCCCTGGACACTGTGGGGGCCTGGCTCCTGGGTGGGGAGCCCTTCCTGGAGGGGCTACCTGGCCTGGGCTCCTCCCAGGGCTCAGCCTCTCCCTCCCCCCAACCCAGGTGAGCCAGGCCCAAAGCACCTTATCCTCGTTTGCCCCTGACCAGGACTCAACCACGTCATCAGAGAGAACTGCCACCCAGCCCTCTTAGTGACCTGGTGAGAAGCGGTCCTTGGAGGCAATGAGGCAGAATGGGGTAAAATCCTGGGGGCTCAGTCAGGCTACTCTGCCTCCTACTGTGTGGCCAGGTGCTGAGGACAGCCCCTCTGTCGCTGCTCTGCTAGGCATGTGCACACCTGGGCTGCAGCCCTTGTCCAATCCTGAGGGCTTATCTCCTGGAACCTGACTCACCATCAGGACTTAGGAGGATGAAGGCCCAAGGCTCAGCAAGGCCACCCATTCTCCTCAGGGCACCCGTGCCCTGGGCCGTGCACCTGCACACTCCTCTCTGCATTAACCCGGGAGCCCAACCTCTTAGGGCTCGGAGGGCCTCAAAGGCCACCAGGCCAAGCTGCCCCCATGTCACCCTACCCAATGCTCAGATGCCCTCCAAATACTTCCATTTCTTCTAAAGAAAACCTTGACTGTGTTCCCCCCAATCTCCTAAAAAGGCATCACAATCCAGTCTTTTGTTTGTTTGTTTCAAGTAACACCACTGGTAGAGGCACATCAGGAAGAAACTGAAGCCAGGAGCCCAGACACGTGGTCCCTGTACTCAAGACTGGGTCCGCCAACAGCCGCCAGGAGCGGAGACTGGGGAAACGAACCCGCCCAGGGGAGGTGCCGGTGTCCCAATTCCCGCTCCGCGCTCCCCTAGTGCTGGACACTCCCTGGGCCTCTGTGGGCCCCTGGCTTCAGGCAGGGCGCTCTTCTGCTCGGACTCTGCTTCTCACCTGGCCTGGTGATGGGGGCCTGATGTGTGTGAGAAAAGCCTGTGATGCACCTGCTCCCACCTCCACGCTCCCCAAAGGGACACTCTGCTCGGATTATGGAACGAATCACGGTACTCTTTACTGCCTCTCTTGCCGTAAGGTTCCAGATTCCAAAGTCCGTAAGAACCCACCCCAGGTGTGGAGTCCTGAAGGCCAGTCTTTGCTGCCACAGCAGTTTCAGGGACCTTCCGTGTGGAGACTTGGTGACGGGTGTACAGGATGCACCCTGAGGCCCCTTCCTTCAGCCCTACCCCTTGGAAGTTATTACCAAATGACACGTGACAGCCCAGGGCCACTGCCTTATCCCGTCACAGCCCCAGGCCTGAAGGGAACTCAGAAGCATCTGCTGCTCACTTAGAACAGAGAGGGCAGGCCTCGGGAGCCATGCAGTCCAGCCAGGAGGTGACATCAGCCAGCGGGGACGTCACAGGCAGAGAAGCCCTCGAATGGCAGGACCAGCAAGCCCCCTAGGGAGCGTCTAATGCAATCTCCCCACCCTTCCCCCTGGTTTAGGAGCGAGCAGAAAGTCCCGAGGCCACGTCCCAGGGTCACAGTGCGAGTGTCCAGCAGCTGGAATCTGAGCCCAGGTCTCCTAAGTTCCAGCAGGACCTCCATGCCTCCAACGTACCGTCCACTCTGAGTCTTCGCGTTTGCAATTCTTTCCTTCCCCAATGCAGCAGAGCGCCCACACGGCCCCGCTGGGTGTCAGGTTCCCCCCGGTCCCAGCAGAGCTCCCGGGAGCTCGTCACAGACTCCAGACCAGACCACTCCAGACCCCTCGCTCTCTGTTCTGCGGGGCACAGACTCAAGTCCAGGTCTGCCTGGGCAGAGCCAGCCACCTGTCAAGGCTGCTGCTGGCACCACCTCATGCCCCAGAGGTTTCCAGGGGTCGAGGCTTGGGTGCTGCGGAGGCCCTTCTTCATTCGGCCCAGCTTGCCCTTCCTGCTCCTCCCTGACAGCGCCCAAGGCTTCCGTCACACCTAGCTCCTCCCTGAGGCCCGTGCTCTCCTTCCTTGGGTCTTCTTCCGCACTAGCCCCTCACCCAACAATGCTGCTCCAACTTCTAGGACTGGCAAACGCCCCCTTCAAGGTCCAGCTCAAATGACCTCCTCTGGGAAGCCTTCTCTGATTTCTCCCATCCACCCCATTGCCCCAGCAGCCTAGCAGCCCCCTCCTCTGCATTTCCTCAGCAGCTTGTACCTTCCTAATTTTAGCTCTCAACATAGCACACAGGGAGGATTTTTTATGTCTGTCTCTCCAACTAGACTGTGAGCTCCCTGAGGGCCGGGGCTGTGTTAGCACACCACATCTAGTCCAGAACTGGCACCCAGTGTGTCCCAGGAAATGTTTGAAGAAGGAATGAACGAACACAAGAATGGCCACCTCCCATCTCATCTTGGCTGTACTGGGCATTCCCCGGGGTGAAGTCTACGCCCCTGATGTGGCAGAGTGACTGGACGCCACTAGAGGGCAGCAGAGAACGAGCAACAGGTGTGAACCCAGGGCAGTTCGGAAAGGTGTGAAGGGAGCCTGGGAAGTGTGCAGGCCACAGGACCCCCAAGAGGCCTGGTAAGGGGGAGTAAGAGCTGAGGCAAAGGCCATGCACTCACCGAGCAAACGCTCCCTGAGCCTGATGCTGGGCCAGGGAGGCACTCGGGGAGCGCTGGTCCAGTCTCCCGGCAGACGCTCCAGCCCCTCCACCAAGTCCTCGCTGGCTTCTGCGGCCCCTCCCAGCCTGCCCGTCCCCCATCTTCAGTGCTAATTACAGGGGAGGGTCTTTATAGAAAGCTGAAGAAGCCGTCTCTCCGCTCCACTCACTGGTCCCGGCCAGGCCTATGGGACCTAACGGAGTACATTTTACCCCGGTCCACACGCGGAACGGGCGCAGAGAGTGGAAATGGCATGTCATTCACACGGTGAGTCCCCTGCTGAACTCGGCCAGAATCCAGGCTTTGCCTCTCCACCTGGTGCTGGGCCCCCCGCCCCTTAAGCCTGCAGGCCTTCCACGGAGCAGGCGAGGCTCAGAGTCAGGGAGGGGCTTACTGCGGACAGACAAAAGAAACCCCCCTCATCCCCCTGAGACCTCAGTAGGCTTCCTCCCTCACCTGGCTGCTGTCTCAGTAGCTGCACAACCATCCTGTCCAGTGTTCCTCAGAAACAGCAGGCAGGGCAGGCTCAGAGAGGTCTCGGAGCTTGGTCTGCTTGGCCTCCAAACGTTGAGAAGTCCAAATCCTAACCTTGCTGGACACCAACCTCCTCCTCAACCAGCTCCCCGCCCTGCCAACCCCACTAACCCACCTGGGCAGGCCGGGCCATGTTCCCACCCACGTGAACCCACACCAGCTGCTGGGCTCAGCCCCTACCCCACCTCCTCTTCAAATGGCCAAGGACACTCGTCTCAGCCCAGCTTAAGGTCCCCCCACCGCCAGGACACCTTTCTCCAGTGGACCAAGCCCAGGTGCCTCTCCGTTTCCTCCAGGCCGCAGCACTCAGAGCCTGTCCCCACTCCTGCCTGGAACACTCTTGTTGGTGACTGGATTCTTCTCTGATTGGTTCCCACTGACCATGGGCTCATGGGGTAAGGGTTTTGCTGGAGGGCTCCTGATCTGAGGCCAGCTAGGCCAGGCCAGCTTTAGGCATGCCTGCCAGGTGCCTCTCCTCCCCTCCACCTCTCCTCCCCACCACACCCAGCTCAGACCCTTGTATAAATGACAGTCATCATCGTCATTAACACTTATATGGCACTTAACATTGCCAGGTAAAGTTCTAAGAGTTTTTACATATATTCCATCATTTCATGCTCACTCATTATCATCATCATCCCCATTTTATAGATGAGAAGGAAACTAGGGCCCAGAGAAGTTACATAATTTGCCCCAAGTCACACAGCTGGTGAGAAACAGAATTCAGCACCAGGCAGTCCGGCTCCAGAGGCCATGCCCTGGACTACCGGCCACCTGCCTCACCAGGCACTGCCCAGCATCCTGGGCTGCCCTGCTCCGGCCCTGGGCCGAGCTGTCACTGGCAGCCGAGCCCAAAGCCTCCCTTTTTATCTCAACTACTATTTCCCGAGTGCTACTATGGGCCAGGCACTCTGCCAGGCACTGGGACATGGTGGTGACAAAATAGATGTAGCCTTGTGTACATACAACCCTGTGTACCCCACAAACCTGAGGGATGGCAGACGACAGAGTAAACCACAGATTCAATTCCTTCCATTGTGCTTAGTATCATGAATGAAAAGAACAGGATGCTCTGAGAGAGGAGGGACCGGGGTCCTGGTTCAGATAGAGTGGTAGGCAGAATAACGGCCCCCACCAAAGATGTCCACATCCTAATCCCTGGAACCCATGAGCTCGGCCAGTTATATGGCAAAAGGGAATTAAGGCTGCTAATTAGCTGACCTGAAGATAAGGAGATTATCCTGGATTACCCAGGCAAGTCCAGTAAAATCGCAAGGGTCTTGATAAGTGGAAGCAGGAGGCAGGAGAGAGAACCTGAAAGATGGCGGCATGATAAAGACTCAGCCCAACGTCGCCAGCTTTGAAGATGGAGGAACTGGGCCACGAAGCAAGGAACGTGGGCAGTGTCTACAAGCTGCAACAGCAAGAAGCGATTGAGCCTCCAGAAGGAGCAGCCCTGCCAACACCTGGACTTTACCAGGGAGACTCGTTTTGGACTTGTGGCCTCCAGAGCTGTATGATAAGACATTCCTGTTGTTCTGAGTCACTAGTTTGTGGTGACTCATCACAGCAGCAGGATATTAACACACAGGTGGGTGTGGGGAAGGCCCCTCTGAGGAGGTGACACCCACAGGGGTTGGGGGAGCAGGCTGGGCCCGTCGCCGGTGGGAGCAGCAGAGAGGGGCTGAGCCCTTCGGGCAGAGGGGACCATACATGCCTCTCGTTCCTCCTAGAGTCCAGTGGGCCCTGAGCCTGCCATCTCTTCCAGACCTCCTCACGGGCCTCAGGCTCCCACTCCCCCCGCCCCCTCACCCCTACTTCTTCAAGAAGATAAAAGCCATCAGCTAACTGAGCAACTTAACTGAAAGGCATCTGGAAATGATGTACCCCAATCCACAGCAAGTACAGGGCCCAGGACCAGAGGAACCCGCCAGCCTCCTTCACATACATTGCTCTGACCGACCTCCCTTCAGACGGTCTCTTGTCTGCTGCAGCCCCGGGAGGGCGAACTCGACACACGGTCAGGATTTCTTGCACTCTGGCCTAAAGCCCCAAAAAGGAGACAAATAAGGGGTGTGTGGGGGCTGGGGCACATGGGGCCAGTCAGGGGCAGGGTGCGTGGGGCCGGCATTCCTTGACTGGTTCATCTCAAAGATGGTTCCCTCGCTTAGACTTAGACTCACTGAAGCCAAAGGGCAGCGAATGCCCCTTCTCTTCCCCCAGCCGAGAATTTTTAAGAGTTTCAAATGCCATGTCAATATCTGTTAGGTTGTGCAAATATCTCCAGGCAGGAATCAACTAGTTACACCAATCAAGACACTATGGAATCTCTGGTGCAAAACTTTTGGCATTTGCTGGGACTTGATGAAAATAAGATCTGCAAACCCTCTCCATTCTGAGCTGCTGTGACATGCCGTGTCTGCTTTATTCAATGTAATTCACCAGCAAAGGGCTCTGCAGGGTTTGCAGGGCCGCAGAAACGGAATCTGCACACACCAGAGAAGACCAAGAACACCCGTTTGGCAGACATGGGGATACGGTGGAGCCAGAAAGGGCAGACGACACCCTGATGGCAGAATTAGGATTCGAAATAAGCAAGAGTCCAAGCTGGCATTTAATACGGAAAAATGTAATGCCTATTTTTTCAGGCCTGAAAGCTCAACTGCCCTTGCGGACCCGGGAGGCCATTCCTCCTCAACACATCCTGAAGGCAAACCTGATATCTGGAAGCCTTCCCTCACACAGGGAAGAGGCGGCAGCCAGTTTCCCGGAACCTAGAGGGAGAACAACTCAGAAGATTCTTGTTTCCTCTGAACTCACTGCCAGGCAGGAGAGAGGACTGTTCCATACAGTGACAGAGGCCATCACCATGGACCAGCCTCAGAGACAGACACAGGATCCACAGGTCCCCTGAAGCCTCGCCAAGTTGGTTTTCCCAAACCCGCCCACGTGCCCTTGGGGTCAATGACATGGTATCACCTCAGCTCCACCACAGTGGAATGAATGCCTCTGGATTCAGAAGCCCAAGAGGTTATGAATCTGAAATCTGAACAAATATGAAGTTAAAATTCTCAAACAGGCTGTGGTCTGTCCGTGTCCTAATCCCTGGAACCCATGAATGTTACCTATACAGTCTATACCTATACCTAAAAAGGGTGGAGGGGGTTCTTTGTAGATGTGAATAAGTTAAGGATCTTGAAATGGGAAGACTACCCTGGGTTATCTGGGGGCCCTAAATGCGGTCACATGTATCCTTAGGAGGGAGAGGCAGAGGGAGACTTCACACACATGCACAGAGTGAGGAGAAGGCGGAGCAGCGAGGGACTCGCAGATGCAGTGACGTAGCCACAAGCCAAAGGATGCAAGAGCCACGGGTGGACAGGAAAGGAGGGGTCCTTCCCCCTGGGCCTCCAGGGGGAGCACAGCCCAGCCGACCCCTGGATGTTTGTTCCAGCAGCCACAGGAAACTCACAGGAGGGTCAACATGAACTTTCCCTGCCTCCCTCCCTTAGCCAACACACGCACAAAAGGGCCTACTATGTGCTGGGGACTGTGTGGGGTGCAGAAGACAAGGAAAGCAGAGGGCCTGGCTCTCAGTGAGCTCCCCACCCAGGGGCATAGCTAACCGGGCCACAAACACACTGGGCCACATGGCATAACAAAGCCACTGTCTCCCGAGGAGGGCGCACCAGAAGGCTTCATGGGGCAGCTGACGTTCGCGCTCAGCCCTGAAGGGTGAACTGATCCCAACAGCCCGAGGCAGGAAGTGGTCTAAGCTGAGGGTACAGACTAAGCAGGGATGCTGACGGGTGAGAGTGGGAGGCGTGCTGGGAACCAGCGAGTGGTCAGTGTGGGGGACGGGCTGGGAGATGAGGCCAGACCGTGGCGATGCCTGAATGGCAGGCCCAGGCTCTGCTCGGCTGAAAGGTGGGCCGTCTTCGCTGTGGGCCAACCCGGGGGGCAGTCCCAGCAAAGATCACGAGTGCGGGCCAGCACTGCCCCGTGAAGCCGTCCAGGAGGCAGATTTGGAAATCACACTGGAAACAGAGTCCCAAAGGTGTAACACTGAACAGGGACTGAGGGCCGTGCCTGCCGCACTCGGACTCCCAGCCATGACACTGGGTCTGGCACCGAATGAGTGCCGGGTGTTCGAGAAGAGACAGCCAGAAAATAAGAAAGAAGGGGAGAGAGAGCGAGAGGCACCCAGAAGGAAGGGGTGGAGGAAAGAGAGAGGGAGGAGGACATGGGGCTCCCCTGCTGAAACACTCCTGTCCCTCCCTCCACACTGTGCACCCTCCCCCTACGCCAGGGGCAGAGTCTCAGGGGACCATGCTCCGGAGGCCCCCCCTGTGGGCGCCCCCGTCCAGCTGCTGCCAGCAGGTGTGGTTAGGCTGTGCCCTTGCTCAGGCCTGTGAATCCTGCTGCCACCATTAATGGGCGAGGAGCCGCCATCGGTTCCCGCTGGGGGCTCTGCCAGGCCCGTGGCCATTTGTATCCTGAGCCTGGTAATTAGGGCTGGACGAATCATGGAGGCTGGAGGGCAGGCTCTGTTTGGATAAACTCGGGAAAGTTCAGCTGCTTCTCTGAACTCGGCCTCTTCGGGGTTTGCAGTGGGGAGCCAGCAGGGCCAGCTGGGTGGCCTTAGCCTCCCCTGCCAACATGCCCTGGGGACAGGGTCTGGGGCGGCCGCCTCTTCCTCTGCCATCACTGAGAAGCTCACGTGGAGAGCCTCAGAGCACACACACGCAGCCAGTCAGAGAAGGAGAGCTGAATCAGAGGGAAGAGACACAGGTTCACGTCCGCCTACCTGCAGGCTGTGCCCTAGATGCTTTCCTCTTTCAGAAAACGGGGATTACACTCCTTACACTCTGGGCCCCGCCCAGCTCCCAGGGCTGTGACATCAGAGGGCTCCTGGGACAGTGCTCTGCATTCTATACAGCGCTGCGTCAATGCAAGGGCCGCTACTGGATGTGGCATGGGCTCCTCTCCGGAGGCTGCCCTAATTGTAACGTTCGGAGATGGGGGGCAGGGGCAGGGCAAGCGTCCCACCACCGCTGTTTGCCCTGTGCACACTATTTCCCTCTGCTCTGCCCTGGGCCAGCCCTGCAGCAGAAAAGGCAAAGGCTTTGCAGGTGTGGACCTGGCAGGCCTTCCTGGCATTGGCAAGGCCCAGGCCAAGAGCACACACGGAGGCCATGTCCCATATGTCTCATATTTAAAAGTCATAAATCAAGCTAACAAACCGTTAAATGAAATATGCTCTGTCCTCCTACCTTGTTAAATACATCTTCATAATCACCTGGGAGGCCAGGAGCACAGCTAGAATCCTGGCACTCCTTGGTGTCTGCGCTAGGCCTGGCTGCATGGGGAAAGCCCACCTGGGCTCTGATGTGCCTGCTCCCCTTCCCCCCAGCTCCATTCCTCATCCTGCGAGACCCCCCACCATCCAAGCTCTGTCCACCCCCCAAAGAGAGCCAGTCCCTGGGACGTGGGCTGGAGAAGCAGCTGGAAGAGGCTTGGGGCTGCTTGGGCAGGGATCCAGGGTGGGCTAGAAGGAGGGGTGTGGGCCCCAGGTGGGCAGGTCCCCTTGGTCCTGCAGATTCCCCTGTCTGCGGGTCAGGGGGACATCGCCCCTGCAGGGCCAGAGCAGGACCCTCTAGGGAGCGGCTGCAGAGCAGGCCCCTCTTGCCAGGGTCTAAGGGAGGTCCATGCGGGGTCACGGCTCTAGTTGCGGCTCTGCCTCCTACTTGCTGGGTGACTTAGGCACACACCAGCCCCTCTCTGGGCTCAATTTCCTCACCAAGAAAGTGGGTGAATGATCTACCCGCCTACTTCTCAGAGCTGCTTTGAGGCCCCAGAGAGAAAGCCAGCTGGGTAAGGAGGGGGTGAAATAACCACCCTGGCTTTTTCAAACGCCCGAGAGAGTCAACAGTGTGTGTCAGAGAGGAGTGGGCCCACAGAGCCCCCAGCACTGAATGAGTGGCGTGACCCCTGCAAATGACCCAAAACAAGAGACAACACGAACCCACAAAGCAGTGTAACAGCATCCAACTGATTTCCCCCCTGATTTTTTTTTGACATCTTTCCAAAAACGATGCTTTGAGCATCCCTGCTCTGCTCACGCCCTGAGTACAGGGACAGCCAGCACTGTGATGACGTGTCGGCTTGTCCCACACCACCCCGCAATGGAAGGAGACATGGTGGCCTCCTTTCCAAATGTCTTGAAGAAAACTGACAGCTGGGCTGAGAGGATCAGATTTCAATGGCCTCAGCGTGTTCAGTTTAGAATCTAGTGACAAATCCACCAGCCAACATCCTGTCCGTCCTGAGCACAGTGTCCTCAACCCCAAGGAGTAAGGCCACCAGGAGCACCTGGTGGTGGGGGGCTTCCTTTGTTCATGTCACACAAACTGGGTAGATGGGGGAGGGGGGAGGATGGGAGAGAGGATGGCAGAGGGCCCCCCACTTCCTACTGGCTGGGCGACCTTTGGCCAGGTCCTGCACCCCTCTGTGTTCAGACTCCCCATGTGACTAGCGAGGGGCAGTCTGAGTGACGGCCAAGCGCCCCCTCCCTCTGATGTCCTCCAGTGCTGCCGCTGGCTGTCGGGCCCACCGCGGGCCCAGCAGAGGAGGCAAGCGCAGACCTCTGCCTGATTATTCAGTCCACTTCTCAGAAGCAGAGGTCACTCGGCTGTTTGTGGGGTGCCCCCCCGGAACCCCGTCCGCTGCCTGCTGTGGAGACGTGCACACTCACCAGGCACCATCCCTGTCAGCGTCGGCGCGGAGTAGCTGCCCTGTCCAGCGGGGGGAACGTGCGGAGGGTACCCAGGGAGGGTCGTGCTTGCCAAGTCGCGGCCTGAGGAATCAAAGCAACAAATCACGGGGTGAGCATCTCTGCAGCCGGCCGCTCATGTCCACAGCTCCCCGGACATCTGCACATTTGTCACGTCTGGTCGCCAAACGCCAGCGTGCCCCCAGGTCCCGCCGTCGCTCACACATACACACACACACACACACACACACACACACACACACCCCTCCCACCACCCTGGCTCCACTCAGCAGGAGCCGGGGCAGCTCAGCAGTGTCCCTGGGAGACTGGAGCTCCGGCCAGCTCCCCGGCTCCCTCCTGCCCAAGGAGGAAGTGCACTTCTCCCCTCCATTCCTTTGCTTCTGCTGCGCCCTCTGCACGGAGCTCCCTCGCCAGCTGCACAGGCCCGGCACCGCCCGCCTTCCAAGACCAGCTCAGAGCCCCGTCCTCCTCTTCCCGACAGCCCCCCACAGTGGGCAGGGGTACACCCGCCTCAGAGCCCTACAGCTCCGTGTCTGGTCCCTCTGAGTTCCTCCTTTGGCCTAGAGCCAGTCGTTCATTCGGTGGAGGTGCAGGAAGCACCTTCTGATAGCAGACACTGCTCCGGGCGCTGGGACACGGAGGCGAGGCCTCGGCCCTCAGGGGCAGACACTCCCGCGGGTGTGTGTCCACCTGTTTGCAGGCTCCCAGCTCCTGGAGGGCAGGGGTGACACCTCACTCATCACCCCGAAAACCTGCCTCCGACACAGGGCTTGGCGCCCAGTAGGCTCCTGGTGAATAACGGCGTGAGCAAGTGGGGCACCCAATGTGCTGGGCCCCAGGCCACGTGGAAGAAAACCCCAAGGTGGCGGAACTCTGTAAGGGAGGTGCGACCAAGGCTGTCCACCTCTCAGGGACCGAGTGGGGCTACAGCCCCTTCAAACTCTGCCCCTCGTATGTGTGTGCCAGGGAGCTCACAGACAAGACCAACAGCCCAGGCCACAGGAGATCGGACTGCTCTGGGATTATCTGTCACGCCCTCAGGATGAGACCCCACCCCCGTGGGTGGAACTGGCAGTTGCTCCCGAAAGAAAGCAAGGTACCCGCTGTCGGCCATCCTGGGAAGTGGGTGGGAAATGAGGCAGCTTTGGGACGAGGGATGGAGGGCGGAACCTCAACCTCTTCTGGATGTGGACACAGGACTGGAGAGGCGAGAAGAGGTCCGGAGCGTGGGGGAGCAGCTCCTGACTACCCAGAGCCTCCCCAGGGCAGCAGGGCAGTGCAGGCGGCACACAGGTGGACGACTCTGAGCTCCAGCTCCACTAGTCCAAGGAGACAGACCCCCTCTGACCAATACCCCCCACAGAGTCCAAGCCAGCACAGGGTGTGAGCCCATGAATGTTCCCGGATGAATGAACAGCTCTCCTAGTACCAGTCACCAAAGACTGTCCAGCCAGCATCCAGAGGCTGCCTCCTTTCACAAGGTTCTGCTTACTTCCCAGAACCTTACAGAACACCAGGCAGCCGCCAGACAGCAGGCTCCCTCCCTCCCTCTGTTCACTCCCTCCCTGGCTTTCACAAGCGCAGTTTGTGTCCCCTCACACGAGGCATTGCTACAGGGCAGTGAACGCCCTAGGAGTTTCCTCTGGGAGTCCTTGATCCCCTACGCAAACTGCACGTGACTCCCCACGAGAGCTGAGCTTAAACAGCAAAGTGGAGTTGATGGAACTGACCACACTTACAAGGTGATATAAGGAGGTCCCCCCACCCTCGTCCTCTTATGCCTCCCCTCTCACCCTCCTTCCACCCAGCTCCAGCAACCCTCTGCAGCAGCTCCTCTCTCCACGGAAGATAGGCTCCAGGATCAAGTCTTTGCACCCCAAGGTGGGAACGGCAGAGGCCTCGCAATAGTTGTCAAGTGAATGAAAGAAGGGGCCCTGCTAGAGAAGCAGGAGCTGCCTGGAGTCCCTAACAGCCCCTCCACCTGCAGCCAAGGATCCGTGCAGGAGGGGCTCTTGGAGCTCTTCTTGAAAGACCCTTGTAGCCATTTTGTAGATGGAAAAACTGAGACCTATGGTGAGGGGGGAGCAACTGGCTCAGGTCCCACAGGGAGCAGGTGGCAGAGCAGGTACATCAGCCCACATTTCCTAACACCAGCCCAGGCCCCTCCTCTACCTTAAACACATCATGATGGGGGTGGGGGAGCAGGCTTCTCCACACTCATTACAGGGATCTGGTGACCCGAGGGCTGCTGGACAGACGTCTGAGGAAGCAAACCACACATCTCAGTGGGCGCAAGTGTCAGACTGGTCAGGACAAGACGGAAATGCCGGGGGCCAGACTGTGAGGCACGCAGAGAGGGTAGCAGGGCCGGGATGTTCTGACCGGCTGGCTCCCCCACCAACCAGGGGAGCAGCTTCCACCAGGGCCCTGCCCCCAGGCTCACACCCTGATGATGACAACAACAACCACAAATGCTAACACGGAAATTACAAAACCCCAGGCTCTGTTCTCAGTATTTTAAGTTATTAACTCATTTAACCCTCAACAACCCTATTAGGTCCCCATTTCACAGGATAATGAGACACAGGAAGGTCAAGTAATTTGTCCATGGCTGCACAGTAACGGCTAGGATTCAAACCCAAGCAATCCAGTGTCAAAGTCCACGTGTTTAGCCACTCCACTCCACTGCCTGAGCATACACCTGGCTGTGCGTCTGCCCACGAGTCCAGAGGCTCCACGTGTCTCAGCTGGGACGCCCAGACTGAGCCTCACCTTCAGGCCACACTGTCACATTGCTTATTGGCTCCATCAGGTAGAAGGAAATTCAACTGCACAGTTTTGTGGATGTATGTGTTGGGGTGGGAGCCAGGACTACACTGGGGAGGCCAAATTGGCCTCCCGAAAGACAGGTGTTATCCTGGTAAGAGGCTGCCCAGTGCAGGGGAGCTCGTGGGGGCCCAGCCTCAGGAGGTCTACATCCCACCTGGCTGCCTGAGATGGACAAGAGAGTCCTGAGAAGGAAGGGACGAGCCCAAGGACACTGAGCTGATTTGAGGCAAGGCTGGGACTGGAATCCAGCTCTCCTGCTCCCGGGATTGGGTTCTTTCTTCTACGGGGAGCTGCTCTGTTGGCCATGTCTGAACCCCAACTGTTCCTGCCACTGTTCCACACGCTGTGAAACTGTGACCCCTAGAGCAGAAGTGCAGTGCCTCACCAAAGCACTCAACTCAAGATGCCAGGTAAACAAGCAATCAAGTCAGCCTAGGGAAAGGCAGAGGAAGGACTCGATAAAGAAAAGGCAGAAAATAATGAATTAGGAAACAGAAAAGCAGACACAATAATAAATACAACAAGAACCGTTATTTGAAAAAACCAATAGGGCAGACGAACCCAGAGCAAGAGCAAACAAGCAACCACACATCTCAGGACAAGGAACAAGGAGGAGACACAAGCAGAGACACGGGAGAGGTGATGGTAACAACAGAAGAAAACGCATGGCACGCTACACTAATAAATGTGGGAATCTCAACAAAAGGGACAATTTCCTAGGAAAACATGAATTACCAAAGTTAACTCAAGAAGAGGTAGAAAGCATGAATGGCTCAATCACCTAAGAAAAAATAGAAAAAGTTGTTTTTTAAAAGAAGGTGCCTTGTCCACTGAGCTTCTCGGGCAAGTTCTTTGTTTGGGTTTTTGGCAAGTTCTTTTAAACCTTCAAGGGACACATATTGTGTTATTAAACTTTCCCAGGATATATAAAACTAAGAAAATCTTCCCAATTCATTTTGCCAAGCTAGCATAATCTTGATATAAAAACTTAACAAAGGTGCACAAAAATTAAAATTAAAGGCTAGTTTCACAATTTATTAACATATATGCAAAAAATCTACTATCTGACTGATGAAGTAATATTAGCAAGAACAGCATACCACGATAGAATAAGGTTCATTCCAGGTCTGCAAGGATGAGTCGATAGTAAAGCATTGGTTGGGAAATTATATTAATGGATCAAAGGAGAAAAACCATATGATTTTATCAAAGCTATGGAGAAGGTATTGGCTAAAATTCAATACTAATTCCTTACAATACCTCTTATAAATAAGAATTGAAGGATACTTCTTTGATCTGATATTGATCTTAAATCTAGAGTCAACATCATCCCTAATTGGTGAAATACTTGGGGCATTCTTATTAAAGTCAGGAACATGTTAAGGAAACCTATTATCACTGAAAATTGTTCTGAAAGCTTTAGCCAGTACAAGAAGACAAGAGACATAACAGGGACAAACACTGGGGGGAAACACCAAAATCATCTTTAGCTGGGTTATCTTCAGCCCAGAAAATCATCTCGTCTACTAGAACCAATGAAAAATTTTGGTGAGACAGCCAGGTAAGGGATGTCTAGAATCAACGCCTTTCTAGATCTAGTAGCTCCCCGCTGCCCAGTCAATTAAGTTCAGAGCTTTCGGTTTGGCTTCCAAGGCCCTCCCCAACCTGTGCCCCCAGCTGCGACCCTCCAGGCTCATCAACTACGACTTCCTGGGCCATTCCCCAACCTGCCCAGAACATTCCCGACCCCATGTCTTTGCCCACGCTGTCCCCTTCTAATTGCCCTTCTCCCGTTCCTATCAATTAAACATTCCATCCAGTCTTCAAATGCCACCCTCCAGAACTGCTCTTCTGTGAAGCCTTTCCTAGGCCCTTCAAGTCTCTGTGGGTCCCCTCTTCTAAAGGTCCCCCTGCTCCCCGCCCATCCCAGTGCAAAGGGAGCATCGTGCCAGTGGAGCAGACGAGCTGGAGGTGATGGTGGTAGTGACGATAAGACAGCACTCACTTTGTGCCAGACACTCTTACTCTTTTACAACATTAACTCATTTATCATCCTAACAACTCTACGAGGTTCCAACAACGATCGTGCCCACTTTATACGAGGGGACTGAGGCATGAAGAGGTTAAGGAACTGGCCTAAGGTCACACAGCTAGTAGGAAACAGGGCTGAGATGTGAACCCCGGTGCTGGGCCCCAGCCTGAGCTTCTTTGGTGGGGAGGGGGTGGGCGTGTGGTGGGAGGAAATAGAAGGAGAAGACAAGCAAAGGAGGGCTGAGAACCAGGAGCTCTCATTATTCAGGTCAGCGATTGCAAGGGCGGAGCAGATTAAAGCAGGAAAGAGAGAGAACTCGCTGACGTTTGTCTTCCAGCCTACGCGCTCCCCCGGCCGGCTGCACCGTGCCCAGCCTGGAGCTGGTGCTGGGTAACTATTCATGGGAGAGCCAGGACCAGAAGGCCCTCCAGCCCTTTTACTGATTCGAGCCCCAGTTTTGCTACTGAACTGCTGTGGGACTCTGGGCAAGCCCCCGACTCTGAGCCTTGGTCCTTCCCAAATTTAAAAAAGAGTTCTTAGCTCATCGACCTCCAAGAGCCCCGGAAGCTCATACTGCATGTGTGCACACAGAGGATAATTCAGCTGTGAGGAGACTTTTCCACTTAAAGTTCAACTGCACCCGCAGCTCTGGAACCTCCACAGTCAATCCTGTAATGCGAGCTGCCGCCTGGAGGGCTAATGTGTCCTCCTTAGGACAACGGTAGGCAGCTCTCCAAGCTTCCAGCCCCAGTGGGGCCTTGTGTCAGCTCCAGCAAGGGTTCAGGACGTGGCCATCACATGGGCTCATTCCACCCCCAGTCCCTGCTCCCAGCCCACCAGGATGGCAGTGTGCACAGTGAGCAGCTGACAAATGGCCCATATACGACAAATGGCTGCCTCTGAGCTCCCTGTTCCTGGGGAACTCTTTTGCATTGTCCATGGCTCCAATTTCTCCCAGCGAACGTCCCTAGAACCAGGGGCTACGGCCTGTGGCTGCATTTACCTTCCTTGGATTGGCCCCAAAAGCAAAGAGTCTGAGTTATCACTTGTGATGGACAATGGAGGGAGAAACCGACAGCGCCCGCGTCATCTCAGCCTCCTGAGCCCTCCCCACCCTGTGCCAGGCACTGGGGCAGGCTGTTCACGAACATTATTCCACTTAATCCCACAGCTTACAGAATGCCCAGTAAGCTTTACGAGAGCATGTGGGGAAGTCGCAGGGAGGCCGATGTGGCTCAGTGTGGAAAGGAAGGCGGCAGAGCACGGCAATGAAGTGTCCAGTCTGCCCAGGCTCGAATCCTTGCTTTACCACTTACTAGCTGTGTGGCCTTGAGAGAGCTCCTTGATCATTCTGAGCCTCAGTTTCCTCATCTGTAAAGTGAAGATAACAGCCAACACTTATCTGGGACAAACAATAGCTAACACTTACAGGGGGGAAACTACAAGCCAGATATAACCACAATAACCCAATTAGAGAGCTACTATATCCCTATTTTGCTGAGGGGAAACTGAGGCACAGAAAGTTTAAGTGACTTGCTCACAGTCACACAGCTAGTAAGTAAGCCAGGTTTCAAACCCAGTCAGTCTGGCTGGCAAGTCTGAACGCTCCACCCCCACGATGTGCCACCTCCGTGACCACGATGCCAGGCCTCCTCCGTGGGGCACTGTGAGGAGCTGGTGAGCAGACGCACATGAACCGGGGCGCAGGGCCAGCCCAGGCGAGCACTTGTGGAAGACAGATTTGTCGGCCCCACCCTCAACCCCACCCTTGGAGCCATCATCTTGAAAAGGAAATGGTAATTTGACACCAAAAATGTAGGAAAAACATAATATAAAACTGTTTTTTAAACCACATAAATTGAGTTTCATGAAAAACTAAAAAGGAACCGTTCACAGTTCCTCCTACTGGAGGCAGAGTGTGCTTCTCTGCCCCTTCAGTCTGGGCTCAGTCGGGCACCTTGCTTTGGCCAACAGGATCTTGGCAGAAGCTTGTTACATGGCTGGGTGTGCCCCTCTGCACTTCTGCCATCACCATGAGACCAGGCCCTGGCCAGCCTGCTACGAGGAGCGAGGGAGACACGTGGAGCAGAGATGGACCCAACCTATAAGTGGAGCCCAGCCCAGCCCAGATCAGCCAACCCCCAGCCACCCCCAGGGGCACGAGCAAGGAGAAAAGATTGTTGCTGTAAGCCCTGAGCATTGGGGTGGTTTGCCAAGCAGCAGTATTGTGGCAACAGCTGACTGACACAGACTTCATAAATGTTAGCTGTTCTTATTTTCATCATTATTCTCTGCTTAAGAACATGCTGCCTGGGACTTTGTCAGAACACCTACCTAAACCTGAGCGGAGGCTGGCCACCACCTGGCGGGAAACCCACAGAGTGAATTCAAGCCTCACATTTGCCCTGATGGCCTGTGAGGACTCCCCCCACTCTGAGCTGGGGATTCTATGACCTTGGAGCATACAGGCACTCTCACTTTCTCAGTCCCTTCTGTCACACGTTTCAGGCATGTCACCGGGGCCGGGGGTGTTTAACAACCAGACAACACAAAGCAGCTAAGGAGACGCTACTGCCCCTCCTAGTCTAACTCAGGCTCTGGACTGGATGGGACACCAGAATTAACGCTTCTGAATTCAATATGACTTCAAAGCACGTATTTATATCATTTTGCCAAGGAAGAAATGATTTATATCATTTGCACTGACACCATATGTTATTGATGGCATATAATAAATTTGCAAACAACTAAATAAAATGAATTGATTTGAGTTCCTAAGATAATTCCTATTAATGGCACATAAGTACCTCTTGGCCAACTCATGTGTGGCCTCCTCTTTCCAGAGAGAATAATCCAGACTTGGCCTTGCTCACTATTACCAAAGAGTCCATACGGAACTTTTATCAAGAAAAAGACCACTTCTCCAGAAGTGATAGGCTTGGTTTAAAATAACTCACTCTTCTGAACCCTGAGAGGAAGCGACCTACTTCTGTTTTACAGATGAGAAAACTGAGGCTCAGAGATGAGTTCTGATTGACCTGAGGTCACAGAGTAAGTGTTAGAACACAGACTTCAACTCATGAGTCATGACTTCCAGTTAAATGCTATTCTTGAAGGAGTACTCAGAATGTCTCCCTCAAGGGGACTAGCCCTCCCAGATGTTAAAACATTCAAAAAGTCTTTATAATTAAAAGTATGATACTGGCACATGAATAGAAAGAAAATCAATGGAATAGAATAGAAAGTCAAGAATAGATCCAACTATATACGGAAATCGAGCATATTATGAAGGTAGGATCTCAAATCACTGGGGCAAATATGGACTTTTTATTAAATGGTATTGGGACAACTAGAGAGCCATTTGGGGGAAAAAAGAAAAAATAGATTCTTCACACCATGTACAAGAATAAACTTGAAATGAATCTGAGATCTAAACGTAAAAAATAAAACTATGTAAGTACTAGAAGAAAACACAGGTGAATTCTTCTCTAATTCAGTGCAGGGAGAGGCTTTCTAACTATGACTCAAAACTAGATGCACACATCACATACAAAAATTAACTCAAAGTAGATCAAAGACCTAAATGTAAGAGCTAAACCTATAAAACTCACAGAAGAAAACATAGGCATAAATCTTTATGATCTTGGATTAGGCAATAATTTCTTATATATGACACAAACAACAAAAGAAAAATTAGATAAATCAGACTTCATCAAAATCAAAAACTTCTGTGCTTCAATGGATCATCAAGAAAGTGAAAACATGACCCACAGAACAGGAAAAAATATTTGCAACTCATATATCTGATAATTGTATCTAGAATATGTAAAGCACACTAACAGCTCAATAATAAAAACAAAAATAACACAATTTAAAAATGAGAAAAGGATCTGAATAGACATTTGTCTAAAGAAGATATACAAATAGCCAATAAACACATGAAAAGATGTTCAACATCATAGGCTATCGGAGAAATGGAAATCAAAACCACAATGAGACACCACTTCATACTCACTAAGGTGGCTATAATCAAAAAGACAGATTATGACAAGCGTTGACAAAGATGTGGAAAATTGGAACACTCATATACTGCTGGTGAGGATATAAAAACGGTGCAGCAACTTTGGAAAAGTCTGGAAGTTCCTCAAAACATTAAATATAGAGTTACCATGTGACCCAGCAATTTCACTCCTAGGCATATACCGAAGAGATATGAAAACTTATATCCACACAAAAATATATACATGGATGTTCAAAGCAGTATTATTCATAATAGCCAAAAAGTGGAAACAACTCAAATATCCATCAACTGAGGAATGGATAAAGAAAATGTGGTACATCCATACAATGGAATATTTGGCAATAAAAAGGAATGCAGTATTGATACGTGCTACAACATGGATGAACTTGAAATCAATATGCTGAGAAAGAAGCCAGTCACAAAAGAGTACATCTCATATGACTCTGTTTATATAAAATGTCTAGAATAAGCAAATCTTTAGAGACAAAAAGTAGATTAGTGGTTGCCTAGCACAGGGGGTGGGGTATGGAGGGGAAAGGACTAATGGGCATGGGGTCTTTTGGGGGTGATGAAATGTTCTAAAATTGTGCGTGGTGATGGATGCATGATTCTGTGAATATACTAAAAACCACTGAATTGTACACCTTAGATGGGTGAACTGTCTGGTATGTGAATTACATCTCAATAATGCTGTTATTTTTTATTATTACCATCTATTATCACCATCATCTTGGAAAAGAAAAAGCCATTTGACACCAAAAATGTAGGAAGAACATAAATTTTTTTTTTTTTGCAGGGAAATACTCGCCCTGAGCTACCATCTGTTGCCAATCTTCCTCTTTTTTTTTTTCCTCCCCAGAGCCCCAGTGCATGGTTGTACATCCTAGTTGTAAGTCCTTCTAGTTCTTCTTTGTGAGCCACCACCACAGCATGGCAACTGACAGACGGAGAGTGTGGTTCTGTGACCAGGAAACGAACCCAGGCTTCCGAAGCAGTGAAAGCACCAAACTAGGCCATCAGGGCTGGCTCAGGAAGGACATAAAATTAAACTGTTTCTTAAATGAAATTAATTTATTTTTATGGAAAAAATATACCATGAAAGAAAAGATTGATAAATTCAATTACTTAATAACCAGACCAAAAAAACTTCTTGCCTGGTAAAAACGACATAAGCAAAATCAAATAATACATGGCAGACTGGAAGAAATTATTTGCAGCATCTACCACAGATAAATGGCTACTATCCCTATATATCAAGAACTTATAAGAACTGAAGGGAAAAGACCAAAAATCCCATAGAAAAATGGGCAAAATTCATCAACATAAAACTCACCAAAAAAAAATACATATATATATATATATGTATGTATATAGTAGTACTTAACCAAACTGAAAAGACATTCTAGTTCACTCATAATACTGGAAATGCAAAAGAGTACACCGCCATATGGAGGGGGATTTGGCAATATCTAACAACACTTACCCTTCCAACAAGAAATCCCACTGTAGAGATTAACCAGAACATGCACACACCTTCACAATACACAAACGCACACACACAGGGTAGTCACTGCAGCATTACCTGTAACTACGAAATACTGGACACCATCTCAAGGCCCAAACATAGGGACCTGGGTGAATAAACTGCGGGGCGTGCACACCATGGCGTGCTGTGCAGCTGTAAAAAGAACGAGGGGCTGGTGGGCCTCAGCCTGGCACCAGCGAAGCCCCAGAGCTAAACGCCGGCCTCCCCAAGTCCCTACAAGAGGTTGCCATCCTCAATCCCGGGTCAAAGCCCTTAGGGAAGTTAAAGTTCACATTCTAAATGACTAATGGAAAGCCTGGGAGGGACAATGGTGCAGAAGGGACAAAAGTAGACTATTGGTCCTGGAGAGGCATGAGTTTGGGATGCTCAAAAGACAAACAAGTCAGGGGAAGGTGTAATCTCTCGGGGTGCACATGGGGGGAGGACAGGGCTGGCTAAGGCAAGCCGTGGCTGACACTGGTGGAGGAAGTGGCCTCCATAGGGCACCCCCTTCCCCAGGGAAGAGATGTTCCAGCCAGCGCTGAGGGTGTCAGGCTTGAGGGGGCATGAAGCCACCTTCATCTGCACCGCCTTTCACACAGGCCCCCCAGTTGCCTCTAGAGCCAAATCTAGACCCCTGAGACTAGAGTGGGGGGATTTGGAGTCACACAGGCCTGGGTTCAGATCTTAGCACCACCACTTACAGCTGGGCGACCTCTGACAAGTAATACAATCATCCGAGCCTCCGTCTTCCTTTCAGAGTTGGAAAAAGAGGGTATTTATTGGGAGTGGAGCAATGGTGCTCGCTGTGACAGTATTAAAATTTGTCTGCAAATTCTTTGCTACCTTCCTCATGGAGGAGGGGGGGTCTATGTCCCCTCGCCTTGAATCTGAACCATTTGGTGACTGTCAACCAACACAGCCACAGCTTCCTCAGAGGTTCCCGTGAGCCAGACCTGCGGGCAGGCACCTCCTGTGCCTTATCTCAGTCAGCACTCACAACAACACCAGAAGGTGGGTGCTGTTATCAGCCCCATTTCACAGACGAGGACATGAAGGCTCCCAGCAGTTAGCGGATCCAAGGTCGCACAGCTGATGATCCAGAAAGCCAACATTTTTGTAGCTCTTCCTGTGTGCCAGGCACCGTTCTAACACTAGGCAGACTTTCAAATACTGTTCACTGTGCTTTACAGATATTGACTCATTTAATCCCCGAAACCTCTGTGAGGTAAGTCCTCTTACTACCTCCATTTCACAGATGTGGAAACTAAAGCACAGAGCGATTAGGCATCTGCCCAAGGTCTCACAGCCGGTAAGAAATGGAACCCTATCCAACCCCAGGCGTCCCGGGACCAGACCCCTCCACGTTCCCCCAGCACACTGCGCATCTGCCCTTTTCCTGCCTCTGGACTTCAGGTCCCCGACAGCAAGAGCTGCTCGCAGCCTCCCTCTCTGGCCCCGGCCCGGAGCAAAGGAAGAGCTCAGAAAATGTCTGCCCGGACGAAATGCATCAAACGACACTGGTTCTCCCTTCTGAAAGGAACTTTGATTCCTGTCTCACCAGCATCTCAGAAAGCCCTTCACCATGAACTCCACAAAATAACTAGGCCTGATTTATCTGTTTTTGCTTGGATTCAACTTTTTCTTCTTTATACAGCCCATTTCTAGGTAGGTTCTCTCTATGTACACTAATGGGGGGAAATGTGAATCCAATTAACTTCAAATTTAGCTCATAATGAACTTATTTCATTTTGCTACCAGCTCGGTTCTCATCTTGTGGCAGTAATTAACCACTGGGGGTTGTCACTCCCAGACACATGACACAGAGATCCTCCCAGCCCCTCGCTTCAAACCCTTACAGAATTCATTACCCTGACAGTGTGCAAAGCCTTCACTTTGAATACCACAGGGCAACAACCCAGCCCCCCTCCATCTACCTGACTGTGTGTGAGCGAGAGAAAGAAGAAAGACAGACACGGAGAGGCCGTGGATTGCTGTGAACAAGATGGGAGGTGGGGTCAGATGCTGGCGATGGCTCGACAGCTGAGGGGGTCTGCCAGCCTTGCCAGCCCTGGGGTGGAGGTTCTGCCTGGAGAAGGCGGACCTCCACACACGAGGTCCAAGCGGTCAGGGAACATGGTGGAGCTGGGTGGGAAAGGCAAAGTCCTTCACAAACTGGTGATCATATCCACTGGGGACTCAATACCCAGGAAGCCTGCACACCCCAGGCAGGGGCTACCATGACTTGCTGTGTGACTTCAGGTAAGTCCCACCTCCTCTCTGGGCCCAGGTTTCCCCATCTGAACACTCAAGCAGTGGGAACAGATAGGCTCTGGGGTTTTTTTCTGCTCCAATATCCCATAAGTTAGAGGCATGAGACTCCCTGGAGCCCCTGGATTGAATCCTAGTGATGGGGGGAAGGGTCAGTCTCGTTTTCCTGTCTCCAGGACAGGAACTTACAGAAGGAGATGGGCTGTTGACCTGCACACTATTGCCACGGCCCTCTCACCAAATGTCCATGCGGGTGACCAGGCACCTGGCCCCAGAGAGCAGCCCCAACTCAGCTCCAACTAATTTCCAAAAGAAGCTGGAACTCTGGCTTCATTTAGTTTGGGAATCTCCTGTCTACGTGAATGTTGGCACTAATCCAGTGTTTAAAATACACACCAAGGGCCAAACCAAACTTGTCCCAAGGCCGTGTGTAGCCCTCAGACTACTGATTTCCCACCTTTACCCATCCTCAAAGCCCTCAAGTCCTGTATGAACCACCCACCACCCTCCACATCAGCTTCACCAGCTGCCAAGCCTTTTAGGGACATGAGCCCTGCCTGGGCATCCAGGTAGCTGCCAAAGAGGTTAACCACCCTGCAGCGGGGAGCAGGCAGAGCCTAGAGTAAAAGCACTGCAGAGGCGACTCTGGGAAACTGGGGCACGAGCACAGCGAGCCCCCGGGGACACCGGAACCTCTTGCCTTCTTCCTTGCTTCTGTGGGGGGACAGCCCGCCTCTCAGCCACACCCCTTGTCCCTCACGCCCAGTGAGAGCCCAAGCCCCTCCCTACGCTCCATCCCCTCGGTGCCCTGTCCTTGGCCCTGACCTGCCCAGGTCAGACTGTTCTTCCCTTTCTCCTGTTTCCTGGCAGCCTCCTCCCCGCCCCTGCCCAGCCCTCCCCGCTGTCTGTTCTAGACGGCCGGGGCCGGTCGAGGTTGCTCTCCCAGCTCCCCAGCGTCCGGCCATGGAACCACTCTGCTCACCCTGGAGGACAATCTGGAATCACGTAGGAACTCAGTGAGGGCTCCAAAGCCAACGTTCCTGATTCTGTCTGGGTTCAATCATTTAACCAGAACTTGCAGACACTTCTACATTTTCCCAGAGAACCCTTCCTCAGAGTCACAGAACCATGAGAAACCTCTTTGCGTGTTAAGAAACATTATTTAAACAATTTTTACAAAGGTCATAAAGGTGGGGGGCATAGCCTTTCACTCTTTAACAGGCACACCCAAGCATCACAGCCCTAAGAGAAGGTCCCTGTGTGACGACTGTTTACTCTTTGATTAGATTCCAACACGGGAAGTTACACGTTCACATGTAGATTTCTATCAAGTAGAAAAGATAACCCCAAAGCTTTGGGTTTATTGCCCTGTAGGACATTAACCAATTTTGCATCTAATCTAGCAATTTTATTCCAACTTTTTTTAAAAATGCCTTTCCCGATGGACGATATAAACCCATCTTCCTCAAATGCTTTTGGAACCACTATCTTTTTATATGTTCCCTCATTACTTTACGAGTTGAATAAAATCTTCACGTGTGTTCATTCTATATTTGTACATGAGTTATGTTCTTAACTTTTTAAAAATTATACTTTGACATTTGCTGTAGGAAGAAGTCCACCCTGCCTGAGTGACGTGAGCTGAAGATTTTCAACCAACACCAAAGCAGGTGACAGTCAACAACTGCCACCTTAGGAGGGAGAGAAACAGCCCCACGCCGCCGGGACATGAGGAGGGGATTAATCCTGCTACACAAACCCCAGGGTATGTGCACACATCGTGCGGACACCACCAGATTCATTTGTTCCAGCTGGCGTTTGAAACGTGTGGCAGTTTGAACAGGGGCCACTCTGAAGTCTCCCTTTGTGCGACCTGCTGCAGTAAAGGGTGTGCTGAGCCAGGCGGTGCAGAGGGGACTATGTCACCTAGAGGGCAAAGGCTGGCAGGGAGGAGACAGCCCACTCCTGCAGACAATGGACGTGCTATGCTAATTGCAGAGGAACCCATCCAGGCAGTAAAGCAGACCTGGCCGGCTCCTAATGACAGGCTTGTTAGCCATTAGTTTAGGTGGTGGTATTTACTTAGAAAGAATAACCCTAAATTTGTTATCCTAAAATTACTTAATCCCCACTTTTATCTAATGCTGACTGGCCTTCCTCTAATTGTCCTGGCTAAAGATCTAATCTGGCTTTGTAGAGCGGGGAAGACAACTCGGAGAATCCATTAATCAGGGAGCTGTTTACTTTGCCATCATCCACCCTCCCCATTCCTTCATTCGAACTGACCTCGTCTACTTCCCTGGCATCACCGGGAACATCCGGACTCCGATACTGTTTCAATTTCCAGAGAGTGTTGGAATTTCATCTTCCTGGCATTTTGCAGCAGACACTGGGGCTCAGTCAATATTTCCATGTACATTTATGACATGATCTTCCTCGAACTAGCAACTGTTGATCCAACGTAAAAAACCGACAGAGGCAGGGTTCTAACGAGCCAGGCTGCAGAGCAGCTCCGCCACTGGGAGCTCGTGGCCTCCCTGCCAGAACAGGCACTGCTCCAGGGACCCACGGAAGCCGGCAGTCACAGCAGGAGACCGTGGGGGCGACTGTGGCTAGCTCATGTCTCCATTCATTCATTCCTTCACTCATTCATTCATGCATTATCTGATACCTATTACCTTCTAAGCACCTTCTGGAGTGCTCCAGAGGACCCGGGAGATAACGATGGTAATAATAATAACCACAACAATAACAATTATCATTTATTCAGCTCTTCCCATGTGCCAGGCACCATTCTGAGTGCTTGGTACGTATTATCTCATTTAAGTATCACAGGCATCCTGGGAGATATAAACCCTTAAAATCCCAAATTTGCAGATAAGATATCCAGCTAGAGAGAGGTGGAGCTGGATGCAAACAGAGACCATCTGACACCAGGGTCTGTACCTGAATCCCCGCCCCTCCCCACATCACTCTGCTTCAGTAGGTGAATTGCAGAGTACAAGACACACCTCCCCTTTGACCAGCAATTCCACTTCTAGGACTTTACCTATGGAAACACACAGAAAAGTACACCAAGATTTACATTTAACGGGGAGGAAGGGAGGGAGGAAGAAAAGGAGGGAGGGAGGGGGACAACCCCAGGGTCTATCACACTGGGTGGGTTACATAAACTATGATACTTCCCTATGATGGAATATTACACAGTTTTTAAAAACAATGATTGTGGAAAGAGCTCCAAGATCCATTGCGGAGTGAATAAAACAAAGTGCAGAAGAACACTGTGTACGTGCGGTTCTACCTGTGCTGGTAAAAAGTAGATAAAATCTACACGCTGATGGATGCAGGACAATGTTCCTGACAGTGTTACACAGGACGCTGTCACCTTTGGGTGAGGGATTATGGATAGGAGGGCTGAGGAGGGGGAAGGAGATTCATTTTTCATTTTGTATTTTTCTGTACGGTTTGAATGTTTAACCATATGCATATATTACTTCTTATTCAAAATTAGCTTTTTGATATAAAATTAACTTTGTCTGAAGAACCAGACACCGTCTGTGCCCCAAGGGGCCCAGTCGCGGGCTCAAAGGGAAGAAGACAAGGAACCGAGATGCACCAAGGGCACGGCTCCCCCTGCCTACTGCTCCCTGCTCGGCAGCCCTCGGCCGGAGCTCTCACGGCAGCGTCTTGCTTTCAGGGGCAGCATGGGGATGCCAGGAGCACCTTGGCCAAGTCACATATTCCCAGCAGTCACCGGGTCCCACCAGGCCTCCGCCCACCAGCATCCAGCCCTCTCAGGGACAGTAAGTACGGCGACGTCCCGCCGATCTGAAATGCGCCATGAAGCAACCTCACCCCTGACTCACGGACTGTGGGTGGCCGAAAGGCGGGCACGAAGCCTGTCCCTAGTCCCTCTGAGCACCGGCTCTGGCAGGCCCAACCCTCATTTGCACACAGTTCCCACGAGCTCAGTAGCATGCCTTCCCAGCCCCCAGCAGGATGAAAACAGCAAAATAAGAAGGGGGAGAGAGGCTTCTAGAGCCAGGCACACTGACGTTAGGAGAAGTGACAGGTGAGCAGCAAGGATGGAGACAGAACAATATAATCAGACATAAGCAGTCCAAACCTCAGCAGTCCAGGGTGCCAAGTGGAAGGGCAAACTGCCTGCTTACAGGCCTCCAGAGGCTGTGTCACTGTGTCAGGCGGGGTTCAGTGATGCCGGTTCACAGAGGTGAACCTGGGTGCTGTCACTGCAGGAGGGTGAACTGTCACTCCAGCATCATTAAGTGCATCTCCCTCCCCAGAAACTGATATGACCAACCAGTGTTTTGAAAGTTAGCTTGGGACCTATATACTCATGAGTAGCAGATGGAGAAAAGCCCAATTGTCCATCTCAGTCCAGGATGGGTCCCTGGAGAGCCCTGGGACAGTACATGACCATGGAAAAGACCCCCAGGAGATGAGATAGCTGATGGAGATCCACCACGCCTCCACTCCTGGGTACACTACGCGCGCACTCAAGCTGGCTGGAGAATATCAGAAATGTATCTTCGCCTCACGATGTTTCAGAATCATGGAGTCCCATGGCTGGATGGAAACCTGGAGGTGACCCGGTCCCGTCGACTCAGGGCTGACAGTATTCTCATCACACCTGCCCGCCCCAGGTTGGTAATGCAGAACACATGTTCCAAACCCAATGGTGGAGTCTTCCTCCGCAAGAGCTGGAGTCTACATAAACCAGATGATTGCTAAACAGAAAATGCAAGGAGCACACAGAAAGCATCGAGTTCCCCTGAGGCAACATTCCAGATTGGGGGACCTTAAATCTTTGTAAAGGGGGGCAGGGTGACATGGCAGTTTGGGACGAGGGCCACAGGCTGGCAGTCTAGGTCCAGACCCAGCTCCACACTTGTGGCTGTGTGATCTGGAGCGAGTTGCCTAGCTTCTCTGTCTCAGTTTTCTCATCCGTCAGTGAAGACAACCCCATCCGCCTCATGCAGCTGTTGTGTGGATTAAATGAACAATTCCACGTGGAGACCCTGGCACAGGGCCAGCACAGAGCGCACACTCGGGATGCCACTGTGCTCCACAGCGCCCGAAAGCACAGCCAGCTCAGTCTTTGAAGGTGTGGCCCTGCCCGCATCAGGCCGCTGTCAGAAACCTGCCGGGGCTCCCACTGCTGACACAGCAAAGACCGCCGTCAGCCGAGAGTGCCAGAGCCGGAGCCCACCCACTGGGGCCCCGAGCCCAGCGCTGCCTCTTACCTGCTGAGTGACCTGGGAAGGAGGGGGGAGGGCACCCCAACAGTCTGCTCCGGGGGGGTGATCGTGATGACTGAGTGGGACTGGGCCTGGCCTCGAGCCTCCCTCCCTGCACCCCCCGCCCCCACGTAAACGTCTGAAGATGGAAATGTGGAAGCTGATAGGGGAGGAAGGAAGCGGCCTTTACATGAAGGCAGACTGGCTGAGAACTGCTCACCCGCCCGCGGAGCGGGCCCGCAGTGGCTGAGTCCCACCCGATGAATGGGTGACAGCAGCTGGCTCTGGAGCTCCGTCTACCTGCCAGGCCTCTTCTAAGAGCTTTGTGCACACTCTCCTCTAACAACGGGACAGTCCCATGAGGTCGAAATTGTTACTGTTGCTGTTGTTCAGAGGCTGAGCACAGGCTCCAGGAGCTGCCTTCTGGATTCAGATTTCAGCTCTGCTCCTACTGGTTGTTCTGCAACCTCAGTTTCCTCATCTGTAAAATGGGGCTGATGACACCACCACCTCCTGAGACTGTCTGGAAGGAGTGAAGAGTTAGTCCATACACAGCTCTTAGAAAGGTACCTGGCCCACAGAAGTGCTCCTCAATGTTAGCCGTGCCTGTCAGTACTTCCAGCATTCAGAGGAGGCCACTGGCGCCAAGAAAGGGTAAGCAACTTGCCCACGGTTGCCCAGGCAGAGAGTGGGCCAAGCGGGGGACGGTGGGGGCAGGATGAGAAACTCAGGCAGCCTGTGCCTGTAACCACCAAAGTCCACTGAGCAGGGCCCTTCCTGCGGCGAATCTAGGACGACTCCGAAATGACATCAAGGTGGTGGGAGGGACCTACTCGACCTTTCACGCTCCAGGGTAAGGTCCGGGCTGGAGGACCAGGTGTGAAGGCCCACTGAGGGGCCTTCAGGCAGGCCCCCTCCCCTCTCTGAACATTCTCCTCTGTGAACCCGAGTCCCAGTCCTAGGCCACCCCACTAGGAGGAGACCAAACAGAGCTAGAGATGGGAGGAAAGCATATTCTCGGGCATCTGCCCACATCTGGCTGACAGCCAATTTCTCTTAAGAAATGTCAATAGGTCAACCTTTAAGCCAGAAAAGCCTCAGATAGGCTTCTGATCTCCTGTAAAGAGACTGAGGCCCATCACAAATCCTAAAGCAGGCCTGTCCACTTCTGGTCCGGAGGGCGGCAAGATGGTAAATGTCACAGAGAGCCAGGCCTGGAACCAAGAAAGCCCAGCTGGACGACACCCCTGCCCCTCGATTGCTTCCCCTAACCAAACAGCCAGGCCGGGCTTGGTCACGGCTGAGGGGCCCACAGGACAGCCAGGCCAGGCAGGCGGGCTGCTCACCAGGGAAACCAAGTCCCCCCCACAGAGGCACCCCCCGGGGTGCACAGAAAATCAATGTGCTGCAGAGAACACGCATTCAGCAGAGCTGCGGGCCGGTGCTGCAAGCTGCTGAAGCGCCAGCCCATCCCTCCCTGCCCTCCGCTCCCGGGGAGGCCGAGTCAGGGGCCCGGGTTCCTGAGAGGCCAGCGTCGCTGGGGCTCTTGCTGGTAAGCCATTACCAGTTCTGGGATCGCCCCTGCCCTACCTCCATCCGGGGCCGTCGGGAGCCCTAAATGGGATCACAGAAGTGACGGCGCTTCATGCAACACAGGGTGGGGGCCTACTGAGCTGGGGCCCATGTGGGGACAAGTGCGCGAGCCAGGCAGGCCTGGGTTCAACTTGCTGGTTGCGCACCATCTCAGTGCCCACAGCTGGGGGAGCTGAGGCTCAGAGAGGTGACATGTCCTGCCCAGGGTCCCACACGCAGCAAAGATCAGGCGGTACCGGTGGGTCCTGTCACACCAGCGGACAAGCCTTGAGGGACAGTGTGCTTGGGACTGGGCCAGAGCTTCCTCAGGCACAGCAGATGTTGGGGGAGGTGGGTGGCTGGCTGGGGTGTAAGATGCGAGGGCCGGGGTCCCAGAGGTGGCAACTGAGAGCCAGGCTGAGCAGAGGACACATGTGTTCTGTGAGAGCCAGTGTAAAGGTGGCTCGAAAGTGGCTCCTTCACACTGGCTCAAAAGCCACTTTGGAGTCGGGGAGCACCAGAGCCTGAAGGACACTCAAGTTCAGCCAGTGGATTGGGTTCCAGGGGGGCTCCAGTTGTGTCCCTCTGGGCCTCCTGGGGTCCTTCGGGGGTCTCTGGGACTCCCACTCCCTCAACCACTGAACCTCCTTCTGATTGGTTTACATAAAGGGAGCGGGAGCCGGGCTGAGCCCTCCTGGGGGAGCAGGTGCCGAGAGTGGGCCGGGGCCGGAGGGGCAGGCACTGATGGAACAGGCCGAGTTCTAGACCAGAGACACCTGGCATTTCCGTTTCTAAACTTGCGGTGTACGTGGGGGGGGGGGGGCGGCAGGGGGAGGGAGATTTTGTCACATCCTTGTATTTATTGACCCTGCTGGTCCGGGCCAGGTAGAAGACCACACACAGGAATCAGACTTCACAGAATTTGCCACTGGCTTCCTCCCTCTGTGCTTCCAACAAATGACTGGCCCTCGCTGAGCCTTGCTTGCCAAATCTTCAAAATGGGGATGCACCCCTTGCCCTGCCCCCCAGGGTTCCTGGGCGTGGAAATGGAGGAAAAAGAGAGGGAGAGAATGAGGAAGAGAAGGAGGAAGAAGGCAGAGCCTTCTGGTGAAAAGATGGAAACATTCACATGTGCAGCCCCATGTGGCATCAGCTTGAGTTTTAAAGTCTGACTGGCCAGTGCTTGTCACCTCGGCCAACTGTGCACTATTTGTGTGGTCTCAGCAGGTTATGTAACTTCTGCCCCTTAGTGTCCCTGTCTACAAAATGGGGACAATAACACCCTCTTCACAGGGTTGTTTCAGGTCTGAACCAGGTCACCCCGGGGGAAGGAGCCACGTGGAGCCTGGACTCCCAGCCACCACGCAGGAAAGGCCTCTCCCCTCCCCCGGCCGGGCCCCAGGCCCCCAGCACTCCCCTCCGTCACAGCTCCTCCTGCTCCAGCCGGCCCCCCAAAGTGACCCTCGCCGGGCAGGAGGACTCGGAGAATTAAAACACGCAATCAGACAGCTTCCTGACGGGCAATGCTGGGGAAATTTTCGGCTCCATTTACTTCTCAATCTAATTTTGTCCTCGGATGCACATTACGCGCGAGATGGGATCTCATGCGGCTTGCCCAGCGCTCCGCACACCAGCAGGAGGCGGCCGGCGTCTCGGTCGCTGCTCGCGCCCCTCCCACCAGGGAGCGCATAATGAGGGCGCCCAGCGGGCTCCGTAGCGCCCCTGGGCGAGAGGGCCAGGCCTGACACCCTGCACCCCCAGGCCCAGCCTCTCCCCCGCACACCCCTGGGGGGGAGGGGCCGGGGGGCGTCAGCAGGTCGCAGACCCCCCCGGGCCCCAGGCTCCTCCACTGCGCCAGCCCCTCTGGCTGACGGACCCTGCGCTCCTCAGCCCCCACCCTGAGTGGCACCACTGGATCAAGGGCAACCCCTGGCCCTCCTCCCGCCGGAGCAGTGTAGGCTCCAGCCGCCACCCCGACTCCGGCCTAAACGCCTCTTTCCTCCACTCGCCTCCAAGCCTACCGAAACGTGGGTGCCGTGCGCGCAGCACCCAGCAAACTCCCCAACGTCACCTCTCACCTCGTGTGGAAACCCTCCCCGATGGCCCCCGCCCTGCCCTCCGAAGTGACACGCTCCCTGCTCAGTACCCTCAGAGCCGGTGCCCAGCTCCACGTCCAGCCTCGTCAGGCTGCTGGGACGGCTGGCCTAGAAGATGCTAGACTGGACCCTCCAGGGCAGGGACGGTCCCGTTCCTCTGTTCCCTGTGGGGCCGGCACAATGCTTGGCACAGAGCTGAGGCCAAACACTCGATAACTGTTCTTCCATTCCTTCCTCAGGAAATCTTCCCCAGCCGCTCCTCCAGGCCCGGCCTGTGTCAGGCGTGGGGATTTTGTGCCCGTAGGAACAGGAGGCTTTCTCCTGAGCCCAACAGGTGGCAGTCTGAATCCTCCCTGCTGGAGAAAAGCCACCAGCCCAGCTCAGAAGCTCCCCAAGTTCTAGCAAAGGAAATGCCTCCCAGGACCCCCGGACCCCTGGGTGGGACTGTGCCCCTGGGTCCCAGCTTCTTCCCTCTCCCTTCTCTTTCCCAGGCCAGCCACTCACCAAAGTCCCTCAGATCCTGAGAAAACAGTGCAAGACCACAGGCTGCAAGCGCAGCCGCCTCCCTCGCTAGGCCTTTCCTGGAATCCAGGACCATCGTTCCCCTTTCCTTTGGTGGTTTCTGGCCTACGTGCAGATGTCTTGGGTTTGAATGAATGCTGCCTCAAATCCTGCAGGAAGGGGTCGACTACAGTTGATACATGACCCCAAGAACAAGGCCCTCCTAACTGCCAAAGCTGAGGGATGCTTCTTAGGCCTTGTTATCTTGGATCTCTTCGCTTGCTCCCTAATTCTTCACACATTTTTGACCACCTGACACCATTGAACAGCCTTCTTTTGTTTTGGGAATTTTCCACCTTAAGAGTTTAGGTTCCTCAAGGCAGAAGTCAGAAGCTTGATCTCCCAGCCTCCCTTGCAGCTAGGGACGGGCACTCTACTGGCGCCACCAAGCAGACACGTGTGAGTCGTTAATTCAGAAGCTAGGACACAAAGAAGCAGGTGCCTGTGGAGTCCATCTGCTGAGGCAGAGGAGCTAGTGGTGACATCTGGTGTTCAGCCCAGGAGCATCAGCTGAGGGCTCTGTGTCCATAGGCCAAGGTACGGCATCTGAACAGGAACAGTCCCGTGGTGTGGCTCAGATGTGGTTCAGGTGTGTTTCAGATGTGGTTCAGGTGTAATTCAGGAGTGGTTCAAGTGTGGTTCAGGTGTAGTTCAGGCGTGGTTCAAGTGTTCAGATGTGGTTCAGGCGTGGTTCACGCATGGTTCAGGCGTGGTTCAGGCGTGGTTTGGGTGTGGTTCAGGTGTGGTTCAGGCTTGGTTCACGCATGGTACAGGCGTGGTTCAGCTGTGGATTCTGGCTGTGAAGGCTCCAAGCCTGGTTCTGTGGTCCTCTTGAGTGTCGTAATATCCTTTAGAAAATCCTTTTCTGCTTAAGCAGCCAGAGAGAATTCTGTTGTTCTCAACTAGGAGCTGTTACTGCTACAGGCTCCCAGATGGAAGGCCTTCGTGGTCTGCTGTGTCCTCGCCACTCACCTCTTCCCAGACTTCTCCATGGCTTCCTCTCTCCAGCCACCCTTATTCCCCAGAGTCCCTTCCTAGATCTCTGCTCCTCTCCGCCCTTCTTGTCCGTACATCTTCACTGGGTGACCCATCTCCTCCATGCCATGACTTCCAAATCTGTAACCCCAGCCCTGACCCCTCCCCACCGCCTCTGGGCATTTCCCCCGGGGGTCCCTGGGACACCACAATGTCCAAGTATCCAAACCAGCTCCTCTTCCTGTTATCTTTGTCTTGGCTGGGGCTCCATCAACCCCCTAACCCCCCAAACTCCAGCCAGGGGAGCCCCCTTGACTTCTGCCTCTCACCTATATCCCTGACATTTGACCACTGCCAGTTCTACCCCAAAATGTTCCTCCATCCTCCTCTCTGCTGCCTGGGTCAGGTCCTTATCCTTTCTCTCCTGGACTTTTACAACCACCTTCAAGGGGTTCAGTCTTCTCGCTGAGTTTCATCCTCATTCTGTCCACCCTCTGTCAAGACCCCAGAGAGACTTCTTTGAAGATGCCACTCCCTGTTTAAAGCCCCTGGAGGCTCCCCAGCATCTGGAGACTACGATCCCGGGTCCTCAGGAGCCTCCTCGTCTGACCCTCTCTCATCTCCAGCGGCACATCTCACCACTCCTGCTGTCTGCCCTTCCTCACTCACCCTGGGCTGCTTTTGCCTTTATCATGCTGTTCCCTCTGCCTGGTACGCTCTTCCTCACTGACGCTCGAAGTCTGCCTAATTCTTCCTCGTCCCAATCAGCTCAAATGTCGCCTCCTGCAGGAAGCCTTCCTTGGCGGCCTCCCCACGTGAACTTGGGAAGGCATAGGTGCCCCTCCTCATAGGTGGCTCCTGTGACATCTACCACATGCTTCTCTCACTGGAGTTCCACCTTTTAACACCATTTATTGAGCACCTTTGATGGGCAGGAACCTTGCTAAGAATCTTACATGCATTCTCTCATCTAATCCTCATAACAACCCTGGGAGGAGAGTGTTACTCTCATTTCCAGGTGAGGAAATTGAGGGTCAGAAAACTGAAGTGACCTCCCCAGGTCAGCAGCGAGATGGTGCGTCTAGGACTGGAACCCAGGGCTGTCTGACTCCACCCAGAATCCCTCAGGGTGATGCTCTGGCACTTCCCCCGGGGAGCCACCCTCTGCATCTGCCTGCTGTGGCACGACCTCGGCCAAGTCACTCACTTGCTGAGCCTCAGTTTCCTCTTCTGAAAAGTGGTGATCAAGTCTCTCCCTGCCACCCTCCCAAGGACGGAGGGAAGATCTGAACAACAGCAGATGTGAAACCATTCAGTAAACTGTAAAGGGTGCTGCCCATGCAAGAAGGTATTAGCATACTTTTAGGGTTTTGTTTCTCTGGAGGACTTCCTTGCTCATCTTAGAATCAAAGGCCCCCCATCCGCTGCTTCCTGCAGAGTGGGAAGGGCTCCCCCTTTCCTCTCTGGCCCAGGTGGCCCCTGGGATTTTTAAAGTCACCATCCAGCTGTTCCCATCCCCCCTCCCAAAACTCAATGTGACAGTCAAGCAAAGAAAGGCAAGAGGGAAAAACATGCATAAGGACTGGGCAAGCGGCAGCCGGTGGAATTCTCTAGCTCCTGACCACCAGTTGTGACGTCAGGATTTACAACTGTATTAAATGGTGTGACAGGCAGCTTTGATATATCAGTTCCCCCTTCTTCCCAAATCACAGACAATAAAAGCTTTGGCAGTGAAAGTCATTCATCATCATAAAGACCTGAGACATCCCAGTCATCAATTTCACTCACATCCTTAATACACTGGAGAGAGCGCAGGAGCTGAGCACCTCAGACTGGGGAGGAAAAAACACGAAGGAAGATTGAACAGGAATAATTACAAAGGTCAAAGAAGGGATTCCTCCGGGGGTGCCACGGGCAGGCCGGTTCCTGCCGGAGGTGTGCTCAGCCCGCAGAGAAACCGGGCGGTGGCTGGGCATGCTCCAGGCAGCCCAGAGGCCCAGCCCTCAGCCCAGGCCCTGGGAGCCTGGGGTGGGAGCCAACTGACGTGGGCTGTGGACCAGAGGAGGCGGACAGGGAGGCTACCCTGGGTTCTGTGGGAGTCTTACCTCATCGGCCTCATCAGTACGAGAGGGGTTTAAACTAATAATAAACCTGCAGGTACCCCCACAGGTAAGCCACCCCCGCCCCAGCACAGGTGGCTGCTGGAGGAGCCGTGGCCTTCTTTGGGCAACACCTTTTGAGCAGCCATCCAGAACTGACAGTGTGGGTGTGAAAGACGCCGTAAATGCCAGGCCGGCTGGCCAAGAGTCACTGCCCAGAGCCCTGAGTGCACCCTTGGCACCCCCTGCCCCACCACTGGACCCTCTGGGCACTGTCCCCAAATCCAGCCACCTGGACCTTAACGGACGAGGGATCCGAGAGAGGGGGAGACACGCCGAGCTGATGAGTGGGTCCTCCCGCCCCCGCCTGCTCTCACTCTCGGGGTGAGGACCAGGATGGCCCGGCAGAGCCCACGCTCCTGCCCAGCGTCCTCCCCGCCGCCCCGTGGTGGGTCCCTGCCGGCCTGCCCAAGCCCCGGCCAGGCTCCCCACCTGGACATCTTTTCTCCTCTCAGGCGGCAGGGCAATAAAGGATGAGAAACGGGAAGACAGCGGGTTGAGGTGTGAAGAGCCGGGACTTTCACTGACTTGTTCCTGAAGAACCAGGACTCCTGGGGCACGACCCTTCCCAGGGAGCTTGACCAGGGAAAGAGGAGGAAGTGTGCCTAAGAAACGCAGTGACAGTTATTTCTCTTTTGCTTTCTTTCCTGAAAACAAACAAGAGAGCTCTGGTCTAGGCAGGGAGATGCTGGCAGTGCCAGTTCCCCCACACTTGACAAGGAACAGCCTGGGGAGGGGGTATTGCAGGGGCTGAGGGCTCAGGGGTTGCCAGGGAGTCTCCAGGTGGCCCAGCCCAGGTAGGTACATGCCAGAAGGTACATAGCGCAAGTTTCCCGAGAAAGATGGAACAATAATGCCTGCTGTTGTCTGCCCATCCACTCAACAAACATTCGCTGAGGGCCCACTGTGTGCTGAGGGCCTGCTGTGTGCTGAGGGCTGGTGAGGCTGCTGACGCTGCCTTACAGGGTGCCAGCTGTTGGAGCATAAGTCAGCCCAATGCCCTTCAAGCAGGTCCCTCCCAAGATTAATACAAGCCACGTCAGACACGGCCCCCACATGTCGCACTGATCTACCCATGGGCCTTGTTTGTGGACTGTTCTCCTCCAGATCAGGCTCTGCCCGACTCAGACCTTCTCTGGTCAGATTTCCTGCCTGCCATCGACACACCAGGTTGGTGAGAAGCAGCGTGGCACAGTGGTCAAGTGTATGGCCTCTGGAATGTGACTGCCTGTGTCTGAAACCTGGCATCAGCACTGAGGAGCTATGTGACCTTGAGTAAGTTTCTGTGCTTCTCTGTGCCTCAGTTTTTGCATCAGTAAAATGGGGAGAACAAGACTAAGTCCCTCATAGGGTTGTTATGCAGATGAGGCACGTTAACATATGTAAAGAGCTTAGAAGATGCCTGGTGCCCAGCGAGTGGGCAAGTGTTAGTATCACACCCTTTGGTGACTCTGGGCTTACTGGATCCTGTTCAGGATGGCGATCAGCTGGGGGAGGGGCTTACCCTAGCCCCCACCGGAGATGCCGACCCCTCAGACAGACTGCCGACCACCCTGTGCTCGAGGTGGGCCTGTGACACCATCCAGGACCTGGGCGAACAGAGGCTTACAAAAGGAACTGGTGGATCTGGAAAGGCAAACACGTCCGATGGGCAAGTCCTGACGGCAGCAGGCACCCCTAAGGATTCGTGCCAAAACCAGCCTTCCCAAGAGTTTACGGAGGAAAAGCTAAACGAGACAAAGCAGAGAGAGGTTTCCTCCGGGCTTTGAACATTGGAGGGGAAGGCCGCAGACCAGCAGAAGCTACTGCACTTGGAGAGAAAAGTCGTGATAATATCTTGCATTTAAATGGCCCTTGGGGCCGGCCCTGTGGCGTAGCAGTTAAGTTCGAGTGCTCTGCTTCCGTGGCCTGGGGTTCACAGGGTCAGATCCTGGGCGTGGACCTACGTACCGCTCATCAGGCCGTGCTGAGGCCGCGTCCCACATACAGCAACTAGAAGGATGTGCAGCTATGACACACAGCTATCTCCTGGGGCTTTGAGGAGAAAAATGGAAAAAAGGAGGAAGAGGAGCAACTGATGTTAGCTCAGGGCCAATCTTCCTCAAAAGAAAAAAAGGGAAGCAAAAATTAAAAAAAAAAAACATGAATAAATGTCCCTTATGCTCTTCAAAGATGTGTATGTGAGTGTGTGAATCACGTCAATAACCTTGACAATAACCTAGGAGGGCAGGGTTTGGGGCAATTAGTAACAACCAATCATAGTAGACAGTTCATTTGTTCATCTATCCACCATCCATCCATCTTTCCGTCCAACAAACACTTCCCAAGGACCTCCTATGTTCCAAGCTCCATGCTAGGCTGGGCTGGGGAAGGCAGAGATAACTCAGAACCTCATAGTCTAAGGAGAAAGTTATGCTGGACACAAAGAATCATAAATCCAGGCACAATGGGTTAACAAACAGGCTGATCCATGGCCCAGAGAGGGGGACGTTTCTCTGACTGTAGGGTAATGGGAGGGCTTCCTGGAGGAGGCGGCACCTGTGGACTGCTCCCTGAAGATATGCCCTGAAGTCACATGGGCAGAGACTGGCAGGCCTCCGGGTTCCTCAGTCCCTCAGCAGGTGTCATGAGAGCCTTTCACAGGCAAAGCCCTGTACCAGCTCGTATTCTCCCTCCTGCTGGGGACAGAGGACCTGAACACTTGGCACAGTCAAGGTCACAAGAAAGGGCACAGCCCTTTACAGCTTACAGCTCATGTGCACTTCACCACAGTCCTGCAAGGAGAGCTGAGCCAGGACTATAATTCCCATTGGGCAGGTGTGAAAACTGAGGCTCAGAGAGGGGCAGGGTGTTCCCAAAGTCACCAGGGAGTTACGGCAGAGCTGGGATGAAGACCTGTGATCCCGACTCCAAGTCAGCCCAACGCTCCTGCTTCCCAGCAGACTGCGCCACCCCTGGGCAATGACAGGAACACCCTAAGCGGAGGAGCCAGCAGGAGTGGAGGCTGGGCGTCCGGACAGGCATGGCTGAGCTGGAAGGCAGTAAGAAGACAGGCCCGGATAAACGGGTCCATTGGGCAGCTTCATAGATGAGGTACGGAGACAGCAGTGGGCCAGTCAGGCTGAGGAATGAGGAGAGGAGAGGGAAAAGTCCCATTCTGGAAGGCTGAGTCTGGGGGGGGCGGGAGGAGAAGCACTGGAATAGGAGTCAAGAGCTGTCTCCTTGGGGAGAACCTGAATTCTCAGTGCTGCTGTCCCCATCTGCTCAGTGAGGGAGCTGCACCAATGATCTAAGGGCCCACCTGCACCAGTATGCCAGTCTCTTGACCCTGGGGACCTGGGAGGGCACAACTGTCACAACACTGGGGCAGATGAGGAGACAGAGTGAGGACTGGCCAGTGCTCCCAGAGGTGGGGGGGAGAGGTCAGGCAGAAAAAGAGCAAAAGAGGTGCCCGACCACCTCCAGCTGGTGGGTCATCCCAGGGTACAAGGGGATACGGAATCCTCAAGGAGATATAAAGATATTGGGCACTGGGGGGACAGAATAATGCCCCCTCAAAGATGTCTACGTCCTAATCCCCAGAACCTGTGAATATGTTACCTTACAAAGCAAAAGGGACTTGCAGTTGTGATTAAATCAAGGGTTTTGAGAAGTGGAGATGATCCTGGATTATCCAGGTGGGCCCAACGTAATCATGAAGGGTCTTATAAGAGGGAGGTAGGAAGGTCAGAGTCAGAGAGAGAAGACGTGACAACAGAAGCAGAGGTCAAAGAGTAGAAAAGATGCTACCCTGCTGGCTTTGAAGATGGAGGAAGGGGCCACAAGCCAAGGAATGTGGGCAGCTTCTAGAAAAAGCTGGAAAAGGCAAGGAAGTGGATTCTCCCCTAAAGCCTCCAGAAGGAACACGGCCCTGCCAACACCTTGAATTTAGGACTTCTGACCTCAGAACTGTAAGATAATAAATGTGTGTTGTTTAAGCCATGAAGCTTGTGGTAATTTGTTACAGCAGCAACTGGAAACTAACACAGAAGGCCAATGGAACATCTAGAACAGGGAGCCAGCAGGCCCACTCCACGCTGGACAGATCCCACACCTGGCAAGCTCTTCCCCCATCCCTCGCTGTGGAGGACCCCTAACTCCTCTCTGGCTCAGGCTGCTTCCCTGAGCTCCAGATTTGCAAACAACACATCTATAGCACTTACTGTGTCCCAGGGAGGGTTTAGTGCTTTTGAAACATCAATTCATTTAATGCACATAACAAGGTTCTATCCCCATTAGAAGACGAGGAAACTGAGGCACGTGTGCGCTCGTGCACGCACACACACGCACACACACACACACAAACGAGCAACTGAGGTCACTGATTCATACGTGGCAGAGCTGGGATCTAAAGATAGGCAGTCTGGCTCCAGAGTCTGTACGAGAGATTCTGCAGTTTGATCAGCTTCTGCAGACCCCAGTGACCCCTAGTCTAGCTGTGCTGCAGATGAATGTGAGAAAGCTCTGCTTGGATACCTCTGATGATGGGGAGCTGACTACCAACAGAAGCAGCACAGTACAGGAGTTAGGAGAAAACCAGCTCTGCTCCTTACTGCTAGGTGAACTCCTTTAACTGTTCGTTGGGACAAAAATAGCACCTGGGTTTCATAGAGTAAGGGAAGAAATGAACCAAAGCACGAAACACAACAAATGCTCAGTAAACATTAGCTGTCACTGTTATCATTTCCTGAGGCAGCCTGTGTGGCTTCAGAGAGCGCAACTGCTAAAAAGGTCTGCTTGGCGCTCAACTAAAGCTTGCCTCCCTGTGGCCCCCTGATGCCTCCCAGCAGCCACACCTCCTCCCCCGCAGCCCTAAGCACACGGCGGGGAGACGGCAGTCAGGCCCCAGTTAGCCATCTCTAAGCCAACAGCCCTCGGCCGCCCGCCGTGGATAACAAGGTTCCCTGCCCTCTCCTCTTCCTGGACCCAGTCCTCTCCTGTCTGCAGCCCCTGGGTGTCAAACACTGAGAGGGATTCACCCCTTGGCCCTGAGGATGTGGACTGAGTCAGCCGTCTTACTCGGGAAAAGTTCACGATGGTTCATCCAGAGCATTAGAGAGGATGGAAGCTCTGGATCTACCGACACGTTGGGTGTCCATTAAACATGAAACAAACATTTTTTAAAATTGGACAACAGTATGAAGAGTAAAAACACATTTGTAAGAAATAAATTATATACATATTACCTGATAGAAGTTTTCTATGCACAGAACAGGTTCTGGAAGGACAAGTACCAACCCTCCACTCTGACATCAGCAGGACGGGGTGGGGGGACATGGTCCCATGTTGCTACACACACTTCCGTACCATTTGACTTTATTTTACAACCAGCATGTATGACTGTGTGATTAAAAGGAATTGTAAACAGGGGTTTGCAAGAGACTAGACCAAGCTTCAGAGCAGAGAAGCCAAGAGAGCACAGCTGCTGCAGAGCAGCCTAGACACGGCCTCCTCCACAAACCACTTTGAACCTGCAGCCACAGAGGAGCCATCGTTGCCTCCTCCCTGCCCTCAACGCACTTGGCTTCTCCCACAGTATTTCCCTCTCTTTTTCTAGTTTGGTTTTGCCTTGTCCGTGCACCCACATCTGCCTCCTCCCTCAGACTATGAGTGTGCTGAGGGCAGGGACTCTACAGCCCTCAAGATCCAGGCGAGGCTAAGGCGACGTGAAGGAGGAGCTGGGTGTTGATGGAGAGGAGTGAGTGAGTGAATGAACAAATGAAGGATGGATGGCAGCAGCTCTGCAAATTGCCAGGCACTACAGTTTGGTGTGTTTTCTCCTCCAGGTAATGGCAAGGCAGCAGAGATCTCTGCCCAGAGAACAAGCTAACGCAAGGCTATTGTAGGCGGAGGGGTCACCGCAGAGGGGCTGGGGAGCTGGGTGCCCAGAGACCCGGTGGAAGGCTCTTGGGAAAGGTCGGCCTCCCAGCTTCCCGCAAGTGTGAAAATCTACGAGTCTCCAGGACGGCATCCAGCTTGGTTTATTTTTATCCTACAAAATACAAGGTCAGAAACAACCAGAGTACTCTCTGCTGAAATTATTTTTTTTAATTGACACTGCACTTTTCACAAATATTAATTCATTTATTCATCAAACAGTTCTTGGGAGCACTGTGCTAACCTGAAAGCAAGTCATATTTTCCTTTCCACATTTTAATTACGGGGATGCTTGAAATCCATTTTGGCTTTAAAATGATCAGACCTCTGGCTTCTCTGAACCTCTGAGTATCCATCCAAACACTAAGATTCCAAAATTCTAGGTTTCTCTAGAATCTATAACGGTGAGTCTAGTTAACAACTCAAAAACAAACACTTTAAACCCCAACCACATTCACCTGGAATCTTTCTGCATTTCTGGGAAAGTTCCAATCTTGGATACTGAGTTTTCCCTCCGGGCTGTGGTCCCCTGAAGCTGGCCCCCCACATTCAGGTGGAGAGAGTGTGGCGTTACCGCGCTGGGAAGAAACGCCATGTTGCTGCACATTCTGGAGAACTCTGCACTCCGTGCTCCCGGCCCTCCCCACTCGACGGCCCACACACTGAGCTGGTATTTGGGGAAAGCCACTCCAGGCAGGCAGGACAGCGTGAGCAAAGGCCTGCAGCCAGGGACAGGCAAGGCCCGCTGGACAGCCTGCGGTCAGCCCTCCCGGGCTGGCAGGGGGTTCTGTCGGGCAGGAGTAGGAACAGGAGGACACAGGCAGGACGAGGCTGGGACAGGTCACACACAAGCCCACAGGGGCCAGCAGGCAAGGCAAGCGCACGGAGCTGGCCAGCGGAGTCGGGGACAAACGGTGAGTGCGGCTCATCCAGAGGAACAGCCACTTCTCAGAGCCACCTGCGTGTGGCCACATGGGAACACGGACCCAAGGTGGACAGTCCGCAGCTTTTCAAGGGCAGTTAGACATTTCAGTCTTTATGTTAAATCTCTTGATTCTTAAAGCACTTTTAAATTTAACTTTTTGATAGTGATATATTGACAAGGCTCAAAAAGTTAAATGTAAATGATATTCAGTAAAAAGTCCTCTTCCTACACCCATTTCACAGTCTCTGCCGAGACCTGGTCATGAAGTTCCTGAGTCTCCTTCCAGAGCTTCCTTATGCCTGTGTACACAGAGACACATATGCATCCCCATTGCCCCTCCCTCCTTTACACAAAAGGCAGCATTCTGCACTCACTCATCTGGCTTTTTTCATGAATAATGTGTCTCAAAGATCCTTCCCCGTCAGGACATGAAGAGCTGCCTCACTCTTTCCTCCAGCTGCACAGCACTCTGCCGTATGGGTGAGCTGTTCTTACCTAACCAGGCCCCCACTGAGGGACATTTGGGTTGTTCTCCTCTGATCTTTAAAATGTTAGGTCCGATTTTTTTTAAGTTTAAAAAACACCATGCAGACCAAAGAACCTTTGGGCTGGACCGTGAGGACACGACACCAGCGGTGGGGTGTGCTGAACGGTGCCTGGGTCTGAGCTCACAGCGTGGAAGCCGGCGGACTCTGCAGACACCTCAGCTCTGGCTTCCCAGTGGGAAAGGAAATCACCTCAGTGGAAAGCAGCTTCCAGTAAGTCCTGTTTGAAGATTATTTGCCTTCGAGGTAATGAAATCCCCCATCACCAGAGGTGGCCAAGCCCTGATGTCGAATAGATCCCAGGGCTGGGTGAAGGGTCAGGCTACCCAACCTCGATGTTTCCACCAACTTTGAGAGTCCCTGAGGCCTGTTTATGGGCTAGGCCCAACTGGTGGCAGAGAGAAGTGAGAAATGGTCCCGCCCTCTCGGCATCTCATTCACTCATTCATTTATACATTTAAAAGGCATTTTCCGAGGCTGTATCTTCCATTGGGAACGCCTTTTCTCCAAATCTCTCAAGGCTTCTCATGGTTGGGACCTCAGATCAAATGCCACCTTTTTAGAGAGGCTCTGCTTTGTAACCCACCCCTGCCCTCCTGCCCCTCAGCCCCCGGCTCTACTCTCTCCTCAGTTTGTTTTCTCCAGAGCATGTGCCATTCTGAAATTACATTGGGCACTTTTTCTGTATTTGCTATGCATTGTCTGTCTCTCTCCAGCAGGTAAGCCCAGTGAGAGCAGGGACTGTCCACCAGGGCCACCATCATACTCCCAGCCGGGCACAGGATGACAGTCCAATAAACAGTAACTATTGATACTATGCTCCTTTTCTAATGCACACAACTTTGACACCCCAGCATCTTCCACGGGCTTCCTAGGAAAGCTCCACGGCTGAGCACTTGCTCATGGGGTACTACGCTGTATTGTAGCTTCATTACCATTTCCCAGCACCTTTTGGCAGCCTGGATACATAAGGCATTTTTCGTATTTTTGTTTTTATTATTCATCATGATTTCACTCTGAGGGAAGGGGTATTTAGCTGGGTCTGATTGAGCCTCAAAAAGGCTCATAAAAAACAGGTCAAAGGAGATGCTCCCATAGAAGACGGACCAACGGCCGTTCAGAGCAGCTGGGCACCTCTCCAGACTTTTGGTACAAGAGCCCAGAAGCAAACTAACAGCTACCATTTGCTGAGTGTTTACCACGTGCTGACCTCTGTGCTAAGACCCTCATGGACCACGCATGTCATCCTCGCAGGAGGCCTCTGAGGGAGTTCTATCATGGACCCCATTTCACAGATGGGGACTTGGGCATTGAGGCTAGTAATATAACAGCTATATCTTAAGTTAGCATGAGGGAAGCCATCTTAAGGAAAGGAAGCAATATTGTTACTATGACCCTGACTCACTAGTCTCTATGAATGCCTTCTGGCCTGCACATAGCCTAGATGATTAAGCACCCTTCCCTTTTGCAAAATACATGATCTGCTAGTTCTATGACTCTTGCTTATGTATATCTCCCAGCTGTCATAAGACGATAGCTTTATTCTCTGAGTCCCCCAGGAACATGATGACCTCCAGAAAGAAAAACTCTGTGTTGGTACCTTCATGGATGACAGAAGAAAGAGAGAATGTGGCGCCTTGAAGTTCATCACACTGGATGCTATCCATCCCCAAAACCCCTCCTTCCCTGCCCATTTCCCCTATATAACTGCCTACAATTTTAAGATAGTTCTTTAGGACACTAGTTCGCCATCTTCCAATTATGCTAGCTAATCATATAAACTTTCCTTCCTCAACCACCAACTCGTTTGCAATTGATTGGCACCAGATTGCAGTGAGCAGAACAAGCCCTTTTTTGCTCAGTTACAAATTTCTGGTGACCCAGATGGGACACGCCTCTGCCTGTGGCTAGTTGACTCCAGGAGAAATCTCGGGACTCTCCCAGCGACTGCCAGGATGTTCTTTCTCCCAGGGACTATTCCCTGAGTTGTTCTGATTTTTGACTGCCTTCAGCACTTCCTAGTGGCTGAAGAAATGAAACAGTCTCTAGATTTGTTTGTTTGTTTGTTTGTTTTTGCTTCTAGTGAGTCGACGGGCTCAATCTGGAATAGGGTAAGTCGCCTCGGGGATGCCTGTGAACTCCCTTCTCCTCCATCTGGGGTCCTTCCATTATGGCAGGACCATCTGGGGTCCCTTCTGTTCACAGAGGGGCCATCTGGGGTCCTTTCTGTTGGTGAGGGGGCCATCTGGGCATGCATTCAGAGTGTGAACAGTTATAGGACTTTCTACCCTAAATCTGGGAATTGGTTTACTGGTGTCTGTTTTTTTCTATGTCTGGATTCATGTGTCTGTCCATCTCTGTGTATCAGAATGGGGGAAACTCCACCTGTCTCCAAGAAAAGCCCTCTGGGCCACCTCTTGGCTAAATGGGCTGACTTCAGCTATGAGCCCATGTCCAAGAAGAAGATAGTTTTCTTTTGTAACACCACATGGCCACAATACTCCATAGACTCCAGAGAGAAAGTGGCCAAAATGGGACAATTTCAGTTTATCCAAACTGGTGTATTTGCATATGCAATTAGAAAAAGCTGGCTATAAAATTAAACAACCAATGGGAAGCCCATTTTAACCTTTTAAGGCTTATACATGAAATCAGGAATACTTTACTGCCTCTTTAAAAGAAAATAATTAAATAATTAAACATGCCAGACTGGAGGATGTCAGCAGCCCTGCTAGCGAAATGAAACCAAATCTCCTCTCTCGCTGAGCTTCCCCACTTCTACACCCCTGAAATTCCTGATCTAAAATTAAGCAAGTGAAAGTATGTGAACTTTTGAGATAATTTGGAATTATAATGGTCATTCTGGGGAACCTCTGTTTCAGACGAGGCCACCTTAAGGGGACACCCTTAAAAGAGAGGATTCAAAACATCTCGCAATGGGATGCAATCTTTGATTAATATACAGAAACTTCTAAAAGACAAAGTTATTTCAAAAACAGCTATAAAAAGGCCTTACAGCAAAAAGAAAAGAATGTTTAGTAAATATTTTTGGCCATCTGAGCAGATCCACCTACTAGAAAAATAGTTTGGATGTAACTATTATTTTGAATTTTGTACCTGAGACCTGGCTAAAATTTTGCAGATCTCTGTTTGTGTTTATCTGTCTCTATGTGTATTTGTTTGCCTCTAGATGGTACAGTTTCTAAAGGAGTTCTATTTAATTGGCTTGTAGTAAACACTTTTATGAGTTATTTATAAATGTAATAGAAACTAGCCCACATGTCTTTCAAGTTAACATGATATAAAATGATCTTTGGTAAATAAAAGCTTATTTAAGTTTGTTAGTTTGGTTAAAATAAATATGTTTTCAGAGTTATCAACATTGGATATGATGCAAATGCTATCTGTTACAAAATTTGTCAACAAAAAATAATTTAAAATAATAGCTAATTCTTTCTGATGTCTCATGAAGTTTTTGTAGACAATCTAAATATAATTATTGTAAACAGGTAAACTAAATAGATGTGAAAAGGATGAAAGGTTTGGCGGGAACTTTTTAACAATAATTATGTTTTATGGTATATACGTTTGAAAAACAGCTTCCAAAATCTTTTTGGTAACTTAAAACTTCAGAGTTTTGCTAAATTAAGTTAAATGATAAAAATTTATTTACTATCTGGGTCATTTCCACTCAAGATAAAACATTAAAAATTGATTACTAAGCATAGATTTGTCTGCCTTTGCTTTCTTATCTCAAAGAAACTAAAAGATGCTTGAGTTTATTGATAAACATGTTTTGTACATGCTGAGAAATTTCCTATGAGAAAACACACATTTCTGGAAAGTCTGTATACAAGGAAAGTAAAAAGTATGTTTTGAGTAAAGAAGATATAAAGAATAGAGATATTTTTGTTTGTTTTGTTAAGAAAGATAAATTTGTCCTAAAGTACTAGGAAAGAAAAAAAGGAAAGAAGGCATGGGACAAATTATGAATGTAAAATGTAAGTGACAGAAGGTTTGTGGAAGTAAAACCCTGAAGAGTTTTGTGCATGGTCAAGTAAGCAGGTAGAAAATTAGAATTTGGCTTTCTCTCTTATAAAGGTAATTTTCTTAAAATTTTGGTCTGCTCTTGATTAAAAGGTTATAAAAAGTTTTTCTTTACCTTTGAGTAAGTTTACCTAAAAGACAGAAAATCTGTTGTGTTAAAATAACTTCCTATGTTCAAAAGGACTGAGGTCTCTCTATTAAGGTTTTTTCCGACTGTTTTAACTCTTGTTTGGCTTTGACTGTTTCTGTTGTCACCTTGATTAAATAGATAACTAGGCATTATCTCCTATTTGACCAAGTGTTTTAAAGACTTTTGCAATTTTTGACAAAATTCTCCCAAAATCAAAGTCTTTCTTTTAACTTAAAAATGAGAATTGAAAACTTCCAATCAGCCCTGGGACTTCTTAAAGAATTTGTTCTCTCTTTCTATAAAGAGGAAAATATTAAACTAATTAGACTTATTTGGTATGTTAAATTACATGGGAAACATTATCAAATAAATGATAATGAGCCTTCCTAGGTTATATTGTGTGGGTAAATGTTATTAATATGTGTTTTAAAAATTATAAAACATTCCAAAAATTCTGATCTGTCCTAGTTGTCAGTCATAATTCTAGTCATTATTTCAAAGTGTTATATGTTACAGTCTTTATAAATTGCCATTTTTTAATGTTTTGTCATTTGCAGAAGTTTGTTGTTTTACTCTGATGTTTTTGCAGATGTGTTTCATCTTCATAGAGATTCATGGAAAGGATTCTGACACTTGCTCTGGAATGCAGGTTTCTGATAAACTTTCAGATTATAAAACTGAGCTGGGTAAAAAAAATACAGAACTGTAATGGATGGCTTCATGAAACTGCTAACAGAAGATCAAGTGTTGATATCATGGGACTAAATAAACTGATAAGTATGATTATAATTTTTATGATTTTTGTTTGAAATATTGCTGATTTTTTATACATTTTGTTTTTCCAGGTTTAAGGAAAAATTTTTCTCTTTTCTTGTAAAGAACTATGACTTATAACAATTTGTAAACAGAATTGAAGCATTTATCTTTTTCTCCCTATCTGATCCCTCCAGAATTCAAAAACATTTGATGAGTGAGTATTCTTATATTCATGGCAATATAGTTATTTGCATAAGTTCAATAAGAATCTGTTCTCCTCATAACAAGACACAATTGGAAACACTGGTTATATTACCAAGGCTTTGACTGGAAAGCCATATTTGAGAGAAACATACATAAACTCAGATATGACCATACAGCTTTAAGAAACAAAGACTGGACTTTATGAAATAAAGCCATTTGGAAATATTGGCCTGGTACCTTGCTTACAGGGTTCCCAGCAATCTTTCCAGGTGAGGAAGGAAGGTCACTCCTCTGGCAGGTGCAGAGAACCCCAGGATATTTTGGGGACCTCGAGAAGGGAGGAATTAACCCAAATCTGTAGGTATTGCAGGCAGAGTCTGATGACAAGTCCTTGGCTTGGCTTTCCTGGCCTCCAGAGCCTTCAAAGTTCAATCTGAGAGTCCTTATAAAAAGTTCCAGCAAAGCAGATTTAAAAGAGCCTATATGATCAATTGCTATTCTTGCTGTACTTATGTAAATAATTGGGCCAAGTTTATTGAAACTAGACTTATTTTGCAAACTACTGAGTCTTAATTTAGTTATCTGTGGTGAAAATTAGGGTGATTTTAGAGAGAAAAATTATGTTTCAATAGAGACTATAATGCACATTGTGGATACTGGATTCTGGTTCTGTTAATTGTCTTCTAGTTTCCTCAAATATCTGGTGCAGATCTCCAAATTAACGTTTTCAATTTTTCCTGTCCTTTTCATTTGGAATCATTAAAAACTAAAACCACCCTTTTTCCTGAAGCCCTGCAAACTAAAATTGGACAACACTGATGTAAAATCCTATTTGGCATGGGAACTAGAACTTAGACCCGACTCTGCAGTACAGGTCCTAGAAACTGCTTGGCTAGAAGAGGAATTAGCTTTCCTCAATGAAGAATTAATGCAGACCCTAAACCAAACTAGTCAAGTATATCATAAAGTACAGATCACAGTAGACAACAGAGGAAAGAGAATTGTCCAGTTGGTCAACAAATATGAACATACATGTACAGGATCCGTAGGTGGCATGATCTTCTTTTTTTCTTCTCTCTCAACTTCACTATCTACCCCCACTGGAACCATTGTCCTAGTATGTGCCACGGTTTTCCTTTTCTTCCTTTGTTGGAAATGTAGAAACTGTTGTTGCTGGGTCTCCGACAATATTGTTGGTCCCCGTCAAAACAATCAGAAGACCGAATAGCCTTAATGAAGGTCAGAACTAACCCTCAGTTCCAAGAAAGAGTGAGACAATTTAAAAGCCTGGCTTAGATCCACACTGTCAGTTTTAAGCTTCCATATGCTTTCCCCCTTGTGGCACCCCTCATCAGCAGGAAGTAGCCAGAAGGTGTCAACGGCCTTATTCCCAAGTACATTCATATGATTATGAAGTTACAACTGACAGTGGGGAAATTGTAACAGCTAGATCTTAAGTTAGCATGAGGAAAGCCATCTTAGGGAAAGAAGCAATATTGTAACTATCACCCTGACTCACTAGTCTCTATGAATGCCTTCTGGCCTGCATGTAGCCTAGATGATTAAGCACCTTTCCCTTTTGCAAAATACGTGATCTGCTAGTTCTATGACTCTTGCTTACATATATTTCCCAGCTGTGATAAGATGATAACTTTGTTCTCTGAGTTCCCGAGGAACATGAGGACCTCCAGAAAGAAAAACTCTACATTGGTACCCATCACAAATGACAGAAGAAAGAGATAATGAGGCACCTTGAAGTTTGTCACACCAGACTGTCAACATCCCTAAACCCCCTCCTTCCCTGCCCATTTCCCCTGTATAACTGCCTCAAGATTCTGTATAATTTTAAGATGGTTCTTTAGGACACTAGTCTGCCATCTTCCAATTATGCTAGCCAATCGTACAAACTTTCCTTTCTCAACCACCGACTCATTTGCAATTGATTGGCACCAGACTGCAGTGAGCAGAACGAGCCCCTTTTTGCTCAGTTACAGTAAGTTGCCCAAGGTCACCAGCTAGAGTAGGGTAAGTTGGCCTTCAAGCCCAGGCAGTCTGACTTTCCTGCTGACATTCTCAATTACACACCAGAAGAAATGCCTTCTGGAAATTTAAACTTGGATTTTTTTAGTCCATCCCACCACATAATGGCAGCAGGCGTGGAGGCCAGGGCCCTGAGTGAGCCCCTGTTCCAGGTCTAACTCACTGGATGTGGTCTTGAGCAGGTCACCACCCCTCTCTTGCCCTGGGTGTCCTCAGCTCTGAAGTGAGCAGGTGGACTCCATGACTGTCCACCCTGCCCATCTGCAGTCATGATGCCTGCCCTGAAGAAGGCTGGGAGGAGCCAACACTGGACCCCAGAACCTCCAAGTCTCCTTTCCTACAACCACCCACACACACTGAGATGGCCCCTTGGTGGCTCTCAAACTCTCTCCCCCAACTGTCTCATTATATCCTTGCAACAGTCAAAGGAGGCCGGCGGGGCACAAATTGCCATCTGCATTTCATAGATGGGAAAATATAGGCTGAGAGAGGACAACCTACTTGCTGAAGGACAGGACAAGTTAGGTGGCAAAGTCCAGGCTTAAACCCATTCTTCTGACTCCTGGTCTAGTGCTCTTTCCTCCAGCCCTCAGCTATTGCTGAGATGAGACAGGCAGAAAAGGGTGGACTTTCTTCGGCTGCCAGTTTTAGGGTTACTAAGGCCTCAAACATCGAACCTGGGGGATATAGCACATCAGAGCTAGTGGTCTGGGGCACTTGGCAGCCATTCTGTCTGTCTTTGTGGGTGCTCATCCGCTGCCCCCTGTATGGTCTCTGTTACTTAGAGGGGACAGTGCCCAGGAGGAGCCTCAGGTGACCTAGGACCTGGTCACCCATCAGGCCAGTGTTTCCCAAACTTATTTGACCAGAAGAAGCCTCCCTCGGTCTCCTCCCTCCATTCCGCCCTGCTGATGCAAAGAGACAGTCCTCAGGAGAAGGGGCCAGCAAGGACACAGGCTGGCCCCGCTCCTTTGCTCTCCCAGGCAAAGGTCAGGTGGGCACAGTTGAGGGCAGGACAGCCGGGCCCATCACCAGGAGGGAGGTAAGCAGAGGCAGGGAGCCTGGCAACACCCCCTGCTGTCCTCCCTGGCAGGTAGGCACAGTGGCTGCCCCGCCGGCAGGCCTGTGGCCCAAGGACACACCTGCAGATAATTAGTCCCAATCAGGACGGGCCCAAACTGCTGACGATGCAGGAACAGGCCGGCCATGTCACTGGTTTGCAAGTGGTAAGCAGTTTCTGAACTGGGGCGCCGGCTGGTAGAGCAGGGGTTGAACTTAATATGCAACGTGGCGTATAAACGATGGCGAGAAATCGACTTGTTCTCTAATGAGATCTTCGCTGGGCAGCCTGGAGTGTGAGGGCCGGGATGGAGCAGTACAGAGCCCACCTGCCCCTCCCCAGACCCCAGGCCAGCACAGCCTGGCTGGAGCCCTGGGCTGGACTCACAGTCCGTCTGAGCACCTACTCCTCTGGGCTGTGTGGGGAGGGAGCTGGAGGGGGTGGGGCTGGAAGACTCGAGCTCGCCCCTGAAGAGTTCAGAACTGTCAGCAGGTGCACTAGCACAGGTGGAAATAAGTTAATACCTTGTGAGGATGTGGAGGCCCACCCTAACACTCCGGGGGGCATTCCTTCAAGGTGTTCTAACAGTTCTCAGTGGGGTTGGCAACTGCCCCCTAGAGGGTGTTTTGAAAATCTGTGGGGGCTTTTGTATGATTGAGGGGCATGATTGGCTTGCAGTGGAACAGCCCCACACAATGAAGAATTTTCCTTCATCCTGCATATTGTCATGTCCTGCCAAACATTCGTGTAGGTGAAAAATCTGTTTATAATTATTTGGCTCTAGAACTGAACTTCATTTACATATAAATGTGAACTGGCAATTTCCATGGTCTTAATAAGAGACACTGAATTTCCTAGGAATGCAACTACTGTGTAAAGCTCCTAGTTTGTTTGACTTGGGACTTTGCCAAGAGCTCCTCGCCACACAGTCTGCATCCCCATGTCCACACTCCCGTACGAGCCTGTGCTCAGGGCTGCTGCACTCTCGGTGACTCTGTGCGTGGCGCAGGCCCCGGACTACTTCATTATGTCTCGAGGTATAGACACCAGAGTATTTACTCATCGAAGTACATAGTATTTACTTATAAACAATTTCACTTTCGTTTCTCCTTTATCTCACAGCGAGGGCATTATTCTGATTTTATTTGAAATTAGATGTGAAGATAGGCTATATTCTTTACGAACTTAATTTCAGGAGTGTAAGGGGCACTGTAAATATTTGCTATCCCCAGGGGATGCGGGTGGGAGTGGGCAGAAACTCCCAGTTCTAGCATATCCCACAAGGCCCCAGAAAGCAGGGGAAGGGGCCGGGGATCTCCAATCCTCACATACAAGCCTCTGACCTGCCTGGGTGTGTCTGTGCCTCTGTGTCTGTGTCCTTTATGTTTTTTCACACTAATGGGATCATACTTAACACATTATTTTCCTTATTTCCTTAAGAGTACATCTTGAACATTTATTCATGTCAGCACAGATAGCTCTACGGAATTCTTTTTAATGGTTGCATAATATTTTATTGTGTGAAAGAGCCATAATTTATTTAACCAGCTCCCATGGATAAACACTGTGTTATTTCCATTTGTTTACCATTATAAATAATTCTGTAATTATGATACAGATATAGGTATCACTGTGCATCTATGTGAATGTATCTGTGAGATAAAGTCCTAAAAGGCATGTAAAAGTTCTGGGTTAGTGGGTAGGGATGTGCATTTAAAATTTTAATAGATATTGACAAATTTCCCTCCAAAAAAGACTGCAGTGATTTATACACCTATGATAATATATGAAAATATCTGTTTCTCATACTCTCTCCAACACTGGACCTCAAGAAACAGTTCAATCTTTGATAAGCTAGTGGGTTTTTTTTAAATGTCTCATGATTGTTTTAATTTGCAGCTTTAACATTATGAGTCAAGTGCATATCTTTTTACATGCTGCTGGACATCTGCATTTTTTCCAGTGGATTATCTATTCATACCCTTTGCCTGTTTTTCTACTGATTTTTTTTCTTATTCATTTCTAAAAGCTCTTTATATATTAAGGAAATTGGCTTTTTGTCATTTGTGTTCCACTTTTTTTTTCTAACTTTGTCCTTTGTCTTTTGGATATTTCTACATACATACAAAAGATTTACATTTTTAATAGTCATTTATATATAAATTTTTTGTCTTTTGTGTTTGGAACAGATTTTAAAAGGTCTTCCCCACTCTAAGATTATAAAAAATTTCTGGTTTTTTTTCCTAGTTTTATTATGATTTTATTTTTTACAGTATTTGAAGGAACAGCATAGAGAGTCCAGAAATAGATCCAAAAATATGTGGGTATTTATAAATGCAAATATTTATATTTACATTCTCTGTTTCAAAACAACAGAGAAAAGAGAAATCATTTGCCTGTTTACTTCAGTATCAGTAACAAATAGTTTTAATTGTTGTAGCTCTATCATCATGTTTTTAAATATGTTTTACTCATTTGTCTATTTCAGAATTTTTCTATCTTTGAGTGTTCATTTATCGAGCATTTACTACCATTTTGACAAATTCCAAAAAAAAATATCTGTTGATATTTTGATTGGACTTGCTTTGAATTAATAGACTACTTAGGGGGAATTGACATCTTTATGATATTGAGTCTTTCTATCCAAGAACAAGCCGTATATCTCCATTTATTCTTCTCCGTCCCTCACCGGAGTTTTATAGTTAAGTCAATTCCTCAGCATTCTATCTTTTCTTTTTTTGGCGCTATTGTTAATGTTTTCTCCTATTATGTTTTCTAGCTAGATATCATTTACTTACAACAGAGCTAATGATTATATTTATAGTACTCTAATATTATATTACATAAATATTATGTAAATTATATAAATATTATATATTTACAATATTTATATATTCATAATAGAATACTTTTAATATTTCAAAATTAAGCATAATCCTGGCCAGCAGACCACAGTTTACCACTCCAGCAGACAAGAGCCCCAGAGGTGCGACCAAAGCCTCAACGTTGACTGGCTTCTTTTCCATCTAAATCTGCTGGTGCACAAATGCTAGAATACAATGTCTTCTTGTGATTTGCCTAAACCCGAGCTTCCCCTGAGCGCAGGTCCCGAGAGCAGACCCTCCCCCTGCAGAGCAGTCCCCTCAGGATCTCATCTGATCCTCACAAGGGCCCTGAGAGACCAGGACCATTTTACAGATGGAGAAACCAAGGCTCAGAGATGCGTGCAAAGTCAGAGAGCGAGGAAGTGACAGCAGCGCGGGGATCAGCCCCAGATGACCCTGTGGCAGAGTAGCCGACTGTACAGGCCCTGGTGTCAGTGTTAACTCCACTGCTCTCCAGCCGTGACCGCAGGCAAGCTAGTTAATTGCTCCAAGCCTCAGTTTGTTTGTGAAATGGATGTAACAATAATAGCACCCACCTCCCAGAGTTCCTCTGCTAGCAGAGTGCCTGGTACTCAATGACTACTCGACAGAGCGACAGGTACTATTATTATTAGCTAGTCCAGGCTTCTTACCACTCCGCCTCCCACCCTCTCCCCCACCCCTAACTATTTGTAATTCCTTGAAAAGAATAAGGACCAGGATCCAGGGCCTGAGGGCTGGCTCCAACTCTCCCCCTACCCCTTACATGGGGCAAGTCCCTCTCCTCCCTGAGACGAGGTTTCTGCATCTATAACATGAGGGTGCCCTGAGAGGTCTTGTCATGGACCCTTGTAACCCCAGGGAAGAGGACCACACGGGACTCCTGTGTAAAGGCTCGCTCTGACTGAGGTTCCCTGCCTCCCATCCCTGCCCCATTGCTGACGCCTCCCCACCGCCGGCTCAGCTGCCCTCTGGGCTCGTCCCCCATCTCAGGTAGACAGGGGACCAAGTCACTCTTGCCACTTGACTCACCCCTAAGTGGTGCCCAGATCTGCAAAGTGGCCCTGGCTGCTTCTGCCTGAGCCCCATGAGCCCCCGTGCCCACCTGTCAGCCCAGGTCTCAGAGTTGGCCCTCCCTGCCTTGGGGCCTACGTGACGCTGGGCTAAGACCTTGTCTCCTGCGGCCCCTCTCCTAAAATTCTAACCTGAGTCCAGCTCCCAGCTTCCTGGATGCGGCCACAGCCTACCTGCATTTCTAAGACCCCTTGTCTCTGTCACTGCTTACTGTGTCCTGCCTCCCAGCCTGCAGGGACATCCTGCTCCCTCAGGCTGGACCCCAAGGCTGTGGCCAAGGGCCGCTCCCAACCCCCCACTGTCTGTCTGTACGTGTCTGAGACTGCCTCCTGCCTGCCAGGTTGGACAACCTCCCAGAGTCTGTCCCTCTATTACCTCAGGGCTGCTGGAGCAGGGAGGGGTGTCGGCCTGTCCCGGCCCTCCCAGTCCAGCCCCTTCTGCAGCATCAAGCCCAATGGCGACCAGCCACCATGAGACGGCTCCAAGAGGAACAATAATGGTGACGTGTATTGGGACCTGCTGTGCGCCAGACAAGAGCCCAAGCGCCTTACATGTACTGACACACCAGTCCTCACAACTCCCCTGTTGGGCAGGTTCTGCCTCGATCCCCATTTCACAGATGGAAAAACCACAGCCCAGAATTCCCATATAATCTACCCAAGATCTCACAGCTAGTCAATGGCAAGGTCAAACCCAGCAGTGTGCCTCCAAGGCCCAAACCTTCATCTTTACACTGAGCTAAAAGGCTGGCCCTGGGCCTTCCTGAAAGGCAGTGGCTTTGCATACACCAAGCACCTTCCAGCCTGGACCTCCTGCCCTTCTTGACTCAGCCTCTGCCTGGAAATCTGAGACGCCAGCAACAATCTGCCAGGAGTCCCACTCGTCCTCGAGGCCAGCGCCAACCAGGGCTGCCTTTCTCACGAGAGAGATGACTCTCAGACCTTTGAACACTCAGCACCACTCACCGGGGGCGCCGACATCACCCTCGCCCCCTGCCGTGAGGCCTCCTGCCACCCCTCCCAGCCACAGTCCATTTGGCATTTGTTCTCCTCCGGCTTTATCAGAGCAATAAACAGCCACGTCTCACCGCAGCCACAAGTCCTGGCCCCAGCGGTCTCCTGCCTGACCTGTCCCAGGACCTCACAACCTCATTAAACAAGAAGGGCCAGTCAGGTCCCAAAGTAGCAAGAAGCCATTCTTCCCACCAGGCGCGCATTCTCTCTCTCTCCCTCTCTTTCTCTCTCTCCGCCACTCATCCCCCGCGCCCCAGGTGCAATGACCTCACCTGTCACAATGGGGTAGGACTGCGGCCCTGGCACACTGCTCCCGATGTCGGCGGGGGTGGGGCTGGTCAGGTTGGCCTTCATGTCATCCAGCCCTCCAGCCAGCGAGGCCATGGCTGAATACTCAGTGGTCTGAAAGAGGAAACAAAACGGAGACGTCTCAGCATCGAGACTGCAATGCACCCCAGCCAAAGGCCACCGCACATTCTGGGCTCAGCCCCCCAGCTGGGCCAGCCCATGCCAGCTCCGAGGCCCACAGGGGGCTCGTGAATCCCCCAGGGTAGAGGGGGCAGACTCAGTGTGACAGAACAAGGCAGGTGTCCAGAATCGACAAGTCTCCCCAGGTGAAGAGGTGGACAGGATTCAGTGCAGCTTCACAAGAATTCAACCTTGCTCTCTTAGTGGCCTGCAGGTTCCTCTCGCCAGCCCCAGCCAGCAGACACAACCATCCTCTCAGTGCAGGAGGGGACATCAGTAACCAAAAGCAAGGCGGAAATAAGTCTGGCAGCCTAGAGCATGGAAAGATAGGTTTCTGATTTCTGTGTTCTTAAACCACAGACGTAGAATCGCAGAAACAAGGGTTAGAGGGAATTTGGGTCATCATCCTATCCAAACCCTCACTTCACAGGTGAGTCAGCTGAGGCCCAAGGGAAGGAGGTCTTTGCCCATGGCCAACAGGGGACGGTTCACCATCAACTCTCACCCAAAATCCAAGACACCAAACCAAAGGAGCCACAGTGTGGAAGAGTTTTGAATTCTGGAAGCATGTGAACACCCGTATGCTGAAAACTGTGGGTGCACACATCTGATTTACCAAGTCCACGTCAACCTGTGCCTCGGGCCCTAAGTCACGCTCCTTTCTTTAGCCATTTCATGACATCAGAGCTGGCGATGAGTCACTCCCTTGGCGTCACAGCCACTGTCAGCATGGTCTCCAGAGAAGGCTGCCAAGATGCCCGCCTGGGTCTTCCCATTCAAGAACAACTAAAATATAACCCTGACGGACAGGCCTCTACCTCCCACCCAACCTCCAGGCCTATTTTCGGGTAAAGAAAATATATGCAAACCCCTAAGCCAAAGAATCTGGCTGTCATGCCAAGCGCTGGTGTGGGGAGTTCCCTCCAGCCCCTGGCTTTGCCAGTAGAGGACACGTCACTATCTGTCCAGGGGTACATCCTTGGCAGACAGGGCAGAAGACTCAAAGGAGTTGCAGAACCCCTGGGTAGGGTGACGAGGACCAAGCCACTGGGAGGGACACTGGAGGAGCCACTGGGCAAGTGGTAGGTGGCAGGGACCCAGGCTCAGGCACATCCCTGATGCTTTTCTCTGCATGTGAATTAGACAGAACTTCCTGGGCAGCTCAGATGCCAGTGGGGTGGACAGCAGCAGTGAGTCCGGGCGGCACGGCAGGCCCAGGCCCCTGAGACGGATCCTCACTGAGGACAGCTTGTCGGGAGCTCCCGGGGCTCTGCAGTCGTCTCCAGCAGAGGCTGACGCTGAGACACGCAGAGAGGAGCACAGGCCCGAAGCAGCCCACGTGCTTCTGAGGGAGAAGGACAAGACGAGGACGCCTCCCCAACATCAGGAGTCACAGTAACTAAGCCAGTGTGGGCCTGGCACAGGGACAGATGAATAGACCAAGTCCAGAAGCTGATCCGGGCATTCATGGAACCTTGACATATGAGCGAGGTGATGCACAAATCAGCGAGGAGGATGGACTCTAATAAACAGAGCAGAGGGAACCAGTTATCCATTCAGAAACAAGGGGGAAAGAAATTGGATCTTTACTTTACACCAGACACAAAAATCAATTCCCAGTGGATTAGAGACCGAGATGTGAAAGGCAAAAGCATCTAATGTGGTCAGCTCTAGGTCTGGCCAAAAATCCTCAGGAACAAGTGTGCCCTTCACGGAAAAGGGAACGAGAGGCCCTGGGATGCTCACACAAGGTTCTCGGTCACTGTGAGGACAGTAGTGGGTCTCCCTGCTCCAGTGCCTCCTTCTCCAGGAAGTCCTCCCTGACTACCATTCCCCAGGAGGCAGGAGTCCCTCCTTTGCCCTGCTGGCCCTGACAAGTGGGGTCAGAGCAATAAGAACTGTAATCTTCACGACCATGTCAAAAGCTCACATTTATCCATCACTTACTCTGTGCCAAGAGCTGTACCTGTATTATCCCATTTAATCCTCACAACCACCCCATGAAGTAGATTCTGCATTATCCCCATTTTACAGATGAAGACTCTGAGACTTCTATCATGGAGGGGAAGTGGCTGGCCTAAGGTCACACAGCTTCTAAGTACAAGAGCCAGGATTCAAACCTGCATCCATCTGACTCTCAAGTCTTGCCATTTGCCCTAGTGATTTTCATACCACAGTGTGTCCTGACCCTTTAACAGGTAAGAGATCAATTTGCCAGTACCAACATTTTACAAAATGAAACAGGAACGGACTAGAACAGAAAATATTGAAGGGCCTCACACATAGAAAGAGCAAGACCTGTTGTGTGAATCTCTGTGTCACAGGTGAGTGGATATGTGTGCACTAGGTGGGGAAGAAAATACATGTCTTGCTACAGGTTGTGACCAGCAGTCTTCACGCAGCAGGGAGCTGCTGGGAGAAGGCCGCTGCCCAGACTCCATCCTCCGTAGACTGGATCTTGGTGGAGGCATTAGCCTCCTAAGTAGCCAAGAGCGAATTAGGGAGTAAAGCTCGTGGGAAGCAGCTCTGTCAGTGCACGGCCGTGTGCAAAGATGGGAGTGAGAGCGCCTCTGATACGGTCTCTTCCTGGACGGTGTCTCCTGGAGGTTCCAAGGCCCCGGGGGTGGGACGGTGCCCCCGCCTCTCTGTGTCCCGAGTGCCCTGGGAGGCCTGAGCACAGCGGACGAGCAGCCTGACCAAGCCTCTCTTGTGTGCGGATGGCATGTGAAGACCACGCATGCTCTCTGACCGTCATCCACAAACCCCAAGGGAAGAGACACGTGGCCCCAGAAGCTCCACCCAAGAGGGACAAGGGTGGGAAATGGTCGGGAAAGGTTTCTGGGGGCAGGCTATGTTTAACCTGGGCCTGAGCGAGCCCTGCCCCCGCGGCTGAGAAGAGCTCAGGGAAGGCTCGGCGGTAAGAGGACAGGAGCGGTCCAGAAACAAGGCACGTGCCACCAGTGGGAGGAAGTGAAAGGAGAAGAGGTAAGGACGGAGAGGTAGACGGGCTGGGATTCGACTGTGAAGGGTCTGCACAGTGAGCACGTGGATGAACAAATGCATGAGTGACCCCTATCCCAGAGACCAGGCAGCATCTCAGCTGAGAGTCGGCACCCCTGCGCCCTCCCCACCCCACTGCTGGGCCTGCCCCCTTCCCAGACTCCAGGCCGGGCAGCTGTGCCTGCAGGGGAAAGCCTCTATCTCCCCCAAGAAAGCAGAGCCACCCCAGGCTTGAGAAAATTGCAAGAGGGTGACCAACAGGGACTCCTGCCTCTTAACTTCTTTGATGTCCAAAGGGAAGGGCCTGTCTGCTATTTGATTCTCGTTCTAGTCAATAAACTCAGTATCAAAGTTTGTTCAGTCACTTCAACAGTTGAGTTTGGATCATCTTTTCAAGACACGAAATCTTCAACTCGTGTTACGCATGGGGTGGGAGGTCCAACAATCCAGTCACCCACCACCGCCGGCCACCAGGAGGGACGGCAAACTTCCCGAAAGAGCTGGGGCCCGGGACCAGCGGGACTCGGAAGCCAGCCCTCGCTGCCCTTGCCATCCGTGCCTCGCACAGTCCCCACCTCGCAGGGCTGGCCCCAAGCCCAGTGTCCCTTCCTCAGTGGAGTCCACAGCTCTCACTCTCCTGCACGAGCCGGGCGACGCTGTCTTCTAGTTTGGGGGTGTAATGGCTCCCTAAGTCCTCGTCACCGTCCGTCCCTCTGAGCTGCCTGTGATTTGTAAAGACAGCTGCTTTCTCCCCAGTCTCCCGGGCTCCCTGCAGCCTCCCTACACCCGCTGCTCCTCAGCCACCCCAGGCACTGTCCTGCCTCTGCCTGCAGGGCCCATCTCATTCAGCCACTTAGAGAGCTCCTACACTGTCCACAAGACCCAGCTCAGATGTCACCTCCTCACTGAAGCCATTCCTGGGCCCCACACTCCTATACAAAAATCACGACTCCTGGGTCCGTGCTTCCACACTCGGTGGCATTCTGCACAGACCTCCACTATCATACTTCCGACCGCGTATAACAGCTCTTTGTCTCTCTCCCTCTAGGCTGGCTTGAGGGCACGGAACAAGGAACACCCCTAGAGCCTCTGAGTGCTCGTTGAGTGAGTGAACGTATGGTCTGGCAGCATGACATTAGCCTCAACAATCAAAATTAACTGGGGAGTGTCTGAACAAGAGCCCCAAGTGTACGCTAACCTCCCACCTCTACCCCTCATCAGATCAGGTGACCAGAAAATAGCGTCCTTGTCTACCACTAGTTAAAGCCCCAGGGAAGTGCCTTCACTGGTCTGTGATGGAATATCAGGCATTCAACATTGGTGAGAGGCAATTAAAAAAAACAGCCATACAAAGAACTTTTTTTTAACCTCTGGAGACATGCTTATTAGAATATTCAAATCCCACGTCAATCCCTCCTATAATTCATTACCAGGAAAAAGTTTTTTCTCCTGATGAATGGTTAATCACCTCTGATTGAACAACAGGAACATTGGAAACCACTACACATCCCTCTTTGCCTTGGCTGCCAGGAAGCTCAGTCAAATTCAGTACTCAATCGCCACAACCACATCATTGCCGGCACCTGGTGCAATGATCTTCCTCTTTCCTCTCCATAATTTCTGAACCTTTTTACAGCCTTAAATTAACTAACTTAGATACATGTAATTGTTTATTTTGCAGGACACCTCAAGTCCTTTGTGAAAGTGGAGGCTGGGAGAGGTAGGAAGAATGGCAGAAAAAGAAAGATGGGAAGGAAGATCAGGAGAAAGAAAGAGAAGAGGAGAGAGAAGGCATTATTGGTGCCTCTTTTCCTGGTAACAGTGGCAATCTACTTCCACTTCTCAGAGTTACTTGGGAAGACAAGGGCTAAACAGTGGGATGCAGAGACCCTGGGTACGCGCACCGCCCCATGTGTGTAAGTGTGCTGCTCACTTATGCACTTGGGAACACAGCCCCACCCCCCAGCCATTGACAGTCACCGGCAATGGCTGTGTTCCACATTCCTACTTCTCCGGGCTCTTGGAGTTCTTTCTTAGGATGTCATTTTGGCTTCTGCGCCCTTCCCCACAGGGCCCTTGGTGCCGTCCTTGACTCTGACCCAGGAACAGAAATAAGCCCAGCATCAGTTCCCGCCCGCCCGCCCCAGTGCACCACCCGGAATGAATCTTCTCTGCCTGCTGCCGCAGGGCCTGAGGGCCGCAGGGTCTGGAGCAGATGTGCACAGCCTCCTCACAGACACCAGGCTGCAGACGATGGGAAGCCTCGCACTCTCAAATGTCTGAGCTAGAAGGACACTCAGGCTCATCCTTCCCAACCAGGAAAGACGGAGGTACAGGGCGGGGAGTGGACTTCCTTAGCTCGTTTTATCTGCATCATTGAGAGCCTTTGACCCCGTGATAGAAAGAACAGGGACCCAGGAGTGCTAACCCGGGGTCTGGCCCCAGCTCTGCCTCTTTCTCAGCCGTGTGACCTCAGGCGAGCCAGGCCAGCTCTCTGAGCCTCATTTTCCTCATTATAAAATGGCGTATGAGCCTGGCCGCATGCTGCCTGTCTGCCTGCCAGGGCGACTGCGAGGATCGAAAACTAAGGAGAGGGAGAGCACCTGGGAGACCAAGCAACACGAAGCGTTAGGGAGTCCTCGGAGGGCCCCCGGGAGGCGCGTGCCCCAGGAAAGTGTGTGCCAGGGGTCATTTGGGTCCCTAGGAAATTACCTGGAAAAGGACTGCCTGGGGCTGCACCGAGTACTGTCTCGTCAGCACGGGGCACCACTGCCACAGCATGGAGGAGAAAAGAAACAGAGCGTGAGAAGGAGGGCAGCAGGACGGAGGGCCATGCAGGGCCTGAGGCCGCAGGGCTGCTACCTCAGATGGCCACCTTGGGCACCTGCTGGGCTCCTCCAGGCTCTCCACCGGGCCTCAGGTGGCCCTCAGGAGCTGGCCAGAGCCAGGCCATCCACTCCCATCCTGAAGGACCAGACACCTGCCCACCTGCACGCCTACCCAGAGAAGGACGCAAGCTGGAGTCAGGGAGGCGTGTCCCAGGGCCTGGCCCTATGCCCTGAGAGTGAGGAGGCAGAGGGGTGGGTGCCTGAGGCAGCCGCGGTGGGACGAGGGCCTGGGGGCAGGTCTGTCCCTTCGCTGGCCTCTGCTTCCCCGTCTGTCTGAGGACTTGTTCTTGACCTCTAAGTCCCCTGCCACTGCTGACGCTGTTTGCCTCTGTAATGACCACATGACAAAGTATGGATTCCCTCTTCAACAGATAAATTTGAAGGCAGGAAAAGAGAGATGGGGGGGATCCTATAGGGTGGGGAGGCTTAGAGACACAGCAATCGATAGCAATGTGGACCCTGATTCCAACAAACTAAAAACTACAACTGAAAAACAAATTATGACATGCAGTGACACAATGGGAAATGCCAACATTGATGAGTATTGATGACATTATAGGATTTGCTAACTTTTAGGTATGAAAAAGCTATCATCGTTATGCTTTCTAAAGCCTCGTCTTTTAAAGAGTCCTTCTAAAATATTTACAGACGAAGTGACATGACGTTTGGAGTTGGCTTCAAACGGAAGGGCCGTCGACAGAATGTGGTATCTCTCTGCAACGGAATACTACCCAACCGTGAAAAGGAACAAGCTATGATGCATGTTACAACGTGGGTGAAACTCCAAAGCACGCTAATGAAAGAAGCCAGATACCAGTGGAATGTCCAAAACTGGCAAATCTACAGCCACAGACAGCAGAGCGGGGGTGGCTGGAGCCGGGGTGGGCGAGGGATTAACTACAAACCCTCAGGAGGGATCTTTCTGGAGTGACAGAACTGTCCTAAACCTGGACTGCGGAGCTGGTGGCACAACTCTGACTCATATACTTCAAATGAGTGAACTTCATGGTGTAAAAATTATACTTCGATAAAGCTGTTAAAAAGTAAAGCAGAATACGGGGGAAGCAGGGTCATCAACGGAACAAGACCAGCCGTGAGTCGATAACAGCTGAATCTGGGGGACGGGTGCTTAGAGGTTTAGACTATTCCGTCTACTTGTGAATTTCTCCATAATTGAAGTCAAAAAACCCAAACAGCACGTATTTGACTCATGGCACCACTGGCCAACCCCCATCAGTTGCCCGACAAATACAAACGCCTGTGGAATCATGACAGCCCCAAGAGGCCGAGCACAGCCAGGAGTTTGCTCTCTTGCAGGCTGTCTTCCCTCCGTCTTAGGGACTCCACAGGTCCAGACAAGAAACACAAAGCCTCCCGTCTGCCTGGCACTCTCCAGTTTGTGAAGCCTTTGCGTGTCCATTATGTTCTCGGGAATCCAGGGGTGGGGCAGACAGAGACGAAGCACAGAGTGGGGAGCCCGAGTGCCAACTCCAAGCTCAGTGCCGCCCGTTACCCCAGAAGCAGAGTTAAATGTGAGAAGACATCAGCACCATCCCTGAGGGTAAAGCTCAGACACTTAGGGAGGGACAGTAGGATGTCCTCCTCCAAGAAGCGCCCTGGCCACAGACAGAACTCGACTCCAGCCAGAGAGAGAAGTCTGGATCTGCGAGCACAGAGGAAGAGGGTGCCACATTTTGAAAGCTGGGTCCACAAAAACCGCACCTGCAGAGCGTGTGAGAAGGAACAGTTCTGTCCTGATGACAATGGATGAAAGCGACTAGCAGGGAACCTAGAGACCTGGCTTTGCCTTGGACCCCCGTGTGACCTGGGCCAGACCCCGCACCTTGAGGCCTCCACGACTCCATCTGTCAAACGAAGGAGATGGACCAGGCAGGGCCCTTCCGGCCCAGAGGCCTCCCCAGGGTCTGTGCCCCAGCCGGGCGGGGTCCTCGCTGTGTGGAATGGGTTTCTCCCTGACGTGACCGAGGTAGGCTTAGGCTGCCCTCTCTGGGGGTGTAAAGGTGCTGCCCATTCTACCCAGGCCCCTGAACCCAGAGGCCTGTAGCCGTCAGCGGAGGAAGTGGCTGAGGAAGCCCACTTGGCCCCGGGGCCTGGAGGACAGGGTTCAAGTCTGACATGGCCAAGCTCGTGCTCATGTTCTAGGCCAGGCACTCACGTTCTCGGCTCCTTTTCTCGTCTGTAACCTGGGGCCATGTGACCTACCTCCCAAGGTCGTGAGAAGGCACAAAGGGGGTGATGAGAAGGTCAAGTCTCTGAGGACAGGCATTTTTCTTCTCATCTTTTGAGTCCCCAGGGCCAGATATGTAAATAAACACTTTAAAAATGCTGGCAAGGGCAAGGGGTGGAATCCTTGTGGCGAGGGAACTGTTCTGTATCTCGGGTCCATCAAGGTCAACAGCCCAGTGGGCTACTGCACTACAGTTTTGCAAGATGTTATTCATTGGGGGAAACTGGATAAGAGTATATGGGATCCCTCTGTATTATTTCGTACAACTGCATGTGAATCTACAATTACCCCAAAGAAAAAGTTCATTAAAAAAAAAGAGTAAAAAACAAAGTTTTAGCGTTCCATCCCCACTAAACCTAATGAAGATGAATTAAACTCAGAAAAAAAAAATGCTTGCTCAATGGAGGGACTATGAATGTTACTTGCAAAAGTACTCCATAACCTACAAAGTGCTACTGTTAACATTAACTAGGGGGAAGAACTGCCAAGGATTCTGGATGGCCTCCCTCCTCCAGGAAGCCTTCCCTGATTTCCCCTCCTCTGTGATCCTAGAACATCTAAGTGGGCATATCTCTACCACTGCACCTATCACTCTGCATCATACATCTAATTGTTTAGGGCCCTCATCCTCCAACTACAGTGTGAACTTCATGAGGATGGGGCTGTGTCTCCCTCATCTTTGTGACAGCAGCTCCCGGCCCAGTGCCCAGCTCTGAATGGATGTGACATAAATGCCTGTAGAACCAAATGAACTGGGACAGGTACCACGGCCTGGCTCTGCCAACAGCACCAGAGGTGCTTCCCAGGGTCACTGAGATGACAAGCGATCTCGAGGTACTTTTATTCATCAGAAAGTCCCCCAGGCCTGAATGAGACATGCTCTTTATGCATTTGGCTCTCCAGAACCGTGCCCATGCCTGGGTCAAAATGCTGTGCAGTGGAATCGCAGGGAAGATTCCAAGAAGAGATTTGCAAAGTTTAACTGACTCATCTCTCCCCATTCTGTTCACGGCCCACCAGGCCCCCCTCCAGCACACCCGCAGACCACCCCCAGGTGGTGTGGAATGGCAGGGGAAGCCCCAGGGCAGAGACTGAAATCAGATACTGTGGTTTCTGTCTGGGAGAAACTTTTCCAGCAATGACTAATCAAGAGGCCCAGTTTTTTTCCCCGTGGCCACTTGAAGGATCTTAGTGAGCCTCAAATCTCAGGGCCCAAAGAGCTTGGAGGTTACGGAGTCTGATTTTTATCTGATGCTTGAAACCCACCAGTGACGGGGAGCTCACTACTTCCTGAGGCAGCCACTCCATGGCCACACAGCTCTGACCATGAGAAAGTGCGAAATCCGCCCTTTGAGGTCTCCCCACACTGGTCTTGGGTGTGCCCTCTGGGGTTCCAGTTCCAACAAGTGTCCTCTCGGGCCACAGGCACCAGTGGATCCACTGCAGGGCCCCAGGCCCTCCACTCCTCCTTCCCGACAGGTTCTCTCTGGCTGGGGCCTGAGCAGCTCGCTTCTGCTTTTCTCGGGGCCTCATCAGCTGGCTGACTCATGCTGTTCTCACAGTCAAGGCAGAGCTCACTACAAGTTCATTGGAAATGGAAAGTGACCTTGTGTCTGATTTTTTAAAGCTTTAATTTCTCCCACCCCTAAGCAGAGTGCTCTGTGCTCATAAACCCTCCTGGCTCCCCACTGCCTCCAGGTAATGTCAATCCGAACCACGCAGGCCCCAATCCAGATCCCAGCCTACTTTCCCACCTTCAACTCGGATCCACCCTACTTCCAAAACCCTGCCCTCTGCCCCAAGCACACCACACACACTGACCCGGGGCACCCAGCTCACTCCACTCGAGGCCTGTGCTCGCGCCGTTCTCCCACGCGCACCCTAGTGGAAACCCTTGTCCTCTAAGGCCTGGTTCAGATGCCGTCTCCTCCTGGATGCTTTCCTCAAGCCTCTTTGGCTGGAATAACTCGCCTCCTTCTCCGACTCCCACGGCATTTTCCACGCACTGCATTTAGAACACTTGTCCCATTGGTTCCATTTGTCCCTACTTTCTTCCAGTCACTTTGCACCGTGTCTGCTCTCCCTTTGAGATGAGGGGCTCCTATGGGCAGCATCCCCGCCCGATTTGAAGCTGGGTCCCACCCTCAGCCTGGGCAGGACCTATCCTGAGCGAAGCCGAGCGAGGGAGAGAGGGAGGAAGCAAAGGGATCGGGAGCGCACCCTGAACCTTGAGAAATCTGCAAGCAAAGCAGGGAGAGGAGGCAGCCCCAGGCTCAGAGCGGCCCACTCTCGTCCCCAAATAGACGAGGAGACATGGCAAGGCTCGGAGCACAAAGCTCCACCTCTGGAGGACGAGGGCCAGGACCCAGTAGCCCAGGCCTCCTGAATGGTAAGAAGATGCAGTGGAGGGGAGGAGGAGGCCCTGTCTGGGGAGCCGCAAGGTCTGCTCACGCATTGCCTGCCTGCGTGATGCGCAGCTCTAGATCCTGATGTGGAGAAGAGCAGGGAGAGTTCCAAAACAAAGACTCATCTCGGGGCAGCCAAATTCCACCGGCTTCTTCCCATGGTCCATGGTGGGGCCTGGCTGTCCCATCCTGCTACAGGGCTAGGAAGCGAGAAGGGCAGGGAGGCCCATTACCCTCAAAGGACTGCAGGCCTCTTGGCCACGAAGGGGCTTGAACGGGGGTGTGCAAAGGAAAGCCCCCACCCTAAAGCATCTGGTATGGGAGTGGAGGTGACATCCCAAGATGCGCATAGTCCACTTTCTGTTGGACTGACTTCCCACCTATGGAAGGACAGAGGTTATCCTGGGGCCATAAAGAAATGAGAATTTCTTTATGTGGCCGGTCTGGTGGCATAGTGGTGAAGTTCACACGCTCCACTTCAGCAGCCTGGGTTCATGGCTTTGGATCCCGGGTGTAGACCTACACCACTCATCAAGCCACGCTGTGGCAGCAACCCACATACAAAACAGAGGATGACTGGCACAGATGTTAGCTCAGGGCCAATCTTCCTTACCAAAAAAAAAAAAAAAAAGGAAATGAAAAGGCTTCCCTCCATACTGCAAGATCAATAGGGTGGGAGGCCCAGATGCCCCTCCCCCCATCACCACCCCCGCCTGCTGCTGCTGAGTGATGACACACATGTGCACACACGCACACACACACACACTCCTCAGGCCAAGGGCCCCCTCTCTGCCCCTTCTGCTCCCCATCAGAAAGAACTTTCTAACAGGTGATATTCTGCAAAGGCAAGCGGCAGCCTTGGGAGGGAGTGTCCTCTTTGTCACCAAGGTTTGCGAGGGCCAAACAGAAACGGAGCAGGGAAGCACCAGGACACGCAGGCTGAGGGGCTGGGCCTCCCACGCCCACCCGCACGCCGTGGTTTGCAAGTCAGAAGCCTCTGCCAGCCCTCACCTCACCCCTTACGCACAGAGTAACAGTCAAAATAACGACATTTCCTGGATGCTTACTACACACCAGCGACTATTCTAGGCGTTAAAAGGCATTAATTTATTTAATCCTTACAACAACCCTACGGGGCAAGTATTATTACCCCCCTTCACAGGCACAAGGGGCCCAAAGAAAGACCCCAGCAGGGCGACCCCAAGTCCGAGATCTGAGCACCACTTACACCCCGTCTCTGCGCCTCGTTAACCCCATCCCAGTCAGGATGAGACAGCTGAGGGGAGAGGAGCTGAGTAGGCTGCTGAGAGGGTGTTAGGTTCCGCCTGATCCCAAAGTCTCTGTTTCTCACCGCAATGAGGCGCTGGGGCCCAGAGAGGAAGGCTAACAGCGAGGCCAAGTGCCTCTTCCCCCGCCGGAGGACCTCTCCAGACACCTACCTGCTCCCGCCCCTACACCTGCGACGAGGCCAATGCTCCACCCTGAGTGCCCTCTCTCTCCCTGTCCTCCAGTCCTCGTCTCCCCACTCCTTCAGGGCCCGGATCAAGAATGACCTCCTGGGGGACATGCTTCCAGATGGGTTCAGCTGCAGATGTCGGTAGCTTTCTCCTCTATTCTACCCCCCAGACTCAGAGGACAGCCGGGCTCAGATTCTTGTCAACCTTGCAATTCCCCTTAACATTAGTGGGAAACCACAGAGAAATAAACAGAAACGTGTGACACTGTTGGCACTGTTAGGGAAGAATCAGGCATCTGACTGTTTGCTGGGTTCAAGCGCTGTGTTCTTTAGGAGGGAAGCATTCTGGCTTTTAGAAAGAGCAGAAACTAAAGGAAGGAGATTTTCGGCTTAGATTGTAGCTATTATGTGTAAGCCCAAATTTTAGCAAATGTAAATAACAGAGTAAAACCTAGCACAGTAACAACGGTGTTTCTGTTACACCTTTTTAGGAAGGTTAACTTTACATAAGAGCCTTTGCTTTCAATTATTGAAAATACATTTACATTTTGCAGTTATGTGTTAATTCCATATTAACAGGTATGAATATTTAACTTTATACCTGGAAACAAAGCATAATAATCATATAATTTACTTAAACAAGCAAACCATTGGCCTTGAGACTGGACCTAAAAACAAACACACTTCTTAAGGCTTGGTTTGAATCTGACTTTTAACAATTCCTTTTTCTCTCTCACATACACACATACGTTAAATTTAGCCTCCTGGTTTTATTTCCCTCACCTTTCTCCCACAGATCAAACCTCATATAATATAAAACTGCTGGCTACAAAGAGGCTTCACACAAATAAACAAAAGCTTTCAAGCCAAAGGCAGAGATGTTCACATCTCCCCACTGGACCATCTCCCACGTCCTCTGCCTGCTCCAAAACACAGTCTCCCTGCACAGCTGCCCAGGAAACCCCTGAAATATCTCATTGTCATTCCCAGGAGAGGAACAGGTCTGATCCCCAAATAAAAGGAAAGTTCAGTAATAACAGGAAGCTGGGAAAACCCAGGCAGACTTCTCCCTGTCACTCGTGTCAAGCTCAAAAAGAGAAAAAATCGTACCGTCCGACATGGTTGGGAGAGTTTAATCCAAAGCAGTGCTAATTAATATCCCCGGCTTTCCAGAAGCCAGTGCCACATACAGCTGCGAGGGCAACAAGGCTGTTCTCCCTTCAATTTTATGGGAAGAACATTTTCATTACAAAGCCTCCTCCCAAACCCTCCTCTCTCAGCCAGATTAGCCTCAAGAAGGAAGCGGATGATCCCTATATCAGAACTCCTTCTCTGCCCATTAATTTTATCATTTCTATCCTGTTTTAAAAGTTTATTGGTGCAGCACCCTGTACACCTGGCCAGAGCCCTCCTGACAAGCAGTGGTACCTTCCTGCATCCCCTACACAGGGGCAGTTGATGCATCAGTCACCAGAATGTGCCAACTTTTTGAGATCTGCCTTGGAGAGCGAGCTGACTCCAGTGGCGTTTCCTGCCTCCCCGACACACACATTTTTTTTTTTCAAACAAATGTTGAAGGTTCTAAACTCACTCATTTGTGAAATATATGTGGACTTGATGGCTTAGCATGAGCTCTGGGTGATCCTCCGAGACCTCTTAAAATCCTGGGGGATGCCCTATGTGCCCCCACCCAAATCAAGTGTCCCCAGCTGTTCCAGCAGAGTTGACCAATTTTTAACCCAAATAGGCAGGCCTGGTGAGGCCACATGTCTTACCATTTTATTCTGAAACCCCACGTGCTCAAGGCTGTCTCTTTCCAGCCTCCTAAAGGGACCCCAAATGCAATCTAAACGTCTCGAATTTACCTGTTTGTCTTTTATACATATAAATAGCTGCATTTCCATTCTCTCTTTGTTTCTCATTTTCATTTGTTTCTAATATCTGCATGTAAATGTCAGAAAATAGCATCTGTAATTGGAGATTATGAAGTATGGCCAACTCCTGACAGGCCGCTAAGGAAGATGGATTATCCTCATTTTTCTGTAAATTTTGTCAATTTTGGAATTCATAAGCTATCAACACTGATCAAAATGGGACTTCACAGCTGTGTCAAAAAAGAGAGAGTGCAAGAGAGAGAGAGTGGCCAGGCAGGCAGTTGTGCGCAGGGGCCGGGTCCAGGCGGCCGTGGTATTGGCACAGCAGGCTGGATGCCCAGCCGCAGCGGCGGCCACCCTCCTCCCCTGTAGCCTCCCCTACATCCTCCCCCCTACCCTCCCCTCCACCCCAGCAGCTCCCTCAGCACCCGCTGCCAAGGAACTCGGGGTGGGGCTGTCCCCTGGCTAAATCAAAGAGCTAAATCACGCTACTGGAAGGCTGCAAATCCTCCAAGGCACCCACTCAAACCCAAGGCGTAATTTACCGCCAGGCGCTGCCTTCCTTATTTATCCGGAGGAGTCCACCGGCTCCCTCCTCGCGGGCCTCCGAGATGTTCACTCCTTCCGGACCCTCACGGCCCACTCTGAGGCAATTGTGTTGGTCTCTCTCTCTCAATTTTCCCATTACTGGGAGTAAGTACTGTTGGGACTCTGTAATAGCCCGACTGCAGCCCATATCAATAACAGATGAGGTTTAATCGTCCAACACAAAAATTATTTAGGCGCAGTAAGGACATTCAATGTCATTTGCATAATGGCATTTCTATCGCACGCACCTAACCCGTCTTGCATAAACAAGGCCTTGGGACCATAAATAATAATAAATCATGACGTCTGCATGCCTCTTGCAGTAATAGGAGCCACTCTTGGTGGAAATTATTTCAGCAGGAAATGGGCACTGTAATTTTAAAGACATGTGGCGCAGTGAGGCGCGGTAAATCACGCCGGCACACCATCCTCAGGAGCAGCCCGGGGACCTGCCCTGAGCCCGCAGCGACACCCCTGGGTGACTGGAGGAGGCGGGCAGGTCTTGAGGGGGAAACATCAGGACGTCAGAGCAGACACCAGAACGAGCCACTGTCTCCGTAAACAGCAAGAGGCCCGGATGCTCAGAGCCCAGCACAGGGAGAGTGGACTTCGGACCTGGAGAAGCCCCCAGCCTTGAGGTCAGAACCGGCTTTGTTCCAGGAGAGTGGAAACTCCCTGAGGGCAGCGATTTTGGTCAGCTCTGTTCCCTGCTGTACCTGGAGCAAGACCTGGTACCCAGCAGGGCTCTGGGGGCGGGGGGTTAAGGCAGGAACTGGCACAGAAGCGCTGGTCCCGCCCATCTGTGAGTGACAGAGTGAAAATGCCCAGTAAACTCTAGACCACATCTCCAGGCAGCCGTGGGGCAAGAGAAAGGAACAGATGGGAGAAGGGTGGCAAGCAGAGGGGCGAGGCCTACAGGACGGGAGGCAGACACAACGGGTTAGCATCCCAGCTCCACCCGTGTCAGCCTACCGGCCTCATCCTCCCCGCAACGCCCTCACCATGGAGCGAGCCTAACAACAGTCCATAGCCAACAGAGTCGTTGCAAGGGTTAGATGAGATACCGTGGCCGGAACTCGCGCTTGATCAAACTGTGCCATCACTATTGTTGGTACAACTGCTCTTCTTCCTCAGGAAGCAACAGAAGTGAGTCCCATATGACTCTGCCTCTAACCAGCTGTGTGGTTTGGGACAATCTACTCCACCCTCCAGGCCTCAGCTTCCTCTGTCTGTCCAGGAGCATGATCAGAGGGTCCCCACCCGCCCCCTGGAGCTGCTGTGGCTCAGGTGAGGTCGTGCTGTGAAGCTCCTGGATAGTAGAGAGCGCTGTCTGCGGGGACGGATGAACATTAACGTTCCGCATGAGTGTGAGCAAGGAAAGAAGGGGAGGGTCCCCAATACCTGCCCAGTGTCATCTCCAGCCACCCCCACCCCTGGCGGCACCCTGAAAAGTTCATGCTTTCCAGAAAACGTTCTGGCAGGACACACACCAAACCAATCCCAGTGCTGCCTCTGGGAGGGAGAAGAGGGACAGAGATGGGAGTTGTTAGTTTAAGCCTTATCTGTAATGTGCTAATTTTACTAGAAGAGAAGCACTACTGTGTCACTGAGATTTCTACAGTTGATGAGGTTTCATACCTCTATGCCTTGGCACATGCTATTCCCTCTTCTGGAATACCAAAAGCCACGGAAATGCTGATGGAAGGGCAATAAAGGGCCGATCCAGTGATTTAATAACTGCATTCCTCTCCCAAAGGAACGAAGAGAAACACCATCATTTCTCCATGGAGTCCACCTTTCCAGCTGGGAGGCCTGGGCCAGGGCTGTGCTGTGCTGCGAATGAGGTGACTCAGGCACCCACGACCGCTTGGGGGCTCTGGCGCCTGCAACGCTACCCCAGCTGACACTTTTACCTTACCCTCACCCAAACGTGAAAACTCTGCTCAAAAGCCCAATAGAGTCTGCAGTTTAGTTATGAGTATCATACCAATGCTGGTTTCTTAGTTTTGACAGACGGACCATGGTTGTATAAGACATTAACAATAGGGGAAACTGGGTGAGGGGTGTGTGGGAACTCTGTAGTATCTTCACAACTTTTCTGTAAATTAAAAATTAGTATTCCAAAATAAAATGTATATGTAAAAAAAAAAAAAAGAAAAGAAGCCATACTTCACTCATAAGAGAAAAGCAAATTAAAACCACACTGTATCATTTTTCATCTCTCAGACCCACGATGAGTCGAGAGGTTGACACTACACCACGGCAGCCTGGGGAAAGGTCTCCTCCCTTTGGGGCTGACCCTCTGGGGAAGCAGGGCTCTATCTTCAGAGCTCACAATGCATGGGCACTGAGCCAGCCGTTCCACTTCTGGGAGCTCACCCTGGAGGTACAGCCCCAGGTGTGCACAAATAAATATGGACAAGGATGCTCTCTGCAGCCTTCTTTGAAAAAGACCAGAAGCAACCAACAGGAGACTTGCTAAATAACTCATGATTCCCCACGCAATGGAATATTATGTAGCTGTTAAGAAGGATGAAGCACCACTCTATTGATATAGAACAATCTCCAAGAAATATTTGTTAATGGAGAAAAGCAAAAATAGAACACTGCATACAGTATGCTACCATTTGTGTTCAAAAGGAGGGGACTTACCGATGTATGTATTGAAATACAGACAATATACCTTACCCTCACCAAAGTATCATATGTAAATCTCTAAAGAACATGGAATAAACTGGTAAGAGTGGTTGCCTCCCAGGAGGGGAACTGGGTGGGAGGGAGAAAGGAGTGGGGAGGAGACTTACTTTTCACTGTATATATTTAGTATTGTCTGAAATTTTTATCACTTTCCATGTACTACCTATTAAAAATTTTTTTCCCTCCAAAGCCCCAGTAGATAGTTGTATGTCATAACTGCACAGCCTTGTAGTTGCTGTACGTGGGACGCGACCTCAGCATGTCCGGAGAAGCAGTGCATCGGTGCGCGCCCGGGATCCGAACCCCGGGCCGCCAGCAGAAGAGCACGCGCACCTAACCACCAAGCCACAGGGCTGGCCCTAAAATTTTTTGAATATAAAAATAAAATGAGTGCTGCTCAGGTAAGCGGCAATGAGCATGTCTGCCTGGACTTGAACAGGACACGGCTGGGCCATGGCCCCATCAGGACCCCGTCTATCTCGAGGGGCACCCTGCACACCTCAGCATCGCCCAGTGGGTCTGGCACAAGTCTCCCGGGCATCGTGCTTGGCAGGGGGCGGCTGGATGTGTGAATTCACGTGCCCACCTGTGTGTCCAGAGCTCGGCCCCACCTCGGCTCAGGGGAGGGACTGAGGCCTCCCACGTCAGACCCGCAGCCCCTGGCAGCGTCTGAGCTGGAAGGGGGTTGGGGTTTCCCCCTTCCTCAGTTCTCAGATGCGAAGTTGAGGCCTGGGGAGGGGAAAAGACCGGCTCAAGGGGGCACCGCAGGAAAGGAAGTGAGTCCAAATCAGAGCGCGGGTCTCAGCAAGGGCGCCACTCGCAGGCGGGAGCGGGGGGACGGGCTTGTCTCTCTGGCTCTCGACTGCTTCATTGGCAAAATGGGAGTAAGAGCTCTGTCTGCCCTTCGGATCCTAAAAGCGTTAATAGGGATCAAATAAGGTCAGAGACACAGCAGCAGTCAGGGAACTCTCAGCTCCTCACAAGGACAGAAGCCCACCCGTGTGCTGGGAGTGCCTTGAGGATGGGCCGGGATGGATGCGGTGACTAAGTCCCTGCTCTGCTGCAGGGGCTGTGCCTAGCTGCTCACGTCTTTTATGTTGACCTTCGCTCCAGCTCCATCAGAGAGGTATTGTCATTACCATTCTTCCTTTTTGTAGATGCAGAAATCGAGGCACAGAGAGATGAAGCGAGGTCCCAAGATCACACGATTAGTAAAATTGTAACCTGGACCAGGCAGCTATAAATGCTGCTGTGGGAGGCAGAGCTTTACCAGAGAAGCTACCAGCAGTAGTGGAGGCTGGCTTTTCCCCCAAAGTGCACAGGCACAGGAGCACCGGTTGCCATGAAAGGCCACAGCCAATGACACGCAGGGCCTACTGGCCAGTCAGCTACCTTCAGCACAGCTGACTCTCCCCTGGGCGGGGGCACTGCAAGTGCACAGGCCCCATGCCAAGGAGTGGAACACCCACTGACCCTTGTCTCCCAGCCCCTCCTCTGCACCCAGCCCTCGGGTCCCCCCCCGCCCCCAGGGCCTTCTCTGTCCTCGGGCTTACCCTCCTCCAGTGAATGCCCCATCTCAGCCCTGCCAAATCCATCCAGCCTTCTCCATCTCAGGCCCACCATGCCCTGCCTCAACAACTTCCTACTCTTTTCTCCCCATTCCCTGTGACCTGAGCAGGGTCATCTTGCCATGTGGGTCTCTGGTCTGCCTGCAGGACAACTGAATATACCTCCCTAGGGACATTGCCTTAAGGTGGGTACAGTCCAAGGAGGTGACTCCAACAGAGGTGGTGAGTCTGAGGTCCCCAGACCCTCCCCAGTTTCTGGCTGCCTGGCTCCTAGCCTCCCACAGGCGGCAGCTCCAATCCATTTCCCGTCCTTTCCTATCCCTCATTTCAAGTGGTGACGCCTGGCCTCCAGAACATGAGCCTAGAGTTTTACCACCCAACAGTTCTTTTGAAAATCAGAACCTCATGGTAAAAAAAGCTGATCTTACTCACTTACTTCAATGCTACTGAAGACACTGCTGAGGATTTGTGGATTCAAACATTCACACATGCACACAAAAGCCACATCTTTGCAAGCTATTTAATATCCAAAAAGAAGACCTAGAGATCTCTGCATAAGGATTCACAGTAAAATAATATTGCAAGAGAATTTTCAGAATAAAATCAGAAAAGATACGTGGAAGACTTTGAGAAGAGTAAACAAGTCCCCGAACAACTGTGCCTACAAGCAATTATTATACGAACTTTATTTATGCAGTCACTCATTCTTTCACAGCTCATCATTTTCCAGAAAAGATTTAAGGCAGCTCACAACAATGCAAAAAATACAAGGAGGTGGGGAGGGCAGAAAGGAAAGCAAGGGGAGAGCACAGAATGGGACCAACAACAGTTGACTGGAGCCAATGGTGACCACGTACGAGACGCTGGGCACAGCTCTGCACTGCACAGGCACCCTCGCTTGCGCCTCACACAGCCCTGTCAGGCAAGCAGTCATTGCACCCATTTTGTAGATGAAGAAACTGAGGCTTAGCAAAGCCAAGTAACCCGCCCAAGACCACGCAGTTGGTAGGCGATGGAGTTGGGACTGAGCCCAGGCAGTCTGACTCCAGAGCCCATGCTCTCAAACATCACACTCTCCATTCCCTCAAAGCCAAGACTGAGGCTAGAGGCTTATGAACCTGCCACAGGAGGGGCCGCACCTGGCCCTCCTTGCTGCCAGCTGGAGAAGAGAAACCTGGTGAGTTACTTCACAGGGTTCATGAGATGCAAACTGTCCACTGCTCACAGGTTCTCCTACTGACTCAGACCAGGCAGGCTTCTCTCCGGGTCCTCCCTGAAGAGCAAGCTGAGAAATCACGAACATCCTCCAGACCCAGGGTTTCCCCAGGTTGTTTCTTAGGGTGTCCCTCACGCAGGTTCAGGCAACACCTCCAAAGCACAACTCAGTAAATGTAACTCTAAGGGGACCACATGGGTGGTTCAGTTGCCCAATTGAATGGCTTGATCTGGGAATAATTTTAGAATAAATGGAAGCTTCAGAGATGATACGTTCTCCAAGCAATCCTCCCTAAACACCGCTTCTCTGAGCCAAACTAGTAACAATGGGAAACATTTTGATTCCTAACACGTGGCAGGAGGGAAGCTATTCTGTGCCCACAGTTACATGCAGATCCAGCTGGGAGCGGCACTGACATCCTCTTCTGAAAACTGAGGGGCCAATAGAGACCCAGGCCTGAAGCCTTGCAGAGGAGAGTGGAGCAACTACCCGCCAGCAGGGACAGGAATCTCCTTAGAAAATTGTTTTGGATCCACGCCAACACCCAGATATCTAGAGGATGGAGACCCTGGAGTTCTCCATTTCGCACTGTCACAGGGGTTATGTTCCAGAAGATACCTGGGGCAGGTGTCGCCACACTCCCATCTCTGGCGTTAACAAACAAGGGAAATAAAACTCCCTTTGGACGACTAGCTTTGATCAATGCTACTTCCACTACCTCCCAAGATGAAATCTATGCCAAGACAACCAAATCAGGGAGCTTGTTAAAAAGGGTGGCTATTTATAAATCTGTCCAAACATGGGAAACAAGGCCTAAAGATAGCAGCTTTGACTTTAGAATATTTGGCCCACGGCCATTCTTTGTGGCAAATTGGATTAGCTGGTCCAGCTGTTGAGGCCCCTCCGTGAATAGGGCAGAGGAGTCGGTCTTCAGCTCCCAGCTCCACCACTCACCAGCTGCCTGGCCCTGGGAAAGCTATGTAGCCATTTTGTCCCTCGGCTTCCTCATCTGTAAAGTTAAGGTAATAAAGTCTCCACCTCACACAGCCTTTGAAGGGATTAAATCAGTTAATACATGCAAAGTGCTCAGACCAGCGCTTGGCACAACGTACGCTCTATTCCTGTAAAACAGCAGGGTCACAGTCTGGAAAGCACCCAACTGTGAGTTCTCTCCACCAGGAGGCAACACACACATCACCCAAAAAAGGAGCAAATTAAAAGAAGAGAGTGCAGGCAACCGTGCTGCTCCATCAGGAGGCGAGTCCTCCAGCCCTGAGGCTCCCAGGAGCCGCCACCCAGCTTCCCCTGAGCATCAGGAACTGCAAGGCCCAGCCGGGCTGCTCTGAGCATTCCTGCACGTGTCTCCCGGGGCCCAGACGGCAGCTTTATAAATCAGGCAGCTGTTACTGGGAACCAGTCAGAGATCTAGAGAAATCCCTAGCGACCTCAGTTTGCAAAGCTGGGAAAATAAACTTCCCCAGAACCAGCCAGAACCTGGGCCACACTCACCAGACTATGACCCCAAATCTGCCCTATTACGAGCGCTAACGGCCAGTCTCAGGTGCTCCCATCAGATTTTCCTGTAGCTAAACTTCTCCAAGGCAATGAGGGGTCCATCCTTCAAGGCCGTGCACGACTATTTCTGAGTTGTTTTGCCCCCCAGCACACGGGCGCTTTTCTGACTCGGGAGAAATGGAAGAGAGAGCCAAGTGCAGGAGATAAGTCAGGGACTCACGGGGCCTCTGTGGTTAAAGCCCATTTGAGGATATTAGGAAGTCACCGGTGAGCTGTGAGGCAGCCCCAGGAGATACCTGAGGCAACTCGTTTACCATAGGTAGGTCCCCAACAGCATTTGAAAGCCCCATGGCCCACTTTCTGCCTCTTAGCTCCTAACTCCCAAACCACAAGGTATAAATGAGGAGTCAGCCATGCCCAGGGCCAAAACAGGAGGGAAATAGTGCCCAAATGTACATCCTAAATGGGCTCCGATGCCCAGAGAAAGGTTAGCAGCAAGAGAAGCTGTAGTGCTGCCCCCAGGGCACAGACAGCATCTCCAGATTTATTCCATGGGCGATAATTTGACACCCAGACTCTGTTCCTAAATGAATTGGAGAACAATCCATATAAACTACTACACCTGTTCCTAAGAATGTCCCAGAGGAAAGCAACGCTCCTTCCCAGCAGCTCCACATGGACGCAGCCGCATCAGCCCCCCACCCATCCTCACTCTCCAGCACCCAAGAGCAAGGAGCACTGAGGTTTAAAAGACGACCCAAATCACGCTGTGCAGCCAAACCTACCGCATGTGCCTTGCCAGGCAAATGCAACGTAAACGTTTAAGCCTTGCTGTGTATCAAGTATCTGCCCTCAGTTTCCTCTTCTCTTCAATGAGGAAAAGAAACACCAACCTGGAAGGGTTTGTTAGGAGGATTAAATGAGACCATACAAATATTTAACTGCATGCACTGTCCAGATATTATATTATTACATTATAATATGTTTAATTGCATTGTATTATATTACATTTGTTATGTATATACATATTTTAAGCAGGCTTTCCAGACTCATCAACCCTACCCCCTCCAGCCACGGCACCTGGAACTCCTCCCCCTCCCCAGACTGCACATGCACAGGTCTCTCCTCCTCTTCTCCACCTGCCCTCTCCTCCTCACCCTCCTCCCCGCCCACTTCCTGCACAGCCCCCCCAGACTAGAAGCTCTGAGGGAGTATGAGCCTTGTGTCATTCAGGCATTCTCTGAGGATGTAAATAATGAGGATAAATAACATCTACTGAGTGTTCTCATGTGTGCAGAGCTTACACACGAGCTTCCTGTCCTGTCCTGACACCAACTCTGCGTGGGGCACACTAGCCTCCCCTCTTCCTCTTGTGGAAGGGGAAACTGAGGCTCAGTGAGGTCGAGCAGCTTGGCCAGATCACTGTCCTCCGTTGCACCAAAAGGGAAATATCATTTTCTTGTTTGTAAGGGGAAATTCTTATAATATAACCCAGAGTTAATAATTTATTACGAATATATCTTAGCTCCTCAGGCAGAAGTTCTAAAAATGATACAAATTGTTATTTTGATTGCTTTAACGAGATTTTCCCCTGGAAGCCCGCGCCCATTTGCCTGTGTAATCTGCAGCCAGGCAAACAGTGCAAACAGAAAGCCTGAGGGGGAGTCCCAGCAACCCCACAGCGAATGTGCCGCCACTGCCACTGCCGTTCCAGTGGCGCCTCTGGTCTCTCACCCCTCCCACAAACAGTTCCAGCCTCTCCGCCTCCTCTCGCACTCCCCTCCTGCCTAACCAGCCCGAACCTTTCCCACCCTGACCCCGTCTCTCTGCCCTGTGGAACCTCTGCTGTTGGGAGCAAAATGCTCCTTGATGATAATAACAATAATAATAGAAGTAACATTTATCGAGTGTCTATTATGGGCTAGATCCTCTGCTAAGCCCTTTTTTTGTTCTTCTCATTTAATCTGTACAACCAAAGTGACACAACAACTGTTATTATCCCATTTTACATATGAGAAAACTGAGGTTAAAGCAGTGGTAAAGCCAAGTAGGTTTCAAATAATAATTTTGCACACAAAGGAAGGAAAGCTAATGTTTGTTTGGGAAGTGGTGGTGACCAGCGTGCTCAAAGTCAAGAATAAAGGAAGAGTCATGCAGCCTCTGGAGGGGAGCCGGCAATCACTTATTCCCATACTCTACCAAGAGGCTCAAAGGTAACATAACAGGTTGTGACATAACAGCAGCTGCTTCGGAAGCCTGAGCTCTTAACCAGGACGCTGCACTGCCTCCAGCACTCCTCCAGATGTTGGTCCCCGATGTCTGTTCCAACGGAAAGCACACCTCCCTCCTCTCCCCGAGGCTTTCTGGGCAAGGTAGAGGGGTCTGCGTACTCACTGCCTGCCAGCGCCAATTCCAGGCCACTGCTCCACCACACCATCCTGCCACAACGTCTCCTCCTCGGAAACCCTTGAGTCAGCCCAAGCCAGGCCCTCCATACTGTTAGTGAACTGCCTACATCCCTCCTGAGCAGAGGCCCCTTCCTGGAGATCTTCATCTGCCCTTGACCTCGCTGAGCACACCTCTTTGACTCCATTGGTCTTGATCTCCATTCCCCTGCCCCAGCCCCGTGGATGGCCACAGGTGGGACCCTATCCTGTCATTTAAAACTGGTCCCCCTCCAAGACCTCAAACCCCTAAGCTCCCTCTGAGCACAGCCTCTCATCATCTTCCTTTCACACCCTCATCCTGATGAACTAGCTCTTGCCAGGAACCCCCAGAAGTTACACCAGGTGGATAAAGTTATCTGCCCTCTTGGTGGCCCGAAATGATCATAACGTTGCCAGTTCCCTTGCTCTGACCCTAGAATTGTCCAGATCCTCTTAAAAGCACTGACGCTGAGCTGGACCACATGATGGTCTTTAATAAATTCATCCAGTTTTGTTTCACAGCCAAGACATCAGGAAAGGATCAACAAATCCATCTTTTCTCCAAAATAGAAGAAAAGAAAGGCAACCCCATCTGTCCCAGAATGCCAAAGCTCAGAGCTGGAAGGGACCCTGGTGGTCAGCCTGTTCCAACCACCCCCCCTCTGATGCTTGAAGACTTTCCTCAGTCTTCCTCCCAACTGGCAACACTGCCCAGGACAGACACTCCCATAGCCAATCCACATTTGGGTAGTTCTGCCTGTTTGGAAGGTTTCCTTCAACTGAGTTGAAATCTGCCTCTCTCATTTCCACCTCAGTCCTGGGTCTGCCCATTGGAGCCACAAATAAATCAGCTCCTCCTCCACGGAGCCCCTCTGAGATCCATTACATTCATGTGTATCCAGTGAGTTTTCTCTTCTCCAGGCCAGCCAGTTCCAGCCCCTCCACAGGTGCCTCACAAGACAGGTTCCGGGCGAGGGAAGCAAGGTGGTGTAAGTGGGGGACAGAATAAATGGTGGTTCAAGGTACAGGCTCTGGACTCGGGCAGCCTGGCTTCAAGATCTGGCTCCAAATGCTTCTACCTATGGGTCTTTGGACAAGTTGTACTCTCTCCTCTCAGTTTTCTCATCCATAAAATGGAAATAAGTTTACACCACCTCCTTCACAGAGCATGGAGGGGATGAGTAAGGAGCCAGATAAGAGCTCAGCACAGGCCCTGGCACATACTAAGTGCTTAGTGAATGTTAGCTCTAAGTCGAGTCCCTTCTCCAAACTGGTCCCCTCCTCTGTCACATTCCAGTTAGTCAACATCCTGACCACAGGTGTGGCCTGACCAACACAGAAGAGAGCAGTACAGAATTTACTTTCAGTGGCAGCCATATGATTGAGTTCACAGACAAGTAAAACTTCTGGATCCTCCTTACCAGTGCTTCTGTGAATCTTTATGTCCTCTTGCTTCAGTTTGCTGAAATGTTACTTTTATAACCGTGAAGTTATTATTATTTATGAACCCACTGATCCATTCTTATACCGAGGCCTGTCCGCTTACTGCTGTAGCTATAACTATTCACCCACTGCTATTTTTAGAACATACAAGTCTAGAAATCCTTCCATCATTAGTTGACACTGGTTCTCTAAGGAGACACAGATTAGGCAAGGAGTAGGAAGAAGGTCTTTCATTTTTATTTAGTATGATTCTGTATTGTTCGTTTTGGGGTGTTTTTTTTTGGTGAGGAAGATCAGCCCTGAGCTAACATCCATTGCCAACCTTCCTCTTTTTGCTGAGGAAGAGTGGCCCTGAGCTAACATCCGTGCCCATCTTCCTCTACTTTGTATGTGGGACGCCAACACAGCATGGCTTATGAGCAGTGCATAGTTCTGAGCCGGGGATCCAAATCTGTGAACTCTGGGCCGCCGAAGAGGAGCACGTGAGCTTAATCACTACGCCACCCAGCTGGCCCCTGCGTTGTTTGAATTTTCTGCGACACGTATGTGTCACCTCTGCTCTGCCTCATTGGAACTCACTCTGCTGCTCTTCTTCTAACTTCTTGAGTTGAATGCTTAACAAGTTACTCTTTTATCTTCTTTTTTAAATAAATACATTTAAAGCTATGCATTTCCCTCTATGTACCACTTTAGCTTCACTGCGCAAGTTTTGATTAGTGGTGGTGGTGGTGGTGTTTGGGGAGTTTTTTGGTTGTTCAGTTCTAACATTTTGTAATTCCCATTAGGATTTCTTTTTTGACACATGAATTTTTTCAGAAGGTTGATTTTGTTTTTTAACTTCCAAACACGCAGAAAATTGGACACCATATTTTGCTCTGGACTATTACTTCTTAATTTTAGTGCACTGTGATCAAACAACATGGTCTATGATGTGGATTTTTGGTGTTGCTGAGATCTGCTTTCATAACTAGCACATAAGTTGGTCTTTGTAAGCGTTTCTTCCATGTGCATTTGAAAAGCGTGTGTACTCTCTAATTGTTGGCCTCTATGTCTATTTGATCAAGCTCCTTAGTTATGTGGTGCAAATCTTACAAATGTCCTTGCCAATTTTTTGTCAGCTTGATCTATCCACTAGTAAGAGCAGTATGTTAAAGTGTTCAAAATATATAATGGGATGTTTTTCACTTGTTCATTGACAGTTTTTGCTATAAATATTTTGAGACTGTTGCCAAGTGCATATATTGTTCTTGTTATCATTAAGCAATGATCCTCTTTGTCTTCGAGGATACTTTGGGTCTTAAAGTTTATTTCATCTGACAGTGATATTACTATCACATTTTATTTGATTAGTATTTGCCTGGTCTATATTTTCCTATCTTCTTACTTGCAACCTTTCAGTACCATTCTGTTTTAGGTTAATTCCCATAAACAGCATATTTCTGGGTTTTGGTTATTTTTCATGTCTTCTGTATTGTGTGGCAAATTTAATCTATTTATATTTAATACGACTATTAAAATATTTTTATTTGTTTCTACCATCCATCATCTAATTTTGTACTTTTAATTTACCATGCTTTTTCCTCCTCTATCTTCAGTTGGACTCACTGAGTGTTCTGTAGATCTCTTTTGCCTCTTTTGGTTTGGAAGTTATACATTCTACTACTATGCCTATGATGATTACCCTGAATTTGCTCACCTGCATCCCTGACAAAACCCAATCGAAAGTTTATCAATATATCTATCATCCTCCTGAGTAATGCAAGGATCTTAGAATTTTTAACTCAGATCAGCCCACTCCCAATTTTAGGTATTATTATTGTTTTTTTCTCTACTTTGTTTTTAAACACCCCAAACTAGCCATTATTTTTATAGTCAATAGTTATTTAGATTATCCTCTGCTCATTAATTATTTGGTTACCATTGCTTCTTCAAGTCCATTCCTTCCTTCTGTATTTCATTTCCTTCTTGTAGGCAACATATAGTTGAGTCTTGTGTATTTTTTTAACACACTCTGACAATGTTTGTCTTTTAATGAGTATACTCAGAGCATTCACATCTAAAGCAATTATTGATGTAGTTGGGTTAATATCTACTATGTGTATAACTATTTTCTGTTCATTGAACTTGTTCTTTATTTCTTTTCTCCTCCCTCTTTTTCTTCCTTCTCTGGGTTTAATTAAATATGTCATATGATTCCATTTTATCTGCTGAGCACTAGTGAACTGTACACTTAAATATCGTTAAGAGGGTCATTTTTAAATTACATGTTTTTTACCACAATTAAATTCTTTTTTAAGTAAAAAAAAAAAGAGTCTTAGTGGTTGCCCTATAGTTTTCAATATACATTTATAACAAATCTAAGTTCACCTTCAATAACACTAAACCTCTTCAGTTGTAGAGCAGGTACCTTCTAACAGAGTATCCCCAAGTCTCCCTTCCTGCCCCTGTGACACTGCTGTGCCATCTCACTTCATCTCACTTATTCATGTATTATAATCATCCCCTCATTGTTACCATTATTACTTTAAACAACACTTACCTTTCAGATCAATTAAGAATAATAAAATAATTTGTTTACCTTCATTTATTCCTTCTCTGACTGTCCTCCTTTTTTTTTTGTAGATCTGAGTTTCTGATCTATATTATTTTCCTTCTCCCTGAAGAACTATTTTTTTAACATTTCTTGTAAAACAGGTCTGCTGGTCACGAATTCACTCCATTTTTGTTTGACTGAGCAAGTCTTTATTTCTCCTTCACTTTTAGAGGATAATTTCCCAAGATACAGAATTCCGGGTTGGTGGGTGTTTTCTTCCGATGCTTAAAGTATTTCACTCCACTCTCTTCTTGTTTGCCTGGTTTCTGATATAAAATCTAATGTAATTCTTATCCTTGTTCCTCTATAACTAAAGTACCTTTTCCCCTCTGGTTTTTTTCAAGATTTTTCTCTGTCTTTGGTTTTCTAATGTTTGAATATGATACTCACAGGTGTAGATATCAAAGTATCTTGATATTCTCTGAGTTTCCTGCATCTGTGATTTGGTATCAGTCATTAGTTTTGGAAAGTTCTCAGCTATTGCTACTTCAAATATTTCTTCTTCTTCTGGTATTCCAATTATGCATATGTCACTCCTATTAAACTGGTGATCTAGTGGTTAAGATTTGGTGCTGTCACCACCGTGGCGTCGTCTCTCGGTCAGGGAACCACACCACTCATCTGTCGGTTGTCATACCGTGGCGGCTGCGTGTTGCTGTGATGTTGAAAGCTATGCCACCAAGATTTCAAATACCAGCAGTGTCACCCATGTGGACAGATTTCAGTGAAGCTTCTAGAGTAGGAAGAAGGGCCTGGCCACCCACTTCTGAAAAAATTGGCCATGAAAACCCAGGGAATAGCAGCTGAGCACTGTCTGATAGAGCACCAGAAGGTGAGAGGATGGCACACAAAGAACAGGCAGGGCTCCACTCTGCTGTCCACAGGGGTGCTAGCAGGTGGAACCCACTTGACGGCATGAACAAACTCCTCTTAAAATTATCCCACAGTTCTCAGATGTCCTGTTCTGGGGCTTTTGTTTTTTCATTCTTTTTTTTCTCTTTGCATTTCAGTTTGGGAAATTTCTATCAACATATCTTCCAGCTCACTGCTTCTTTACTTGGCTATGTTCAATCTACTGATGAAGCCATCATTCTTGATTTCTGTTACCATACTTCAGATCTCTAGCATTTCCTTTTGATTCTTTCTTAGAGTTTCCATCTCTCTGCTAACATTACCCATCTGTTCTTTCATGCTGTCTACTTTCTCCATTAGAGCCCTTAACATACCAATCGCAGTTATTTTAAATTCCTGATCTGATAGTTCTAACATCTGTGTCATATCTGAAGCTAGTTCTGATGCTGCTTTGTCTCTCCAGACTGTGTTTTTTCTTGCCTAACTTTTTGTTGAAAGCTGGATGTGATGTATTGGGTAATAGGAACTGAGGTACACGGGCCTTTCATATGAGGTTTTATGTTAATCTGTCAGAGCTCAGCTGTAACTCTCTGCATTCTCCTGTCTTTCCAGATTTTGCAGTAGCCGCTTGCCCTACAACCTCAATTCCCCATCAAGAAAAGTTGTTGATTTTCAGTTTGCTCAGCTTTACTTCTTGTTGTAAATATGGGAGTGATGGCTTCCAAGCTCTTCATATATCAGAGCTGAAACTAGAAATCTCTCAGATCCTTCTTATTGGAATGCATTAGTTAGCAGTTCAGCACGAGTCCGGGAGTGATAAACCCTCTCTGTCTTTGTCTGAAAATGTCTTTATTTGCCTTCACTATTAAATGATCATTTATCTGAGTACAGGTCAATAGTTATCTCTTAACACTTGAAGATATTTTCTATTGTCTTCTGACTTCTGTTGATGTTTTAAAAAGTTTCCTGCCAATCTAAAAGTTATACTTCCTCTCTGGTTGCTTTTATAATTTTCTCTTCATCCCTGATGTTCTTCAATTTCACTACAGTTTGCCTAGACATGCATTTATTTTTATTTACCTTGCTTGGGATTTAGTATGCTTCTTCAAGGTAATGATACATGTCTTGCAATAGTTCTGTTTTATATATTCCTTAGCCTTTATTTCTTCAAATATTGCCTCGCCTCCATTTTTTCTATTTATTTTTCCAGAGCAACTATTAGATGTATGTTAGACCCTCTCATGAAATTTTGTTTCCTCTCTTACCCTCTCTTTCATGTTTCCCAACTCTTTAGCTTTCTATGCTGCATTCCTGGAAATTTCCTTAGCTCTATCTTCCAAGTCACTAATTTTCTATTCAGCTGTGTCTTATCTGGTACTTAACCCATGAAGTGAAATTTTAATTTTGATAACTAAAATTTTTATTTCTAGGAAATTTATTTCATTCTTTTTCTAATCTGCTAATTAGATTTCGTGGTGTTTTCCTGGTGTTTTAATCTTTTGTAACATTTCTAGAGCTGTTTTCATCTCTGTAGTTATTTTATAGTCTCTTTCAGAGTGTCTGTTATTTTAGGTTCTTGGAGTACTGATTTTCCTGGTTATGTCTCCTGATTTGCCCTCATCTCCTTGCATGCTTTGCCATTAGTTAATTGTGAGCTCATGTTCAGTGGTTATCATTTACTCTGTATGCATGCTGTACACACTAGATTAAGGGAGGATCCAGATGAGAGTTTTTCATGTACTTCTTCTAGGCATCTGAAGGATTTCACTGATATGAGCCCAGTTTTTATATTAATTTCTCTTCCTGGGTTTCCTGTAAATAATATAAAGTGAGATACCAGACCTATAGGTGGCACAGGCTTGGGATTTCAACTTCCAGCGGGAAACTTTTGTTCTCTTTCGAGTCCCATGCAGAATCAAGTTTCCTTACTGCTTCCCTCAGCCTGTAGGTCAAATTTGCCCAGCGCTCGTGTCATGGAAAGTGAAATCCTTCCAGGTTTCAAGTTTTTGCAGGAGTTTCAGTTCCAGCTCCCGTATCACATAAGTCTAAGGCCAAATCTTCTGTCTCAACACCAGCATCAAAACCCCAGCACCTGTTCACTAGGAACTGTATCCAGGACCAGTACCCTTGGCCCCTGGGACAGTAGATCGTGCACTTAAAGTTCTGGCTCTGAGCTCCCTCTTAATTTCCAGCTCCTGAGGATTTCCTCTCTTTAATTCAGCCTCAGACTTTTATCAAAAATAATTGATTCTTATATTTGATCCAGTATTTCTATTTGTTTGAGATGGGAGGGGAGTCTGCAATAGCTCAGACCTTGTTATCAGAAGCAGAAAGCTATGTTCTTTTTTTTTTTTTTCACTTTACAAAATAATAAAGGTTTGGGTTTTTTTTTTTTTTTTTAAGATTTTATTTATTTTTTTCTCCCCAAAGCCCCAGTAGATAGTTGTATGTCATAGCTGCACATCCTTTTAGTTGCTGTATGTGGGACTCGGCCTCAGGATGGACGGAGAAGTGGTGCCTTGGTGCGCGCCCGGGATCCGAACCCGGGCCACCAGCATCGGAGCACGCACACTTAACCACCAAGCCACGGGGCTGGCCCTTAGGTTTGGGTTTTTAAAGAGCTTTGTGAATAGTGAAATTCCTTAAGCCAAACTTCCAGTGCACTCTCAAACCAAACAAGCTGTAGGATTGGAATCACCTTTTCTTTTGTCTTTTTTTATTGCAAATATTGGTTAGCCTTGTTTAGGGGGAAATATCTCTACTCAAAAGCCAATTTTCACACAGTACCTTTCGCTGCACCCATCGCTGTTACTTTATGCCGCACAGCACAGCCCGGGCGGTCAATGTCACTGACATGGGATATCTGTGAAAATTTCTTGGATGAATAAATGAATGAAAGAACATCCCAGCAAGGCTCAGGCAGCTCTTTGACAATTCACTTGTAATCTAAACCTCACATACACAGAATTTGCCTGTCATCTAAAAGAGTGGAACAGACAGGAGAAAAAACTGTAAACAGGTCAAAATAAAAATAAGAGATGGATTCCCAATTTGTTTTATCTCTCACAGAATGTTAGAGCTGGAATGGATCTCAAGGATGACCCAGTCTAATCCCCCATCCCAAATGCAGAAACCGCGACCCAGAGAAAACTGACTGGCCCAAGAGCCGTCACAAAGCTCAGGGCTCCGTCCCCTGGTTTTACACTATGGCAACTTGCTCAGTGTTCCCTCAAACATTCCCCAGGCTTGTAAAACAGGCACAATAATCTTTCTCGAGAAGCCACCCTTCTGCTTGATCCACAGGAAGACAAAGAATACTCAGCTGTTTAGAAAATATTCTAAAGCTGTTTAGGAAGAAATGGGCATCCCCAGGCAAGACTCCAGGCAGCAGAGCAAGTGAAGAAGGCTGAGGCCCCACACAGTCTATGTAACTTTCACCCTTGGGTCACTTTGAGATGGTGACAGTAGAAGGATAAGGGAAAGGATGGCTGGTCTAGAAGCACCCAGTACCTCTAGAGATCTAGGGAGCAAGAATTCCAGCATAATTCTCATCACTACCTCATTCTGAAGGCAAGATGAAGTTAAATCTTGCTTTAAGCATCTCAGTGTTCACGAAGGGGTTTCTAGCCCCCTCTCCTCAAGCTGGGAAGAGAACTCTGGCCCCTTCCTTGCCACTACCACTCCTTCCACCCTCTTGTAGCTCCTCCCATGGGAGGAGTCACTCATCTGACTGGTCAGAGCCCAGGACACTGACTGGGCTGGTTCACCAGGGGGCAGTGTCACTGTGCCTTGGTGTCAGAAGTCTTCCTCTGGCACGTCAGGCTTCCAGGAAACAACCAGGTCAGACCGTGCCTGCTTCCCATGGGAAGGCCCAGCCATGCCCTCTCTCAGTTCCATCTTCTCCATCGGCAGCTGGGTACATAAGCCATCTGCTTCTTTAATCTCTAAAACATATGACTGTACCCTCTTCCAACACCCCCCAAGTTTCCACACACCAAGCCCTCATCAGAGAAGTCAAATGCAAACTACTAAATTCTCCTTCTCATCAAGAGTTGAGTTGGTGGAGTTGAGTTACTGGCGAGGTACATTCCTCTAGATCGAACCTTCTCCAGCTGGGAAGGACATTTTCCCAGGGGTACCCTTGGGTGGCAGGAGGTCACAAAGGCCCCAGGTAGTAGCAGATCTTCCTGGAGCATCAAGTTGGAAAATCCAGGGATGGCTGCCCCACAGTGTCTGGGACTTGTCTTAGTTTAAGTTGGGCTATTAGAAAGGCTGCATTCTTGAGCCACGTGGTCACAGCAGCCGTGCCCCCGCAGAAGTGCACCAATTAGCATATGGTCATTACGTTCAGCCATAAGATAGAGCCCTGGAAAACCTCAGTGGGTGCTGTTCAAAACTGTGCCCATTGCCTCCACAGCCCACCCCCCACCCCCCAGAGCCCATGTGACAACTTCCTTTCCACTCCAAGCATCAGAAAAAACATGGCTACCTTTGGGGAATTGGCCTATTTTTCCCTGGTGGACAATGAAGAGGGACACAACTGGCTGTGTTTCCCATTTTGCTTTGACCATCAGGAAGCTCAGAATCAAATCTGAGCTCAACTCTAGTAACCTGGGAGCCTTGCTGGAGAGGTAGGGGGTTGGGGGTAGGTGGAGGAGGTAGGGGAAGGGAGGGAAGAGGGGAGAAGCAGTGCATCATGGGGCCACAATTCCTGGTCCACGCCATGGACTAGAGAGGCTGGCCCCAGACAGGGCAGGCAACCACCCCAGGGTACAATGACACCATCGGCAATAGCCTCCTGGTCCCCAACCCGCCAAGTCTCCTCACGGCAGCCAGAATTATCTTCTAATCTGCAGTGGATTGGATCCTGATAGTCCCTGGTTTAAAATCTTGCAAAGGCTTCTCCTTGCTCTCAAGACAAAAGGTCCACAAGTTCCCTCACACCAGGCCCCCACCACCTCACTAACTGCACTACGCACCGCTTTCCGTCTCTCAAGCGCACCAGCCCCATGGGACATCTTTTGGTTACTGGACCAAAGTCTTTCAAGCCTCAGGCAGGCTGTTCCCTCTGCCCAGGACACTGTTCCCACCACCCTTAATCACCTTGAGCTCAAAGGTGCCATCCTGAGAGAGACAGCCCCTGACCCCACCTAGATGAGCTCCCGCTCTATTCTCAGTACACCCTGGTCTTTCTCTCTGTGGCACCCATCACGCTCTGTGACAACTGGTAATGACACACCGTTTTGACTAGTATGACAATTTTGTTCAAGCCTGTCTCCTTTGCTCTAGAGTAAATTCTGGGGACCATGTCTGTCTTTGTTGCTGCTGTGTCCCCAGCACTTTGCACAGTACCCGAAACAGAGGAGGTGTCAATCAATATCTGCTGAATGAAACCAAGCAATCAATCAGGGACTGTCTGCACCTGCTGAGGAAAGGCACCGCTCCAGAGGACTGTCTACACCCAGCAACGCCGGGAGCAGGAATGTGGCAGTCCTACTAGCTACACCATTTGGGGTGTGTCACTTAATCTCTATCTGCCCCGTGAAGATGACCCTGCCGGTGTACTTGACCTCACGCGCTCATTGTGAGCTAGAGTCCTGGGTACGAGGTGCTTGGGGCTTTGAATTAGTGACTCCTTTGTCTTCAGTTATGCATCACACTCTGCCAGCGCCCCTGCAGCTGTGGCGCCTGTTGGCAGGACACGGGTCTCTTTAATCCTCCTCTCCACCTCCCCCTGGGGGCCTGGCCCTGTGTTCCTGAGCAGAGGAGCTGGGCGTTGTGTGTGGGTGGCAAGGCTGGCAGCAGCCACTGGAATCCAGACTTCTGGCCCTGGCGTCTTCACCAGAAACCCCAGTCTGCTCCGTGTGCTAGAGGAGCTGGAGTCATCATTGGCCTCCCAAGACCTTGCAGGCTCCAGCCCATTGCCGCTCAGGACCACGGCCCCTGTGACCCAGGCTGACCCTCCCTGCCCACTCCAGTGAGGATCCCCGGGGGGAACTGCCCTTCAATGCCCCTGCCACAGTGCAGCGTAAAATGCCGTCTCCATATACTGCCTCTGCTCCCCTTTCCCCTCTTCTCACTCTTCTTACCTAAGAATCATTCTCTCAGGGTGGGAGGGCCTTGACATTTAGCCAATCAAGCCCTCAGTGGATTCTTAAACTTCTAATACAGCATAAATGAGAAAAGGATAGGTTCTACTTACCTGCCTCCAGTGTCAGGAAGCTCACTACTTCACAAGGAGGCCCACTCCATGGTTAGAAAGCCTGGGCCACCAGAAAGTTCTCTTAGCGTGTCTCCTTCCCTGCTCATATCCCTAAGTCTTTCCTTTTTCAGATTAAACAGCCCCAATGTCTCCAGTCATCCCTCCTAGCAAAGAATTTTCAATCGCCTCTTCTACACAAACTCTCTCTGTATGCAGTGGAGGATCCTGGCCCCACAAGGAACAGCCCCTCGAGGGGTGGGGCAGGGTGAGAGGAGCAGAACCAGCCCAGAGTAGAATGGGCCCGTCACCGCCCCAGACTTCTATTCACACCTCCAGAGACCACACTGGCATGTGCGGCAGCCCCAGCACTTCCTAATTCATGCTTGGCTCCCGGGGTGAGTAAATTGAACCCCCAGGTTGTGTCTCCAGGAAACTGCCCACCTGTGAGAGTCGAGGGGCAGCCTGATTGTGCTGCAATTGGGAGTAACCCAGGGGCTACCAGCCTGGCTCTGGAGCCAGGGCTCCTGGCTTCCCATCTTGGCTCTGCACTTACTGCGTACGCTTGGCTAAGTCACCGCCCCCCTCTCACCAAGCCCCAGGCATCCTGTGTGCACAGGGGAGACGACAGGAGTGTCATGACTTTGTAATGAGACGGAAGGTGCTCCTCGGAACAGAGCCAGGCACACAGTAAGCAATGAATGCGCAGTCGTTCCGGTAATGATTAGAACACGATGCATTCATGAGCTCAGACAAGATGCAAGTCAGCGCGGGAAGAAGGGGGTCAGTGAGGGCCGCCCAGGGCAGGCAGGAGTCCCACTGGGCCTGGACTGGTAGATTTAGAAACAGACTGAATGTTTCATGCAGGGAACCCCCAAGCAGGAGCTTGAAGTGAGCACAACATTAAGAAAGTAATAATAGCTGCAGTACCTGCCCCCTGCACACTCAGAGCCGTCCCTGGTGTTCCCACACTCATGCACATGCACACACATGCACACACCAGCCCACGGTCCACGGCCCCCTCGGCCCCCTCGGCCCGAAGAGGAGCCCAGCACACGCGGAGCAGAGAGAGGTCAGCCAGAGCATCTTGTGGGCAAGCAGAGGAACACAGGGGAAGTGAAGGGTCTGATGGGGAAGAAGGGCTGGGGTTGAGGGGCCACGTAAGAGCCCCTCATGGTTTCCCACTGCCCTTCGTGGGGATGGGCTTCAGGAAGAGAGGTCCAACAGAAGCAGCAGGGACAGGACGAGAGGCAGGAGGCCCCAGTGAAGGTTGCTTCCAGGTGAGCAAAGTCGTCCAGGCCCCAAACTCAGGGCTCTTCGCCACGCTGCCCCCACAGCAAAGCTCCACGTTCCAGCCCCTGGGGTTTGGGGCCCCTCCTGCTTCTCCAGCCCCATCGTCCTTGACTCCTTTTCACTCACCCTATCTTCCAACCCCCCAGACTAGCTTGCAGTTCCCTGCCATCCTTGCATTCCTTCATGCCTTCCCCCATGCTGTTCCTTCTGCCTAGAACGCCCTCTCCTGCCAACTCGCTACAATCTCCACACATCTGGATTCTGCCCATCCCTCGAGGCACAGCATGAATGACACCTCCTCCAGGAAGCCTTCCCCCTTTCTCAGCCTGGTACACCTGTCTCCTCACCCGCTCCTCTCCCTGACTCCCCTCCTCCTGGTGGGCACAGACCCACTACAGAGGAGAATGAGTTCCCTGAAGAAAGGAAGCACATCTGGCATCTCATCTTTTCCCCTACAGTCCCAGCTCTTTTTCTGACTCAGGTAGGTGTTCAGGCCACCCCTGACGACCAAGCTTAATCATGCCCCGAAACATACCCCGGCCCCTTCCCAGAGTAGGCAATGCTCAGCCCAGGCCCACCAGCCTGGAGAAATAGCACTGTTCAGAGGGCAGAGCAGCTTCTGAGAGCAGGAGGCCCTCCTGGTGGCTCCCTCTGTTAGACAAGGGACAGGCCTTCTCCTGGTTTAACCCCCTGTGACCTTTGAACTTGCCGGGAGGTCAGGAGCACATCCCCCTTCCCCAGCTGTCTTTCTGTCTCTGGCCCAATGGGAGGGAGGGCCCTGGGCCCATTCCATTTTGCACCCGTATTGATCTGTTGGCAGCAATGGGCTGGATAATTAGCCAGGAATTAGGGTTTCTATTACAGCCAGGAGGCTGCTCCAGCTGATTTATCACCTGAATAATTTACTGTGATTGAAAGGAAATTAAAATGAACTCCATTTGACAACTGTGAGCTTTTATGGGCTTTAGTGAAGGCTCAAAAGCCAGATTAATAGCCTGGTGTTGGTTAATAGTCTGCCGAGAGTAAATACGGCAGGCCGTGCCGGGTGGCGGAGGCCCCGCTCCGCCGGCAGCGCGCCCACAGCGGCGTCAGCGCGAGTTTTACTGAAACAGAATCACTGTTGAAACACACACGCACGCACCACCAGCAGTTGTTTCTTTTTTTTTTCTCTTCTCCTTCAAGGTGATTTTTACTCACTCCACATGTAGGGAAAACAGAATTGCTTTTTCAATAACCATTTTGAAAAGGAAATGTTTCATTGCCCCAGGAGTGTGTATACATTAACCCCTTCCACCCAGAGCCAAAGGTTTACTAAGTTTCCGTACAAAAGCGAGAAGCCTGGGCCCACCTCCCCAGGGCAGATCTTGGCGGGAAAATCGGCAAAGTGGGGGCAGGCTCTGAGTTCGCAGAGGGGACTGGCAGGACCACGCCTGGCCCTGGAGAGGACTATCCTCCCCGTGGGCGGTGGGCAGGGCAGTGTGGGAGGACTTGACCACTCCAGGCCTACGGCAAGACTCTGCGGTTCCAGAACGACAGGAGGACTCTGGCTGCAGAAGCCCAGTTCCAGAAACAGCCAGTCAGAAAACGGGCTCCTAGAATCCTCCCTGGACACAGAGGCCCATGTGACCATCTCACACAAGATGGAGACAGAAGATGCTGACGTCAAATCCAGTTCTGCAGCCTTGACAAGTCCCAGAAGCCCCCTGGGCCTGAAAATGGGGTGAACAGTCTGGAAAAGAATGCTCCAATCTGTAAAATGGGGCTCACAAATCTTGCCCATCTGCTTAGCAGACACTTACACCGAGAGCCCAATGAGAGAAGGGATGAAAGATCTCCGAAAACGGTCCAGTTTCATGCATAGGCGAGGAAGCCCTCTGTTCTTATTGGTAGGCTGCTGCTGTGCTATCAGTGGCAGTGTTGTCAAAATCACAATTACTACTGCCACAGACACAGAAGCTGAGGTCCAGGGAAAAAGCGACCTGCCCAACAGAGCAGAGCCGGGACTCAAGTCAAACCCCCCAACTCCAAGGCCAGCAAAGGCTCTTTCTTCCCCAGCAGGCCACTCAGTGACACGGATAGCACGGCCCCCACCGAGGCCACTGGACCACAGATGGAGACGCAGATCTGCTCCAGGCCCCTTCCTGGCACCACCGCCATGGGGCTCCGGGGCTCACGAGGCCAGGCGGAGAGCAAACACGAGGGGGCTCAAGGAACCTATACCCTTGACGCACATGCCTTCCCAGCCTACAGCCCCCGACTAGGACAGCCATTTGTCCAAAGTGACTGGGGATCAGGAGCGAGGGTCTGTCATTCATAGCCCAGTGCCTGTGTGTGCGGCAGCCCCAGCCTCACCCTCCATCTCTCCTCATTACAGCACGTTACGGCGAGGTGAAGCACATTAACCAGAAAGCCCTGAGTCAGTCATTATCCCGCCACGAGGTGCACCCGCAGGCCCCACCGCAGAGCCTGCACAGTCTGAGACGGGCTGGCGGCTGTGTCCGCATCACTCTGAAGGACACTGCACAGCGAGACTGCTAGGCACGGAGCCCTTCCAGAGTTTGTAATTCAGGTCTCCTCCCCGTCAGGCCCCATCTCTGCATGGCCCTATCAAATCTGTCCCCAATGTCACCTCCTCTGTTACCTCCTCCTCGATGCTCCCAGCCGAGGCAACGCCTCCACTCATCAGGGCCCACAGAACCTTCTCCCGTATCCTGCAGGTTCTGAATCCACATCACACGGCCCTGAGACTTTGAGAGAGCTGACGCCCGCTTCAGCCCTCCCGCCCCTGCGTGCCTGGCACTGGGCTAGGCTCACGGCCAGCGTGCAAGAAATATGTTGGATAAATGAGCACAGGAGTGTGTGAGCAAGTGAGTGAATACACGGATGGCTTCTCCCAGTGAGGATGCCCAGTCTCTGCCCAGTCTTCCTGGGGCACTCTAAGCTAAATGAACTGTGATTCAGATTCTGCATTTCCGAGAGAAGTACGTGAAACACAGTTTCCAACATCGAACGTCTGCATTAAGTAATTACGGGCTTAACACAAATGCCGGAGGCTGTGTGTGGTGGACGCAAGGCTGGGTGCAGAGGCCGGGCTCTCCCTCTCCACCACTCATTTGTTGAGTGACCTCAGACAAACCTGTCCCCTCTCTGGGCCTCTTAAAAATGAGAGGGTTGAAAGGCTGCCTCCGCAGTCCCTGCTAGCTCTAAAATTACATGATCTTGTCAATAGTTAGAAGACAAATTTTCTCCCAGATTCTGGAGAGAAAGGTAGGCCCCATCCAGGGAGGTTTTCCTGACTGAGTCACTTTTCTTTCTCCTCTGGAGTCAGATGGTATGTGGCTTTGGGCCCCTCTCAGCAGGGGTCTTAGCAGTGGGAAAGGCTGTTTGTGATGGAAACAGACTCTTTTCCCTGAAGCCCAGGATCTAGAGCTTGCAGCATCAGCACATAGACTACTCCCCGAAGAGACCTCACTCCTCCAGCAGGAGAAAGACCAAAATCCTGCCCACAGTCTACAGGACCAGGCCCATCTCTCCAGCATCACCTCCCAGCCTCCCACCAGCCCGCTCCCTGAAGTCCAGCCACACCAGGTCTCTTTCCGTTCCTCGCGCGCGCCATGCTCGCTCTTACCTCAAGGACTTTGCACTTGCTGTTTCCTCTGCCAGGCACATTTTCCCACCCCCAGCTCCCTGCTCCCAGTTCTGCCAACCCCTTCAGGGCTCAGCATAAATGCATTTCCCCAGGAGGCTGGCTCAGCCTCTGCTTCTCGCTTTCAGAGACCCTCAGCTCCTCCTCAGCACCCAGCACATCTCTACTCCACAACTCCTTGGATAACTCTCATTTATGTGACTCTCCCACACCTCTGCAGGCTCCCTGAGGGCAGGGCCAAGCCTGTGCTGTTCACTGATGTACCCCTAGTGCCTGGCCCCGGGCCTTGCACATAGCAGACACTCATCAATATTTGTTAAGTGAATACATGACTTGCTGCATGGCCTTAGGCAAGTCTCTTTACCTCTCTGGGCCTCAGTTTCCCCATCTGAAAGCAAAGTGGCTAGATGGTCTGTGAGAGCCCTCACAGGAACTGCTCAGAGAAAGTGAGACCGTCACAGGATGGTGATGGTGGATGGTGACCCCCAAGGCCTTGCTCACTCCTCACACCCAAAGTCCCCTCCGGCACCTCTCCTATCCATGGGAGCTTGTGCATGCAGCCTACATGGTTTTGAACGGTTCTTCGGGAAAACTTTAGAAGCATCATCTAACTAGGATGTAGAGGAAGCTCAGCAAGGCCAGTCCTTGCCCCCAGAACCAGCTAGCAACATGCTAGGGAAAGTCATTGCTCAAAGGCCTCTCTGACTCGCCACCAGCTGGGAGCTCTCGGAGGCAGGAACCATGTCTGGGCCGCCCATGCCTGCCAGGTGACCAGCCCAGGGCCTGGCACAGACTGGGGCTCAGGAAAGAGTCTCCTGAATTGAATCTGGTACTTCAAGGGCCTTATCCAGGCCTGAAGAGCCTCTGACTGGGCAAAGACTTTCTGGTCCCATCTCTGCAGCCACAGGCAGAGCAGGCGGCTGCTCAGCAAGGGGTCCTCCTCCTGCCCCTCTCCCTCTCTTGCAAATGACTCAGCTGGGAGCTTGTCCAGTGGGTCACTTCGTCATTTCCAGACTCTTGGATTCAGCGTCTAAAAGCCTGACAGGGCGACCTGAGGAGAGGGCTGGCAGTGGCGACACGCCAGGACCATCATGACGTGGTTTATGGCCATAGGGTGCTTACACATTTCCACCCTCATCCTGACTGACAGGATAACGACCCAAGACCACCTCCTGTGACCCAGAAGATCATTACACCCCCTGTGCAAAGAGCCCTGGGAAAGGACAGCAGTTAGCAACGGCAGAGCAGCCAGACGAGTCACACCCACTCCCCCCAGCTGGCCAGAGAGACAGAGGCACCAGGGCAAGACGTCGCCGGAGCCCCAGACAAGTCCTCCTGACCACGTGGGACGCTGTGACCGGCCGTGTTTGGCCGAGAACAACAAGAAGCCCGGCTCTGAGGAGAGGCTGGCACTCGCACCCACACCACACTGGACGCCCTCGGGAGGGCAACCTGGGCCGGCGTGTGGGCAGGAGTGGCGGCAGTGGGTCGTGGGCGTACCTGCTCGGGCTTGATGGGCTCCGCGGTGGTGAAGATGTCCGCGTAGTGCTGCCTCTCGAACACGCGGTCCAGCACCTCCAGCTGCTGCTGCGTGAACAGGTCTCCCCGCATCTGCTTCCGGAGGAAGTCTCGGCCCGGCAGGGAGTGACCGTTGGGCACCGGGGACTCCTGAAGACCTTTGATGAGCACAAGAAAGGAAGGGCAAGTGTGGGTTACACAAGCTGCTGAGGAATGACACGTCAGACCCTAGACTGGGAAGAGGGCCTCAGAGACCCCCGAGCCCATCCTTCCCTGACAAGAGAGGAAACAGCCAGGGGCTCAGACCAGGGAGCCCTGGCCAAGATGGCCCTGCTGGTTAGTGCAGAGCCAGCCTCCCACAGCTACAGGTGCGGCCCTTTGTGCACGCACCATCTCGCTAGTCCTCACAGTGCCCCCCATGTAGATGACATTATCTCTCCGTTCTGCAAATGAGAAAATTGAGGCCTAGAGAGATCAATGATCCGCCTGAGGATTGGAGCTCAGGTTGATTCGGAGGCTTAATCACCAGATGCCACTGCCTGCCTCAACTGAAGACCCCCGTGGAGGCACAGTTCTGTCCCAGAGCTGATGCCCTTCACAGGGACACATGCCACCACGTCCCATGACCAGTCAGTAAAGCACGGTGTTGGGAAGCCTGCGGGAGACAGATGCTCTCACAGTTCTGCGGGGAGTCTCCTGCTCACACCCACAGGGACAATCAGACAAAACCACAGCAGGACCACAAATGCGCAGTCCCTCTGACAGAGCCACTGCACCTCTGGGAACTTATCTCACAGCTACACTTACACACATGGGAAGTGATATGTGCACCAAGTTCTAGCACCAAAGACTGGAAACAACCCAGGAGTTTATTTGCAAGGGCTGATTAATAAGGGATGGTTTGCTCACACCAAGGAAAAGGGAAGAGGACTTCCTCTGTGAATTGGTATGGAAAGATCTTCAAGAGACATTGGTAAATGAAAAATAAGTAAACAAGGTACAGCACAGCATGTACCATACACAACTTCTTGTGTAAAAAAGGAAGAAAATAAGACTCTATATGCATTTTGTATACACACACACACACACACACACACACACGCACACACACACAGACATCACCAAAGGAACTCTGGAAGGGAATAAGAGGAGCATTTAGAGCAGTTCCCCACCCAGGGAGGCGGAGGCCGAGTGGGAGGAGACAAAGGGGAGGGAGACTCTTCACAGCACTTCTGCTGTTTTGTTTGTTTCAGAACTTTAAATGTATTGCTTATTCAAAAATGTTAATTACCAAGAGAGTACAGGGTTCAGTTCTCTCTGTGTTCTGTATTATTAGCTATTCACACTGTAACAGTCTCTGGTGATGACGCTCACATTTCAAACAAAATATTATGAGTTATCAAAACAAAGCAAATGGGATGAAATACCTTTTATGAGCCTTGGGCTTGTACCGTTCAAAATGAGAGAAAGCAAGGAGGCAAAAGTTTCCAGTGAGGAGATGGCCTCAAGGGCCATCGTTCCCAAGGGCCCTCTAGGACCGAGTTGCTCATGCAGGGCTGACCAGAGACCCCCTGAAACCCAGGCCCAGAGGCGAGGCCTCTGTCTTTGCCGTTGGGAAGCCCCAGGGGGACCAGCATGCATCAGATCTCTCGCTGACAGGTGCCCTTACACACGGCCTGGCCCAATCCTCTCCCACCCCGACACCCCACTGCTGCCTCAACTTCATCCATCATGTCAAAATCCTACCCGCGTGAGGAACGCGGCCAAGCCAAGGAGCTTGAAGCAGTGGCATATCGTGTCACTGAGATGCTGCCAAAAGTTGGTGTTTCCCCAACTGCCCTATCTGGGGGCAAGTGCACGCAGGGTCCAACATCTGAAGAGAGACACCAGCCTTGGGTGTTCACACAAGTGCTGGCTGTTCAGAGGCCCCGTGGAGGCTGACAGCTGAGAGCACGCCAGTATCCTCTACAGGAAGGGCCTTCAGAGGCAGCTCATGAGCCCCTGAGAAGATGGATCCCAGATCAATTTTGACCCAAGAGGAACCGCAGGCGAGGCTACAGCCTGAATGGCTAGATACCCCAACATGTGGGCCAACGTGGAGGTAGTCTCTCTGACCAAGGTCCCCCAGCCTAGACCTTGGGCCCCTCCTCCAGCAGCCTGTGACACTGGCCTTCCACAAGACAGGTCCCTGCTCCTGTCCATGGGACGTCATCCTCAGAGTCCCTTCTTCCATCATGGCCCATCCCCATGAGGACCATTCCTACAAAGGCACTAAGCCTTGATGCCCAGTCTGTGTTTGCCCTACAGTGTTCTCCCACTGGTTGGCAGCCACCACATGACCCTATTATCAAAGGTGCTATGTACACAAACACACAGACACACACACACACACACACACACACACACACGAGGGAAGACAGTTCAGCTTGTTCCTCCTCAGCTATTGCTCTGGCCAGTCATCCTGGCCCCAGTCACTTCTACCAAAGCGTAACCTGGGCCTGGGTGCCCAGTGCTCGCCTGTCACAGAAACCACAGCCACTCTTAAGAGACTTCTCTCTGTCCACCAACTTCACTTATACTCCCCAGCCCCATCCTGCAGCCAGGCCCAAACTCCTAATGAAGGCTCCTTCCTGTCGGCCAGCTCCTGATGACTCCCACCAAGGCCTCGCCTCACCTTGCCCCGAGTGGGGCAGTGCCCACCTCTTCCCTCCCACTCGGGCTACCCCATGAGACAAGCCCCAACTCTGCCCCTTGAGGAGGCCTCTCCCTGCCAGCCAGGCTGCCCTCCCACAGATGTCCTCAGGCTCCATCCCTCTGCCACGGGATTCATGGGCTGGGGTCTCTCCATGGCTCAAAGCTCTGGAAGGGCAGAGTTTCGCCTCCACTGAGGAAGCTTAGAGAGGGTGGCTCTGCTAAGGGCTCCCGCGAGCAAGGTCACTGTCTGGTCACCGAGTAGGGCCTACCTCAGAGTAAAAGCTCAGGGCACATGGCCAACTCAAGTGCACGCACCAGCAGTCCTTGAAGGCCTGTCCCCCCGAGGCCACCACACATACTCTGAGCACAGGCAGCCTCGTGGGGACCTATGAGTCTTCTAGGAAGAAAACTTGCTGTGTCCCACTCCAGCTTTCTGCAAGCCAGCCATAGCCCCCACGGGCTGAGCCTGTGAGTGTCCAGGCCGTCGTGGTGACCCAGACACTCTGAGTGCAGGACTGAGAGCTGGGAAGAGCCGCCTCTCCAGGCACTGACCCTGACCAGTGATCCCCTCTGCTCTCGCCCCAGCCAGCACCTCACTTGCTTTCTCTACTGGGGAGGGGGGAAGTCTGCCCTGTCAATCTCTACAGATGCCTAACGTCTGTCATTTCCTGAAGAAGGCTTTGGACACTCCTAAACATACAATCATTTATTCATCCATTTAACAAATATTGATTAAGCGTTCACTCTGTACCAGGTAATATTAAAAAAACAAAAACAGAAGATACAGTGATGACCAAGACAGCCCCTCTTTCCACTCTAGAAAGGGCAGCCCACTTTCGTTAAGTACTCACGCGAACAAACATAGGAGTACAAACTGTGATGACCGCTAAGTAGAAGAAGTGTCTAGAAACACATACATGTGACCATGTATAATGGCACGGGGTGTGGCCTCAGGGGGAGGAGTCAGGCTTGAACTAAGAGGAGAGGAGAGGGTCAGCAGGGCACAGAAGGTGGGGGTGGAGAGGGTATGCCTGGCAGGGGAGCCTGCTGGACACAGGCCCTGAGAGGAGAAGATGAAAGGAACAGAGGAAGTGAGGGGGAGAGACCCCAGGGGATGCTGGGAAGGCAGGCATGGGTGCGGCCAGGCGGCCACGGGGGCCACGGGAGGCCACGGAGAGCATCTGAGCCTTGCTAGGGGAGCAGTGGAGAGCCATGGGAGGGGGCTGGGGAGACAATCGTCCTCCACATTTCTCAGTCCCAGGGCCTAAATCGCTAGTTCCTTGATATCAGGCCATGCGTTCTAAACCCTGCTCCCAAGCTTCATCTTTTGGAAGGATTCGGGGCTGGCAACATGAATTTTGAGTTTGTGGGAATTTGAAGGTGACGCGTGGAGTTAGCCTGTCCACCACAGGTGACCCGCTGTGCCCATATGGAAGGTGAACCATTCCTCATTGACATGTGCACTGTTGCCAGGACAGACATAGCCTGCAAACACGCATGCCGCCTCCTCCAGGATGCCTTCCTTCACGTCCCAGTCGCTTCTCCATCTGACCACTTTCTCTCTTATCTTAAGAGACAAACCTCCTGGACCCTTCGCTCTCACACTGCACTGTTAGGCACCTTGGGGGGAGAACCGCAGTTAATTCATCTCTGTCTCCTCTACAGGGAGTACTTGTGGAATAAATGAACGAATTAGTAATACCTGTGACAGCCACCTTCACTCTGCAGGTCTGGTCTGCAAACGTCAGAATCCCTCCATCCAACATTCATTCATTCATTCATCCATCATTCATTCATCCTTCCCTCAATCAACCTTAGTGAGCAGGTGCTGTGCTAACACTAGGCACACCGTGATGGCAGAAGCTGGCCCAGCCCTGTCCTCATGGAGTCATGTCCAAAGGAAGAGGTAAACGTCAACTGACAACCAACCAATCAGACCAGTAAAGGTGCAAGTGTCAACCAAGTGAAGCACTCTAAGAAGGCGCATGGCCCTCAGAGGGCAGGGACGCGGCCGACCTGTCTCTGGGCGCCGCACACAGTGGGCGCACAGTGAGTACAGGCCAAAGAAACTGACTATATGCTGAGGGACAGCTGCAAAAAGAAATACCAGCAAACCATCGCCTGTACGGGGACAGGTCCGAACCTCCAGGCCTCCGGGGAAATCTTCCGCAGCCTTTCTCATCTGATGCCGTCTGGCTTCATGGGAAATGTGGTCTTGGAGACAGGCTACAGAAACTCTCAGACCCATTTTATTCCAGGGAGAAAGCTCTGAACTCGCAGTGCGAATGGTATGTTTAAATATATGGACAGACACGGGCAAAGCACAAAGGTATACGGGGGCATGGGATCTTTAAATCTTTTTTTTCTCCTCCAAATCAAATAATATGTAACAGACCCAGTGCTGGGCTCAGTCAACCATGGCTGGTAGAATTAACATTCTGGAAGCTAGCTTCAGGGGAGCAAGGGGCAGGAAGCCCCGTCTCGGGGAGCAAAGAAATGCTGGCTTTAAATTTCAGGTTAAACCAATGTTATTCACAACCTGGCTTTGAAGCCAAGAGCTTTACACAATCGGGTCTGGTCACACGAAGGCAGAGGAAGCAAAATAGCCTCAGATTCCCATCTGTCAAGAGAAAGCTGTCTCTTGTGTGTCGTAAAAGATCATAAACCCATTGCATTTCCTTCAGAGCCCAGCAGATTCGGGGGGCTTGCATTTTTCTTGGAGGTTCTGGTTTATTTCTTTAAAAATCATCACGTACTTTATGTCTGCTGATGCTCAGTGGGAGGAAAAAGCCACGAGGAGTCCCCATAATCCCTTCTGGTATCCTGGCCTCTGGGATGCAACCCTTGCTGGAGGCCCAGGAGAGGAGACTGAGCCACTGGGTCAGCCTCCGGCCTTTCTCGGGTCCCGTTTCTCTACAGAGCCCAGCCAAAGTCTGGGCCTTTACAGAGCCTCCTTCATCCTCACAGTTGCTCCTCAGCATGGCAGGGCAGTGGCAGGGCCCAGTGGGAAAAGGGTTGGGAGCCAGCAGACCTGGGTTCTAGCCCCAGCTCTGCCCTACTTGCTGTGTGAGTCCAGGCAAGTTCCTCCCCCTCTCTGGGCCTCAGGGGACCCATCAATAAACTAAGGAGGCTGACTCCATGATTTCTAACCATTTTCTCCTCCAAAATCCACCTAGATTTTGTCTACTCAATAGTATTAAATGACCAGTAACATATGTTCCCATTTTGGTTGTTTGTACAGTCTTCATAGGGGACACCCCCCTATTCATTCCACCCCTAAAGGATTGGCCAAGCCTATAGGGGATCCCATTCTCTTTACCAATACTTGGTTTAGGAATGGACATGTGACAAGGGGGGGGCTGTTGGGGTATTCTGGGAGGAAGTCAGAGGCAGGAGGAAATCTCGTTTTTCTTCACTGGAATATATTTACCCTTAATCTTTTTGAAATTATGCAAGAAACCCCCGGATCCCACCATTACTGCTTTTATGCACTACAACATCCCCCACCCTCACCCCAGGGTCCGAGGTCTCTCCCGATCTGGCCTGCAGGGTTCCATGGTAGCTGACGGTTCACTGCTTCTTACCCCAGAACTCTGGTACCCACCGGGCTGCCAGACCTGCCTCCGCCAGTGAAGACGGGGGACAGAGCCAGGTCTTGGCACGCCACCTGCCGCAGGAGTCTAGAGCCAGGGTGGCTGGGAAGATTGAGCTGGTGTGACCTGGGGCATTTCTAGCTGGGTCAAGTGAGCCAGGGAGTTTTGGCTGGTCTTCGCAGATAGCTGCAATGGCTAATTCTGAAAGCAATCTATAAAGCAGAGATGAACCAAACTCAGACCATGCTCATCGGCAACTTTAAGAATTGTTTCAGAAGCAACAGAAGCTTACTGAGGGGAGCAGTGGCTCCAGAATTTCTCCAAAGCAGGGACTGGGCATGACCATAGGTTATAAAAGCGGGGGCTACATTAGCAAAATGCCCTGCATACAACAGAGAGAGCATCACCTGTTCTAGCAAAGAATGAGGGAGTGCTGACCGAGATGAGGAGGTCACAGGCTTCCCCAAGTCCCACCCTCACCCTGGACGGAGCACTGAGCCAGGCTATTTTTGCATCTTTAAATTTCACTGACCCTCAGAACACCTGTGTGAGGTATGTACTCTTCTCCCATTTTACAGAAGAGAAAACTGAGGCTCGGGGAGGTTGAGTAACCGAGGTCACGCAGCCGGGATCTGTACCCAGCTCTCTGATCTGCAGACGGTGCTCTCTGCTTCCCTTTACTCCTCAAGTGAGTACTGAGACTGACGCCCTCCATGCCCTCATCTGTGAACTGGGCACAACAGTATGAGGACAGTCTCTGGGCTTTTGTAAGGATTACAGGAGATAACCCCCGTGACGTGCTCAGCGCTGTGCCTGGCACGAGGTTAGTGTGCAAACAATGTTAGCTGCTGTCATCGTCATCATTTTCACCAGGAAAACCCTCCCAAGGCTTCTCCAAGACAGTGATTTGCCCCTCCAGTCAGGGTCCCCCCCAGTCACCCCACAATGCCATCCCCACAGGCCACTCCTCATTCTTCAAGTGCCCCTTCACCGTCGCTCCCCGATGCCACCGTTCATTCTGTTCCCTCTGCTGGCTCGCCCTTCGCCCCTGCCCATCCAGGCTCAGCCTAAAAGCCACCTCCTCTCTGCAGCCCGCCTCCAAGTCCAAAGGCTGAATTAATTGTCCTTTCTTCTGGGTCTCCACAGCAAGCCGCACGGGCCGCCACCATGGCCTGGATTCTACTCCTCACACCCATCCTGTGAGGTAGGTGCCCCTGGAACCCCCATGTTACAGCTGAGGACAGTGGCAGAGATAGAAAGTAACTTGTTAAGGTCACACAGCAAACATACGGCAGGTCACTGGCAAACCCCTTAATGTCTTAGAGTGAAGCGGAGCCCTGTGCGGGACGTGGCACGGCACACCGGGGAAGCCTGGGGGCTCTGAACGCAGACAGGTCCAGGGTCAAATCCTCACTCCTCTCTTCCAAGCCTACAACATTTGAGAAACTTCTTTAACCTCTCTAATCTTCAACATTCTCATCTATAAAATGGGACAATAAGGATACCTGGGGTTGACACAAGAATTGAATGAGGATACGTGTAAAATGCTCAGCATGGCACCTGGTACACAGTAAGTGCTCGATAAACAGGAGCTGTTTCTGGGATTATCATTTCTTCCCTTCCCCGCTAAGAGCATGAGCTCGCTGAGCATGGAGCCCACATCTGACTCACCTCAAGCACAGGAAATGCTAATCAATGTTTGTTGACTGAATGAGTGACCTCAGAAGACTTGAAAGGTTGCAGGCCTGGATGGTTCAGGGGAACTCAGCAGTGGGACAGTCTCTGGCCTCATCAGAGAATTCGAGGGAAAACCTTGGGGAGTGACCTCTATCACATCAGTGATCCGGGAGGAGGAAAGAGTGAATGACTAAGGGCTTATGTTCTACCTGCTTCTAAGAAAGATTTGAGGCAGTTCATAACATTTTAAATAAGAGGATGATAAACTACCAACTCAGCTGAGCTCTAAGCTTCCTGGTGACACACACCAAGACAACTGATGGAGCTTCTCTTCTCTGCACGGTGGTATCTGGATGCTCAGAGCGACACCGCGATGACTAACAGCAGGAACGGGGCCTGGGAGGGGAGACCATGGAGCTAGACCTCAGAAGAGGGGAGGGGAAAGGTGCAGCCATGAGGGGTAGGATTCCAGGCACAGACAAGATGCAGTCAGCAACACTTCCAGAGCATCCACTGTGAGCCAGGCCCTGCGCTGGGGACCAGGGCGGCAGGGCAGGAAATGTCCCATGGCAGCCCAGAACCAAAGTCGATGTTCCGGGTGATTCTATATATCCCATCCTAAACCGGGGCCACAGACTGAGAAAAATCAAAGTAGCATGGAAGAAAATTCCATTGGAACGACCATTATTCAGCCATTAGTTTCACTCAATCTTTCTTCTCAGAGAAAGAAGACACGAAATTGTAAAATTGCCAAATACGTTCAGGTTTGCCCAGAGTGAATCTGATTGTGCTGTGTGTTACACAATGAGTCACAGGCTGTCAGCGAGGGACAGACCCGAGGGACCGATGAGTCCAGACTCAGGGATGGCAAAGGGATTTGTCGGGGCCAGAAGGCAGGTCCAAGGTGAGCTAAGGCCCCTGATTCCTGTTCCAAGCCGTGTGCATCCATTCATTCCCAAGCAACATACAACAAACTCCCACAGGTTGTCCCACCCTGTGCTTGGCGCCTGAGCTAGAGAGGGGTTTACCTTCCAGACTCTGCCCTCAGTGGAGGACACAGACAAGCAGATAATTCCAATATAGGTAATAAGGTAAGTGCTGGGAGCCTGAGAAGCAGAGACAGCCCCAGGAGCCAGAGGGTAGTAGTCAACCTTAAACAGAGCTTACTCCCGGCCAGGCACAATTCAAAGCACCTTATCTAGTTAATCCTCACACCAACCCAATGCTGTTATTGCCCCCTTCCATTGTGCAGATGAGGAAACTGAGGCACAGGGAGGTTAAGTAATTTGCCCAAGGTCACACAGCTAAGAGATAGAGGAGCTGGGATCCCAACTCAGGAAGTCTGGCTCCAGAGTCTGCTCCTAACCCTATACTAAACCACTCCACTTAATCCAGACTAGGGTAGGGGTCATCCAGACAAGCCTCCTGGAAAAGATGAAGCCCAAGTCTTAAAGATGAATAGGAAGGAGTTAGCCAAAGAAAGGGGCAAGGAAGAGGAAGTGCATTCCAACCAGAGGGAACAGCATATGCAAAGGCCTGGAGGCACTGAGAAAGCATGGGGCCTGGGGAATGGCTATAATACAGTAGGATTCGAACGCAGGAATTGGAGGAGAGGGAGGGGAGCAAAGTGTGCAAGGCCCTTTTCCTCTCTGTCTAGCTGCTCAGCACCATTACCCACTATCCAGAGCCTAATATACACACCAATATACAAACAGTGCAAATACATTATCGAAGGTCTCATGGTATTAGTATGAAGAGATGGGACTTCTTTGTGCTTAAATGAATCAAGATGACCTCAAAGAACAGGCGAAAAGGAAGTAATACCTTGCGCACTGCCACAGGACAAGGCTGTTCTCTCTAATCCATACTGTCCAAGCCCATTACCTCGTACAGTGGTATCTAATTACTCCACCGTACAGAGAGATACGCACACTAATTAGGAAGGATGTTCACCACCACAGCAAAAATATTCCAAAGCACAGGAAATATTACTAGGAGCAAAAGGGTGATTTGTTTCTGTGAATTGTGCTTTCAAATGAGATCAAAGAATGCTAAAGGCTTCATTTTAATTACACCTGGAAGGACTCCTCGTACATGCGTCTCTTTTTCGGCTTTCACACACACAGAGGTCTGTCCCCCATCCCCCACTGCACAGAAATAAATAAACAAAAGGGTCTAAAAATCATATTTACTCTGATATCTTTGCATTACCCCCATTTGAGTTTTTAGATTACTGTCTTAATTTTTTTCCAAGGACAATATAACTAAAAAGAAGGTTCATATTTTGAAGTGTATCTACCTGATCATTGCACAAATGTTTTCAGGAGAAATCACTATATTTCTCCAAGATGGGTATGGGTTTTGTCATAGATCAAAGTGAGAGGGAGGAAAAAAAGATAAATCATCAGAGATCCAAAAATACTTTTCATTTGGAGGAGATATCAGGCCATTTTGACGGGGCTGATGGAGTCCCTGTTCCGTCTCCATTACCCAGGGCAGCAGCGCCAGCCAGGAGCCAGCTACTGAGATGATATTCCCCATAAGATGGGCCCCGATATATATATATATATATGATCTTCAACCTCTATTGATTGACCAATTTCACAAGCAAAGACTGGTGAAATGAAGCTGAAATGAACATCATGCTTTAACTCATTGAACCTATCAGGCCTGAGTTAATCTCACTGTCCACTGTCTCTGATAGAATTCAATTGATCAATCATGTTTCGGTGATAGTACCATTTCACTGGCTTATTGCTTCTTCATTTCAGATCTTGACCTGTTAGATATACTCGGACTGGCTCGACTCCTCTTGGATACACAGAGATCAGCCTCTGTCTGCCAACGTGTGTCATCTCCTGTCCCAGCTGAAAGGAACTTGAGAGGCTTTTGTGTATATCTGTGGTGTGTTTTTCCACCAAACACTCACACAGCAATGGTGGATTTACAACAGCACGGAATTGAGCAAGCACAAATTACAAGAAGGTCTCTGCATTCTGCATGGGAGGACCAGCATTCCCTTTACATAGCTAAATTGTTTTGTTTGGGCTCTATACTCAGTAGGGGCATATTCTGTATTATACTGGCGGGCATGTATGCCTAGACAGGGTGAGGCACATGTGAAATGGTAATAACAATGACAACAACAATAATGATAACAATCGCCACTCCTCAGGTATACAGTGATGCCGACCTTGCACATTCATCAGCTTATCTGATTCTCACAATAGACTCAGGAGGTGGGCAAGAGATCATCATTCCCATTTTACAGATGAGAACATGGGCTCAGAGAGGGGAAGCAGCTTGCCCAAGGTCCCACAGCAGTTATCAGGCCAGGTGAGACTGAGAGGCCTGGAGTCTCAGCTCCAAGTGCCTCCTACCCTCTGAGGCCGACCTCCAGGCAGTTTCAGAATTTCAGAGCTGCTTTGGACACATCATTCCGTCCCTGACTACTTGGATGAAGGAAACATCCTCAAAATTCAATTCAGAGAATTTTAGAGCTTTGGATGGATTCTAAGATCGCCTGCAGCTTCTTGTACGGCTTAGAAACTGAGGCCCAGAGGGCAGTAAACAGTTGTCCAAAGTCACCAAGACACTCAGCAGCCCTACTGGGACTTGAACCTGGATCCCACGCCCTCAGCCTAGGAATCTCTGCACTTTCTCTCAACGCCTCCCTCATTGATGCCAAGCCAATGAGCTCCCATCCACAGAGAAAACTTCGTTCTCCACTGTCGACATGGCCCAACACGGCACCGTTCTGGTTCCTTCGTGGCACTTCATTTAATTTTCCCAAGTGTGTCCAAGACGCTGTGCTTTGGGAAATCATGGGGTAGGGGCCCGGCCCGGCTGTCTGCCTGGGGGAGGTGGCTCTTGGAACCACAAGGCTGAGCCCAGCATGCGGGTCTCTGGAGGAGGCCAGGGCAATGACAGTTTGCAAATAAGCCTTGCATCTGCTTAGAGCTGGCAGAGTCTGCAAACACACTAATGGACTTTCCTTTGCCCGCGGGAGCCGGGGAGAAGCAATAAATAAAGCAGGCGCCTCTGGGGGGAGCCATTGCTGAGGCCAGAGACAGGCTGAGATTAGGAGCTTGTTGGGGGGAGGGCTTCTGGGACTCCCACTGCAGCATGCTGCCTCCCTTACCCACAAACTGACAGTCTACCTTCCAGTATCCCCAATCCTCACATCCCAGAGCCCCTAATCTGTGTTTCAAACAGTTGGGCCCTGTTCTGATCAGACTGAGCATTTACAATTCGCTCCAGACACAGAAGGGTTGTGGGTGGAGGGGCTCACATGGTCTGATCTGGCCACAGTGTAGGGACCACCCTGGAGGGAGATGACATGGAGGCGCCGGGCCAGATGGAGGCCTCGCCCAGGAGAACTGATGGCGGGAACAGCTACCTAGGGGCAGGGGCAGGTTTGGGAGATGATGGGAGGGAAAGTCTGTGGAGCTAGTGACTCACTGGAGCTGGGGACAGGACACGCCCCTGGACTTCCCTGTTAGACGTTCTGGGCAGCCGTCCACCGACGCCCTGTCTCACTCTGAGCAAAATCCACAATGGATCATGGCGTACAAGGCCCCACTGTATCTGGGTACCTGCCCTGCAACCCCTCCTTCCAGACCACCCTCCCCACTCTCCTCTCACTTCTGCTCTGGCCGCACCGGCCTCCTTGCTGCCCCTCAGTCAGGCCAAGCACACCCTCAGCCTTTGCGTGAGCTGTTCTCTCTCTGGAACATTCCTCCCCAGATATCTGTTTGGCTTACTCCTCCCTCTCTTGGAGTCTCTGCTCAGGTCATCTTATCATCATGACCCCCCTCCAAAAACCGGCATAGACCCCACCCTGCGCTTGCTTCATTCCCTGTCTCCTCACCCAGCTTCGTTACCCTCCGGAGCACTTAATATGCTATTTATCTTCCTTATTTATTCTCTCTTCCCTCATTAGAACGTCACTCATGAGGCAGAGACTTTTTTTTTCTTTTCTTTTTGGGTGAGGAAGATTGGCCCTGAGTTAACATCCGTTGCCAATCCTCCCCTTTTTCCTGAGGAAATTGGCCCTGAGCTAACAGCTGTGCCCATCCTCCTCTACTTTATGTGGGACGCTGCCACAGCATGGCTTGATAAGCAGTGCATGGGTCCATGCCTGGGATCTGAACCTGTGAACCCCAGCTGCAGAAGTGAAGTGCACGAACTTCACCACTATGCCACCCAGCTGGCCCAGGGCAGAGATTTTTGTCTGTCTTGTTCATTGCTGTGCCCCTGGCACACAGCAGGCACTTGTGGAATGAATGGATAAATACTTGTGGAATGAATGGATAAAAGTGGATATTTCAAGGAAAGTGCAAAAAAAAAAAAACAGGTACAAAGGAGACAGCCGCTCCTTGGTGAAAAGAGTGTTAGGAAAGAGTGGTCACTCCCTCCGGGGGGCATCTGATGCTCCCTTCACGCCTGGCCTGGGGCTTGGGAGACTCAGAACTCCCTATGGGAACAAAGGGGGCCACCAGGCCTTGCCCACCACTGGGGCCACAGTGCCCAACACGGAGTCAGGAGCCAGTGAACGGGCGTGTGACCCCAGGGGAGAGGCCCCATCTTTGTCCATGACAAAGACAGAAGTGCACCAGTGCCAGCTCTGGCTCTGCCACTTGCCAGTTGTGTGACCTTACACGGCTCGTCTCATGTGTGCAGTGCGGCCAATCAATCCTGCCCGGCCTACAGCGCTGGGTCAGAGCAGCAGGCCAGTGGACCCCAAATGAGACAGCGCTGTCTGCACAGCAAGCATCTCCTGTCAGCCAGTGAGGACAAGGTGTGGGACAAGAAAAGGAAAGCCATTTGCTTAATTAAAAGAACAAGATGTGTAGAGAGAGGGGCAGCGGGCTGAGCTGCAGCCCTCGGCTCAAGCATTCATTCATCTTTTGCTGGTGCTCTGACCCCAAATGTGGCTGCGTAAGGGAACCCAGTCTCAGCCCTCAGGAGAGGCCTGCAGGAAAGCCCAGAGCCCCGTCACTGGCAGGAAGACAAAGCCTGGAGCTGGAGCCACGCAGCAAGGTGGGAAGGCCCCCGAGAGAGCCCAGACAGCGGGCAGCGGGGCCCGGAGACAGAGAGCCTGCCTGGTGCTGGCGGGGTTCAGGGAAGGCTTCCCGGAGGGAGGAGGTGGAGTTGGGGGCATGAGGAGGGAGGGAGAGAGTATTCCAGACAGAGATAACATGTGGCTAGAGCTGTGCTCACCCACTGAGGCCCCTGGGAGCTCGGGACCCACGGCGTAGGGCCCATTAGCTTCCAGAGCTGACAGAAACCAGGCCATGCCTCTCTGTCTCTCAGCGCCAGGCTTTACACACAATAGGTGCACAATACACGCAGATTTTGCTCTTTAACAGAGTCACAGAACTTCCCAAAGGAAAAGACCTCAGAGAGAAACTCATTTTTTCCAGTGGATCTCAACAAGAGCGATCAGATCAGAGGAGATTTGGGAATCTGTGAGTTATCATTATGGGGGAGGAGTTAGGCATTTAGTGGGTGGAGCCAGGGGTGCTATCCTGCCCAGCCTAGCACCGTGAAGGACTGCCCTGCATCCCACACATCGGTGGAATGACCCATCATACATTCAGTTTGGTGAAAACTCTCTTTATAAATATTTGAGCCATGAACTTGACTCTGCTTTACTTATATACACAACTTGGTGTTTTAATTTGCACTGACTTTTCCAGGAATACAACCATCATGTAAACTGACGGAAGAGTATGTTTTGCTTTGGTTGGAATTTTGTCGAGACATGTTCACAAGTTCAGAAAATCAGTTAGCTGATGGCACCACCACCAGAAGTATTTGTATTCCAAAACCACAGCGGTCCACATGTGAGCTGCTGAGTTCACGGTGGTTCTCCGCATAAGTGCAAGCAACTGACTCCCTTCTCGTGTCTCCTGATGTAGTCAGGCCTGAGCTTTTACACAATAAAATACGTCATTTTATCATGATTTTATTTTTCTTTCCCCTTTATGTTACAATTGGGGCATTGGATTGACTTTTTAAATTATGCATGTAGATAGGTTATATTTTCTCGAAATTTCATTTTAGGATAGCAAAGGAAGTATTACAAAATATTTGTTTTAAAGAGGGGATATTGAGTTGACAGGATTTTAATTTACTTCCTATGATGTCCAAGGCCCCTCTGGCTCTGCCAGTTAGGACTGTCCCATATTAGAGACTATCTTCCTAATCTGTCTTCCTGAAAAGGGAACATCTTTGGGAAGACAAAGAGTTCTCCAGACCCCTTTTGAGGAACAGGAAGACAGGTGCCAAAATTAACTCTAAAATAAACGTACTTCCTCGGGCATGAAGAGTGAGAGCTTGTTCCTACAAGACAACACTTGGATTCCCCTTTTAGAAACCCATTTCCCAAATGCAATGTTCCAGCCGGGACAGAGCCGAGAGGGGGCCCAGGTTCTGCAGCAGTCTCTCCTTCCAGCCGGGGTCTCCTCTCAGCCGGCTGTATCACGGTGAAAGGCAAAAGGCCAGAGGAAGAAGAGATACCTTGACAAGTCGGTGCTCCTGCTGTCCTGCAAACATGCGGAATGAGCCTCAGAGCTGGAGAGCAGGGAGGCGGGCGTGAGACGGGCTGAGGGGTAAGAGCAGGCAGGGGCGCGGGGTTTATGAGCTACCTCTGCACTAACAGAGCATAACCGCTCTGTGCACAGCTCTGAAACCAGATTGCTTGGGTTTGAATCTCAGCCCTGAGACTTACAAGCTGTGTGACCCTGGACTGGTGTTTAACCTCCCATCTTTCCATCTGCCAAAGGGAAAGAGTAATATTACCTATGATTCTTGAGGCTGCTGTCAGCACAGCGCCTGTCAGATAGTGAGTGCTTCAGCCTCAGAAAGCTGAGGAAGGAGAGCATTTCTCCCCCACTGGTCATACTGCAAGACCAGGGAGCACTAAGCCGGGAGCAGAGACCTGGGTCCTGGCTCCATCTCCTCTGTGGACCACTCACACTCAACCGGCCCTCAGAGTCCATCAATTCCAACTCCCCCATTTTACAGATGGGGATACTGAGGCCCAGAAAGGGGAAGAAAATGGGCAGAGCTCATGAAGCAAAATCGTGTTAGATTCCCAGTCTAGACTCCTTTCACAACATCAGGCTGCTTCTTAAACACACTAAGCATCAGTTTGTACTTCTGTGAACGGGGGTGATTGTCACAGGGTGGCACCAGGGACCACTGAATGCAACAACAGAGAGAAAAGCCCTTAGCAAGCCCGTCCTAAGCCTTTGCCAACTCGAGGAGTTTTGGCCATTACTCCCATTACTCGGCACCCAGTAGGTACCTGACATGTATTTATCACATGCATTGCATTATCATCTCCCATGGCCAGTAAGCTTCCTGAGGGCAGGAGCCTGTTCGATTGGAGTACCTGACATGTGGTTGGTTCTCAGTAAATATTTGTTGAGTGAATGAATGAATGATGGCACGCCTGAAAACAGAACTGGAAAAGAAAAAAGAGGGAAAGTGTCTCTAACCAGAGGGAAAGCAGGAGGTTGCAAACAAGAGAAAAATCCCCTCCCTTATCCACTCCTCCCACGTCCGTGCTCTGTGCCAGGACCAATGCTGGGCCTCAGGGAGCCACTGGGATGGATCAGAGGTGGCTCCTGCCCTTGGAACTCATGGTCTGATGCAGGAGGCAGTAGAAGGCTGGGGGGGCTCAAAGGCAGCCATGTCACTGGCAGCCTTCTCTGTGGGATCAAGGAGGGCTTCCTGTGGGAGGTGCCGTGCCACAAAGCATGGGGATGCAGACTGGGGATAGATACGGAAGGAAGGCAGGCAGGCAGGCCATCTCTTCAGGGTGGGGGGCAGAGAGACACGCCAGCACATGTGGTGTGCTGAAATCCGGCCCTGAATTTGTCAAGCCACTGCACGTGAAGTAGGAATGTCTTTCTGCCTTTTTCTACTTTTCTGCTGGTGCAAGAGACAAAAAGCTGACGTCAGGGCATCACTCAACAAGACCCAACTCCCCCCGGGCCCGGGCGCAGAGTAAAGGAGAGGCCGCAGGGACACCCACGAGGACTGGCCTGTCCACAAGCAAGCAAGGGATTTAATGAACCTCCATCCCAATTCCGCACTATGGTCCGGGAGAGAGCGCGTGCATCACCACCCCAGCACCTCGGTTCTAGGCGGCCTGGAGCCCGGCCTCCCCTCGGCAGGCGCGAGGGCGCACAGCGTCCCTCGGGCTCCTGACGCGGGCGGGCCCGTCCCGCGCCGCCCGCGCCGCCCGCGCCCCTCGCCTCGCGCATCCTCGGCTCCGCTGCCCCGCTCCCGGCTGCCGCCGCGCCCGCGCTCCCCGGGGCCCGGAAGCTGGCATCCGTGGTTACCATAACAAACTCGATTGTTCTCAGCAGGGCCCCGGCAAATAAAGTCATTCATTACGGCCTCTCCCGGCCGCCGTGGGCCGCGCGGCAACCAGCGGGCCGAGACGCGCCGCGCCGGTACCTGCGGGCCGGGCCGCCGGCCGCCACGCTGTGTGCGCCGCGCCCAGCCGAGGCCGCCGGCGGGGAGCGCCCGCCGCGATGCGTTTTATCTCGGAACGTCAGTTGACTTATACTGATTGGCTTCCTGCCGCCAACTGTCAATTAAATTGCAAATACTTGGCGGAGGCCAGGCGGAGGGCCGCCTCCTTCCCGCGGGCGCCGCGCGCTCCCTTCCCTTGGCACCATGTTCCGACGCGGCTGGATTTCTTTCTCCTTCCACAGCGCTCGGGAACACCCTGATGCCCTCCTGGAAGGCGTGTGCGCTCCGTTCTGGGCCGAGGGGGCGCCCCGGAGGGCGGGGCCGAGGAGGAGGGTCTGGCCTCTCCCCAGTGCCCCGGCCTCATAGCGGGGCTTGATTCGCAATCCCTGGAAATTCCTCAGAGATCTTGGCGTCTGCCTCCTGGTGCGACCTTGAGCAAGTCCTTCCCGCTCCACTCAGGCCTGGCGCTCTTCACCGGCCAAGGGGGCTCGGAGGAGACGGCGGCTGGGTCCTGTGTCTGGGTGTGCGGAGGGCGCAAGGTCTGGCAGAATCCCTAACATTCACCTGGCACTGACTCTGCGCCCAGTCATTCGTGGGCACGGTCCAATCTGCTCAACAACCCTCTGAAGCAGGTATTATTATTATCTTTCTTTTACAGGCAAGAGAATTGAGGCACAAGTTAGGGAAGCTGCCCCACATCTCCCAGCCAAGGAGTGGCCGACTGGGCAGCCAGACTTGAGAGGCCTGTGGCTTAATTATTGTGCGCTGTGCTCACGGAGGGAGGGACTGTGAAGACACAGGAAAGGAAAAGGGACAAGGCACTGCCTAGACCTGGGCACCTGCCACCGCCAACAACTGCGCTGGGGGGGTTACAGCTGTTATGGAATTCTCACAGTAACTGTATGACCTAAGGATTATTGTCCCCATTTTACAGATGGAAAAACTGACCCTTAACTGAGAAGTGAAGGAATTTGTCCAAGGTCACAGAGCAGGCACATGAAAAGAAAGAACTGTAAGGAAACTCTCATACCTGCACAGAGCTTTACAGTTTGAAAGCACTTTCTCATGCATTGCTTCTCACTGAGCTTGAACAAGACTTTGAGGAAGGCATTCTGCTCTCTTTTGCCACTAAGAAAACAGGCCCAGAATGGGTTGCCCAAGATCACAGCACTCAAACCCTGTCGCAGGGCCCTGTGACTCTGTGTCCTGGGGTCCAAGCCCTGCCTCAAGGAGGCCTTGAGACAAGGATGACTGGGGCCCAGGCTCTGCTCTTGCCCCTCCCCATTCTGCGGGGAGCTCAGGGGTTACAGTCATAACTGGAGTCAGGCTGGAAGATGCTTAGGTTCGGGGCAAGAGCAGGAAGGGGGCTCCCAGGAAAGAAGGCATTTACCCCCAAAGAGACTTGGTTGGTTTTCCTCCATTGTCTCCTGTAAACCTCCCCCTTTGCTGCTTCTGTCTGCCCCCTTAAGGCTCTGTCTCGGGAGAGAAGTACACAGGTTCTTAACTGATAAAATGTGCCAGCGTTTAAAAGATACAAACCTGACCAATCGTCCTTTTCAGAAAAGAGATGTTAGCGGAACAAAAGTACCATTCAAAAGTGCTGGATGGCGTTTGTGTCTCAAACAGAAAGGAAACGAAGAGAGCGAAGATGGAGGAGGGAGGGGGAGCAGCAGGGAGGAGGGAGGAGGGGGCAGGGAGGATCAGGAGCTGGAAGGGCTGTCTGGGCTCATGGCATCCAAATCGAAGACGTAGGGGGCACACGGCAAGATAGTGGCTGACCTGGGGCCAGGCTCCCAGCCCCTCCAGCCTGCGTCAGGCGCGCCTTGCCTCTGCAAGCCGCCCTCATCTACAACTTGAATTGTTAGCTTCTGAGACATGGAGCTAAAATTCCACCAGTGTACATTCTGGTGGGCACATCATTCTTTTTCTTCTGACCCTAGCCTGAATAATCCTATCATTAGACTTAGCAATATAAATAAAATAATCATTAAGAAAGAGAAAATAAGAGCTAGGAATTTACAAAATTCTCAGCAAAGTCTTCTTGAAGAATCTGAATTCAGAGTAAAAACTCTGCTATGATGATAGAAATAATAACTGCTGGTACTTTAATAAAAATATTAGGGGGCAACATTTTTTAGTTACCAGGAAAACTAGGAATTATTATCCCCTTTGACAAATGAGGAAAGTGAAGCTCAGAGAAGTTAAGGCCCTTGTCAAAGCTCGCATGCTAGTAAACGGAAGGGGGGCTGGGCTCGAATTCCAGTCCGCGTGGTTTAGAGGGCACACGTGATCAGCAACTGCACTGGAAGCTGAGCAGCCTGAAGGTGTGACAGGGAAGTGTGCACAGCAGTGTTGGGGGAACCTTAGAAATGTGGTACCTCAAGGTCCCCCTCAGCTCAGCCTGCCAGGGTGATGGAGACCGGGCAGAACTGAGGAATTGAAGCCCATGCTGGAGAGAGCCGAGGACATTCCCACTGGTGCCATTTTGTTGTGACCCTCTGTGAGAGACAGACCAGGGTGGCAGGTGAGGCTACGCTGGAGTCCACTGCCTGGGGGCTAGTCCTTACACTACCACTATGGAGGTGTGTGACCTTGGGCAATTTCTTTGATCTCTCTGAATCTCTATAAAATGGGGATGATAAGAGTATTGACCTGGTACAGTGGTGGTGAGATTTAAATGTGTTAATAATTTAAAGTATGCAGAGTAAACGCTCACTACGTGCTAGCCAGTGTAGCTGCAGCTCCTATGTGGGGCAATGGTCTGCACACCCCAGAACGCAGGCTCAGCTGAGGCAGGCAGAACGAACCCGCAGGCACCAGCGTGCGCATCCACGCATGTGCGCATGCGTGTGTGTGTTCGGACCACAGGAGAGCTCCTCCCCTCTAGAATGGTCGTCACGAGATCCTCTCTATGGGGCCAGACCACAGCGGCCAGAGGACGGAGGCTTTGGGGTCAGGCAGGGGTGGGAGGGTATGTGATGGACCAGGCTCTGGGTTCCAACCAGCAGCCTGTACCACCAACCGGACGGCTCCAGGCTTCCATGGCATCCAGAGTCCCTAGTCAGTACACACTTGCTACCGTGAACCAGACCTGTGCTGGGCACTAGGGCACAGTGGTGCCCACTGCAGACACTGTTCCTGCCCTCTTGGGCTCACGGTCCCACAGGGAAGACAGACAAGTGATAGATGTGATCTTTTTATCAACAGGCAGGTGCTATGTGCTGCAGGTGAGGCCTGTGGAGCCAACAGTTAGGAATGAGTATCAAGGAAGCCTTCATGTAGGAAGTGACATTCAGGCTGAATCCTAAAGTCTTGGAATGTCAGCTGGGTAAATGGTGGGCTGGGGAGGACGGTTTTCCAGGTGGTGGAAACAGCCTGATAATAGAAGGCCCCCTTGACTGCGCATGTCTCAGGCATCAGGGGTCATCCTGGGCACCTCACATGCATCACCTCATTCAATCCACAGAACAACCCAATCACAGACACAACAGTGCCCTCGTTTTACAGAGAGAGAAACTGAGGCTCAGAGAGGTCAAGTAACTTGCCCAAAGTCACATGAGTAGGCGCTGGTGGAGCCAGCCCCTGCCTCTGCAGCCTGTGCATGTAGCCCTCAGGCTGCACGCAGGAAAGAACGTGTGCTCAAGGGGTGGAAAGAGGTGGGTATGACTGGACCGAGCGTGAAAGAGGAGGGTGGAGAGGAGGCTCACGAACCAGGTGGGGGCCTGACCACAGAAGGCCTCGCAGCCTTGTTAAGAAGTTTGGCTGGCTTCTGAGAACAACTGGCGGATTTGAAGGGTGAAAACCCTTCAGGCGAGTCAGTGATGAGAGCTGTATTTCAGAAGTGCCTCTGGGGCTGCTCTGTGGAAGGCAGACTGTTTGGAGAAGTCAGGGACACTGGAGGTGGGGACCCGCTGGGAGGCCACAGCAGTAGTCTAGATGAGAGGAGACAGTGCTTGGACCATGGCAGTAGCAGTGGGGATGGAGAGAAATGAGCAGATTCGAGAGATGCTTAGGACAGAGATGGAGTGACCTGGAGCAAACATCTGCCATCAGGCTTCTATTTGTGGTCACAAGCACCAACTTTCTAGGCTGTGAGGGTGGTGGAATGCCTACTTCTAACTAACTTAAATTCCAGGGAAAATAATAAATAGCAAGCCCTCCCTCTTCTACAGCACCCAAAAAGATGTCAAAGGATTTCCCAATCTGCAAGTTTATAGAAAAGTCTGTGAGGGTGATGTTACTATAATCCTCATAGATGGAAAGTGAGTCACCCAGGTCACACAGCTGACAGAAAGAATAGCAGAGGCCACAGACCCTTAAAAACCGTCTGTCCAAATCTCCATGTTTCAACATGAGGAAAACAAGGCAGAGAGAAGTGACTTGCCCAAGGTCACACAGCAAGTAAAGGCTTAGAATAGAACCAAGGACTCGACTCCCAGAAAGGTTTGTATCAAGACATCTGCACCATGGAGGCGAGGAAGGACCAGACTGATCCCCAGCGGCGACAGTCCAGCCTCCCCCTGCCCCAACTAAATGCTGGCAGAGAAGCCAGACTCAGGCAAATGGTCAGCCCGCCTGGGCCCTGCAGCCCCACCGGGTCACAAGCACACCAAGCTCACAGATGGCCAGTACACCTTTCCCTGTCACCCTTCTTGTCCCTAGCCTGGATGGCAACTAAGCTGTCTTAGGTCAATGGTGCCACCTGGTGGCTGGTGCTGGGAAGTGTCTGACCCCCGTCACTTATCCTCCTTTTATAGTCTGTCAAGGGGCCACGCCTTCTCTCTGTTTCCTCTCGAGGCTCAGTTCATCTCTCTACAAGCAATCTCTGTCTCACACACATCTTCTCTAGCACCTTTTATCCTCCCTTTCTCAATTCTTCTCACATTGCCTTAGGACATTCTCTTTTTCTCCCTCTCTTCCATTTTAGTCCGTTAGTCCCAGGAAGGACTAATGCAAATAATCAATTTACCGACGAAAACGAAACCTGGAAATTTCAAAGTGAAATTAGACACACACACACATGAATGATCAACCACTGGCATTCTGGAAACACCCAGAAGCCCCTATGGAATCAGAAAAAAAATCTCCCCTGTCTCAATTGCCTTTCAGACCTGCTTTTCCTCAAACGCCAAGAGTCGAGATAAATACCAAACCTGCTTCTTCTTCATCTTATTTTATTTTGTTTCATTCCTAATCAATATCATTTGCTGGGTTTTTTTCCCAACAAAACCAAGCCATGGGTGGGGTCTCAGGGGTCTGCAGGCTAGTGCAGACCTGAGCTAGGATGGGGAGACATGGTTGGGTCCCCAAATGCCCACTCCCCAGGCTCTTAGGGAGCACTAAGTCGCTGCTATTGGCCCCGAAGGAAGCCTGCCAGAGGGGGATGAGACCTCAGACTCTACAGACACTCTGCTGGAAATGAAACGAGCCTCAATGGCTGTGCCTTTCTCTGGGAGCTCAAGCTTGGAACAGTAGCAAGAAGCACTGCATACCCCAGTCTGCTAGAGGAGGATTTCCAAAGCCCAGCGTGTCTTGTCACTCCCTCCCGAGCTCAGAGACCTGCCATTGCTCCCACTGCCTTCAGGAGCTAGGAACAGGAGAAACTGATAGCACCTTTCTTTTAACTAAAACAACCTAACTGCTCTCCCTATCCGTATGAGTGATAAACAAGCTCAGAGTTGGCAGCAGCCTGAAGCAGAGAGGTCTCAAAGTCTAGTCCAGGGACCCCTGGGGGGGCCTCTAAGACCCTTTCTGGGGGTCTGTGAGGTCAGAACTATTTTCATAATAATAGCAAGATGCCGTTGGCCCCCCTCACTCTCACTCTGTCACAAGTGTAGAGTAGAGTGTTCCAGAGGCTCCAGGATGTGTGAAATCACAGCAGATTGGATACAGAACCTGATATGAGAATCCAGCTGTCTTCTATTAAGCCAGACACTAAAGAAATTTGCAAAATCATAAAGCAATGCCACTCAATATTTCAAAAATATTATTTATGTTATTTATTACTGTTATTTTTAATAAATTAAATATTTTAAATTGTATCCATGTTAATTAACCCACATAAACTAAAAAGCTCCTTAGGGTACCTCATAATTTTTAAGAGTTTAAAGGGGTCCCAAGACCAAAAGTTTGAGAACCACTGGCTTAAAATAATGCCAAGAAGACTTGAGATGGGACCAGGAGAAGCTCAGAATCTTGGTGTCAGAAAGAACCTTAGGAATCCCTTGATCCCATAACATAGATGAGGAAACTGAGGCCCAGAGAGAAGAAGGGATTTCCCCGAGGTCACCAGCAAGTCTGCAGTCAGGACTGGCACCCAGATCCCCGGGGTTCCCCCTCTCCGGGCTCCCTCCCCAGCCCCATAAGCCTCTAGCAGTTTGGAGGCTGCGAAGTCTGTGAACCACAGACTCTGCAGCCAAGGATTAAACTGTATTCCAAAGCCAGAGAGAAAGGATGTGGGATTCTCCACCCACAGGGCAGCAGGGCGTCGGGGTGGGGAAGAGAGCCAGTCCATTCCACCTTGAGTTCCAGGGCTGGGGGCCTGCCCACCGAGGGTGGCACTCTATCCCCCTCTGCTGTCCCTCAGCTGACCCCACAACTCTTGTTCTGGCTGACCCCAGAACCAGCTCCCTGAACTGAGACCCTCACACTGCGCCCCCTGCCCTTTCCGTCCCCAGGGCTCGAGACAGCAGCGCGCAGCCCCATGGGAAAAGGAGCTGGGGGGGAGGGACCTGGGCAAAGCAGGTGCGCACACAGGCGGGGGTGGGGTGGAGGGGCGTTCAGTGGCGTTGGGTCTCACGCTGGCTCTCACGCAGTGAATCAAAGTGAAACTCGAGCCCCAGGGGCGGGAGGAACCGAAACTTGACCCCCCGCCCTGGGGACAGGCCCGAGGCACCAGGGAAAGGTCCAAGAGCCCCTGGGATTGACCACCTGGCCTCAGGTACCCTGCTTTACCAAGGAAGCCTCTGGTGATTGTCTGCCTGGGCCCCAGCTGAGGGGCCAGGGACCACAAGGCTGGAAGGACAGGGGAGAGTGGCAGGCCAGGCTGGGAGATGGAAACCCCGGTCCTCACCATCTCTGCCACTAATGTCCCCTGCAGGCCCTGGGCAAAGCCTGTGCCCTCTGTGCCTGGACTGCCCTATCTGGTGGGTGTGGCCTGAATGACCTCAAGCTCACTGCTCTTCTGGGCTGCCAAGGGCTGTGGCTCCTTGGCCCTGCCCTACCACCTCCCTTCCCCACCCACCTCTGGCCGGAGAGCCTGACTGCCCACTTCCCTAACCACCCACACACACACGCCCCTCCAGGCCCTGCCTCCCGCAGGCTGCCACAGACTGGACTCAACCACACTCGTTCTTCAGAGTCCATACTAGGACTCCAGAAGCCCAGAGGTGCCCAGCTTGGGAAAATAGAGCGCAATTGCCAGAGTGAGTAGGCAGGAAGCAGTCTGAGGACCGCAGGCCCAGAAGCCCAACTGCTGTGGGCAGATCAGATTTTAACTTTACCAAGAAAAGCCAGACAGCCATATGTGAAATCTCCTGATTTTTAAATGTTGGTAACTAACTCAAAATCACTTTAATACAGGACAAGCCAATGAAGGCACAACTACCAGGCTGGCGATTGCCACCTGGGTCCCAAGCGATGCCCTCCTGGTCCCTGCCCAGACAGAGAGAGAACTCAAGGAAGGGCCCCTGCATGGCCAGCCTGAGGGTACATCCAGGGGACACCTCACGGAGGACCGAGGTGGGGCCTGCCCTGTAGAGCCCCAGGAGAGACCAAGACAAAGTGGTGGTCACTTCCTTCCCTCTCTGCGGAGTGTCTCTGGTCTCCAAAGCTCCATGCTGGCCCCGATGGGCCCAAGGGCCTCCGGCAGCTGTGAAGGACCGATGGTTCAACATGGAAAATACCCCCAGGGAGCGGCCTGGCTCTGGAAGCCAGGCCAGGCCAACAGACCAGCCTCAAGGATGCTTTCCAGGCCGAAGGCCCTGCATAGATAATGGCCCAGAGAGAGGAAAGCTCAGAGAATGCACAGGGACTGGGAGCACAGAGGGACGGCAAGGAGAAACTGGAGGCCCAGGCTCTGTGTCAAGAGCTAGATTAGCCCTGGAGGATTAGTGGGTCAGCTGCCCCCCTGGGATGAGAGACTGAGGAGGTCGGGCTGGGGTGCTGGTGGCTTTCAACATTGGGGGCCGCAGATGGACCTAGGAGAATGGGGGAAAAGCGGAGGGAGAAGAAACTGAGATTTGTCCCATCAGATGGCAGGCGGATTCCCAGGACACTCGGAGGAGCCCACGCTCTCTCTCTAGGTTTGTTGGGTCTTCACTATGTGACCTGTCAGACCCCTTCTCTTCTCTAAGCCTGTTTTCCCATCTGAATACTGACTGGGGTGACATGTCCTGGATGCCCTCGGGGAGCTTCCAGCTCTGCTGGGGGAGTCTTGAGGTCCAAACTGGTCGCCCCACCCACTAGCCCTCCCAGGCCAAGCTGCCTGCCCCCTGCCCTGCCTCCTGGAGGCCTCCACCACCTGTGCAGCCAGGGTCTCTTCTCATGGAAAACCAAGGCTTGACCCTTTTATTCTTCTACTGAGAGAGCTGGGAGACCAGGGTCCTGAAAGAAAAGGCAGCAAAGGAAAGCAGTGGCCCTTCGCTTTGCAGCTGACACCTGGGGACACTGTTGTTCAGTCCCGATGCCCACAGTAGCAGACTGTTACAAACAGGAAGTCGGTGGTGGGCAGATCGGCTAGTTTCAGCTGCCAAACAGAACTGTGGCTAGAGCCTGCTTGCCCTCGGCCTGTGACTGGCCTCACACCCTCAAGCCCCAGTCCCCCTCAGTGGCCATTTTTAAGCACTGACTACCACCAGGCTCTGGGCCTAACCCCCTTGGTGGGTGTTCATTTTACCCTCACAATAACCACAAGCCACAAGGCTGTGCCACCTCTGTTTTCCATGACAAAATGGGGGCTCAGAGAGATTAAGTAACTTTGCCAAAGATTTCACCACAGGAAGTCCTCAAACCCCAGCCTATGGGCCTGTGTCCTTCCTCTAATACCTCCACACCTTATTCTGAGCTCTCCAGAATCACAGGTCTGTGGAATCTTGGTGCCACAAGGGCTGCCTACAACTCCTGACTCAGGAATCCTGGGCTGTTCCACACATCTCATTCCCTTCTGGGAAATCTGAGAGAAGTCTCTGCACCTTCTTCTCCAGGCTTCTGCCTTCTGTCCAGAGCCCAGGAGCAGCAGACAGGGTCTGAGTGTCCAGCAAAGGAAGAGAAGCCTGAGAAAGGAAGGCTAGGGCCTGCCCACAGTCAGGAGGGCCCTGGGGTCTACATGGTCTGTGAGTTCTGAAACCCCTTCCTTCCGCAAGATGGCTCCCGTGGAGGTCTGCAGAGCAGGGGTGAGCTGGGGCTCCCAGCCTGGGAGACGGGGGGGGGAGAGGGAAGTTGGTAAGAGGGAGCAAGAGCAAACACAAGAAGAAAGAGAGAGTGAGTGTGTGTGTGTGTGTGAGAGAGAGAGGAGAGAAAATTGTGTACGTGTGTGAGAGAGAGAGTGTGTGTGAGAGAGTGTGTATGTGTGTGTGTGAGAGAGAGTGAGTGTGTGTGTGTGAGAGAGGAGAGAAAATTGTGTACGTGTGTGTGAGAGAGAGTGTGTGTGTGTGAGAGTGTGTGTGTGAGAAAAAGAAAGAGAGTGAGAGCTCGACCAGGAGACAGAAGTCGCCGCAGAGGAAGTCTCAATAAACAGGACACAAACAGAGGCAGATAACACTGGATGAGATGCACCCCCAAACAAAAGACATGGGGAGAAACACAAAGACAGAGAGGAGACAGACACCCCCAGAAGAGGGGTGGACATAGTCACGACAGGAGCCCCTGCTAAATGCCCCCAAACCTCCCCATGGGGGTCTTGCTGGACCTGGCATCTCCTGAAAAGGACAGGCCACCTCCGGGTCTTGGCTGCCTTTCCTATGCCCACTTCAGGCAGAGGGCAGTCCAGGGCCCAGAAGGCCGGACATTCCACCTGCCACGTAGCCTCCATTGCCTAAAAAGGAGCTCTGGCCCCCACAGTTCACACTGGTACTGGATTGGGCGGCTCTCTGGGCTGGTGAAAGGGATTCGCACTCGGCTGACCTCAGTGTGTTCAGGGCCTTTCAGACTCTGGGGGAATCAGGGGAGGGGGAGGTCGAGGGGACCCGAATGGGGGCCCTGGAGACAGGCAGAAGGAGGCCCCACCAAAGATCAAAGGCCTAGGAAGGAACAGAGGGTCTGGGGCTGCCCTTTCACTCCTGGCTGCTATTCACAGCTCTGCCGGCTCTGCCAAGTCCAGCCTTCAGGCCTTCCGGGGAGGGAGGCACCGCCTCAGGCTCTGTCCCCCCAGCCCAGCGGGATTCCTGAGGCCAACCCCACAGGCTTCTCCATGAGAGCTCTGAGGTCGGCCCATCCAGCAGGCAAAGCTGCATCTCAGGCCTGGGCAGCAGCCCAGCCCGACTCGCAGCAGCATCCACGAGCCCCCTGAGCATCCTTGTGCCCCGGCCCTGTGCTGGGCCTGACTGGGGACAGAAACGCCCCTACGTGATGGGCCCCTGCCCAGTCAAGCCCACCTGGCCGTCAGGCTCAGAGTCAGGCTGCAGGAGGGGAAGACAAGTAGGTGGACCCACTTTCAGACCCAGGGCAGTCGCAGAAACACTTGCCATCCAGACTGTAACAGGCCTCAAAAGTCACAGAGTCCAAACCACAATGCCTTCCTTGGCTCTTCTGCCCCTCCTTTGTCCAACCCCTGCTCATACCTCCAAGGACAGGGAGCTCACTACCTTTCCACGATAATGCTTCCCTCCTCGGCCCAGCCTGGGTGTTGTCTGAAAGCTGTTCCCTGCACTGAGCCATATGTGCCTCCCTGTAGCTTCCCTGAACCAGCCCAACCTCTGCCCTCAGAGGCTCCAGGGACCTGACCTGCTGCCTCAGCCACAGAACAGTTCAGCTGAGATTTGGATGCAGCAGCCACATCCCCCAAGGCTGGTCGTGGAGGCAAACATCCTGGGGAGACTTAGAATTTCTAGACTGAAAGGCCCTTGGCAGTCCACTGGTCTAACAGTGTTCTAACCCGTTTGTTTTTGCCACAGAATTTCTTACTCAAATAGAGCTTTCTGTGGAAGCCCCAAAATACCCAACAGAAGCGCTCCTGGTTGAGAGCCCCACTCACCCTCCTCACTAATCGTGACCCCTCTGCAGGCACGTGCTGGTCCAGTCCCCCAGGAGCATCTACTGAGCACCTGCTATGAGCCAAGCCCTTTTCAAGCCTGTGACCCAACACAGCAGCCACCGGCCACACGTGGCTACAGAGCACTTGAGACACGGCCAGTGCAACTGAAGAACTCAATTTTTTTTTTATTTGATTTTAATTAATTTAAATTTAAAAACAGAAGCAGTGTAAAATATTTTTCCCTTAATAAAGTGCCACTTCCTATGAGGAGACTTTCCAGATCCTTTTGATCAAAATCGGCCCCTCCCCGCCCTGCTGCCCCTGTCTGGTGTCATCCCCCGTCACAGCATCACCTCACACACTGCCCATCGGAGGCACCTCGGGATTGCCAGTCTTGCCGACCAGCCTGCAAGCTCTGGAGGGCAGGGCCCCTGTGACTGGACCCTGTGACCACCCACCCCCGCCCTGAGGCCTGACCAGGAGTGGCACTGGGAAATGCCCACAGGGCGAAACCCAAGTCCAAGTTGGAGACGACCATGAACCAGAGCTGAGCGAGCGACTCCACTGTGCAGAGCACAGTCCCCTCATGAGCTCTCCTCCTCTCAGCTCTCTATGCCTCTCTTGCCCCATGGCCCTTCCCTCAGGCTGCTGAGGGCTCCTGAGGAAAACAGGGCCGTGGTCTGAGGCCTCAGTGGGCTGGCCTTCCAGCGTGCCCGGCAATTCCCTGTCTCCCCAGTGGCTGGCTCTCACTTTCCCACCACATCCCAGCAGCACGCAACCAGCCAAACATGCCCTTCTGCTGGAAACTCCTCCTCACACTGTCCCTGGGCCCTGCCCAGCCCCAGACCACGCCACCTGCAAAGTGTCTCTCTGGAGGGGCTGAGAGGCAGCCAGTGTCAGGACAATGCCAGGGAACTGAGGCCTCAGGGGATCTCAGGCCCTCCCGACCCCCCAGGCCACACCAACTGTGTGGCTTTGCCAATGTCAAGAAACCCCCTGGGACCTCGGTTTCCTCCCCTATAAAATGGAGGTGTCAGGGCCGGCCCCGTGGCGTAGCTGTTAAGTGCGCACGCTCCGCTGCTGGCGGCCCGGGTTCAGATCCCAGGCGCGCACCCACGCACTGCTTGTCAGGCCATGCTGTGGCGGCGTCCCATATAAAGTGGAGGAAGATCGGCAAGGATGTTAGCTCAGGGCCAGTCTTCCTCAGCAAAAAGAAGAAGATTGGCACGGATGTTAGCTCAGGGCTGATCTTCCTCACAAAAAAAAAAAATGGAGGTGGCAATCTCTGCCTCCTCGACTTCCCCTGAAGCTAATGCAAGGATCCAGGGAGACACAGAGGGAGGATGAGAAAGGGCAGCGGGGCAGCACGCAGTACTCCTCCCGACAGTTTGCTGACGTGAGCAAGGGCCCTTGTGCCCACCTCTCTGCTCAACCGTGTACACTCTCCGTGATGCGGGGCAGGGAGGAGGGGGGCCTCTGGTTGCTGCTCAGGTATCCCACTCTTCCCAATCCTGTAAGCTTCCAGGCCCGTCAAAGCATTCGCCCTTAGCCCCCAGACCACAGACTGGAGCACCTCCCAAGTCTTTTTGGGGATCAGGGCTCAATCATAAATTTCAAAACTAGAAGGATCTCAAAGATCATCCAATCCTGCATCTGATTCTTGACACTCTTATACAGCAGCCCAGCAAGTAGCCACCTCAGCTCCACTTACATACCTCTAGTGACGGGTCACTCACTACCTCCAAAGGCAGCTCCTTTTGCCCTAGACCACTCTCATATTTACAAAGTTCTTTTTTACACTCAGCTGAAATCTCCTCTGCATCTGCCACACTCTGGCCTTGAAGGCCACACAGCAAACTCTCATTCCTCTTGCCTTCCCTGTCAGCCCTCTAAATATTTGAAGGCAGAAATCCACTCCTCATTCTTCTCTTCTTTGTGCCAAAACATCCCTAGAGCCTTGAGATATTCTCCAGATCCTTCTGTGTCCAGGTTACACCCATCTGGACACTCCCAGTTTGTCGCCGTCCCTCTTAAAGGTCAATACCCGAAACAGGCCACAGTCCTCAGGAATGAGCTGACCAGCACAGCGCAGTCTAGACGGACGACATCCACATTCTGACCACTCTACACCTTGTAAAGCAGCCTGAGAAGCTAACCAGTGACCGCTGATCAGAGACTGAAAGCCAGCACAGCCTCCCCCAACAGGACGACAATCCCCCAAATCAGGACCTGCCTGTTTGGTGGTAAACATCAAACCAGCTTTTTTCTTTCTCCAAAACTCTCTGCCTGGATCCCTCGGTCTCCAAGGGAACCTCACACAACACGCCCTCCACCATGATCAGACACGGCCAGTCCCCAGCTGGGGCACATCTGCTTCGAGTCCAGGTGACAGTGGGAGAAAAAATGACACCATCACTCCATAAACCAACAGAGGTGTAGGCCCACTGCCTCCTGCAGTAACACAGCACAGCAACCCGCAGAGTTCCAGAATTCTGACATCTGCTCTGAGCGGCAGGAGCAGGGGAGAGAGATGAGGCAGGTTCCAGGAGCCGTGGATCATTCCCACGCCCCCAGCTCCACACGAGGCCACAGGCCCTGCAGTGCCTGGAACACGCAGACCACGGGCCAACCCACCGCCGGGCTGACTCAATCTCCTAGTCACAGATCTAAAGTACTTAGGCATGTGCTCACAAGAACACACATCCCTGACGAGGAGCCGAGAAAGCGAAGTGTGTCGAGGAAGGAATAATTGAATCAAGATTTCTGTCACGCGGCTCTCAGGCCCTAGATCACAGCTGTTTTTTTCCTTTCCTGACTAAGGTTTTACAGACTCCCAGGGGGTCGTTTCTTCTCTCAAACCCATTAATGTCAGCCAGCGCTGGCAGCCCGTCCAGGGAAAGAAGATCCAGGGTTAAGGTGGGCCATGTCCAGGACAGAGGCGGCCAGCTCTGGAGGCCCAGGCAGCCCAAGTTGAGAAAAACCAACCGGGAAGATTGTCATCTTTGTAATCCTAGGGAGGCCCTGCCAGCCTTCCTTCCAGGCCCAAGGGCAGAGATGAGATGATCATGTATTAACTTCTTCAGCCTCCCACCATCACAACTGCCCGAGAGGTGTGCAGAGCCCCTCAGAGAACTCGCCCCGACCCCTCCACACCCTGTGCGCCCTCTCATTTCAGGACACCCAGCCCCTCTCTCTCCCCCAGGGCCTGCCCACAAAGGGGACACAGTGTGGTGCTCATACCCTCCACACTCTGACCTCAGGCATCCTATCTGCACACGTGAGGTCTTCTCAAAGGCCACAGTGCTCAGGCCACCAGGGCTCTCCCAGGCCCGCCTTGCTCCACCCAAGAGGTGAGGATGGGGAGAGGCCAGCGAGAAATCCATAGCCCCAGCCAGCTCCCTGTCTGCCCCTCGCAGATGGCTCAGCCCTTCCCCGTGTCCACAGAAGGGACTGGGCCTGGGGACTCCTGTGCTCTGCAGGTAAGGGGGTGCCCAGTAGGCATCTTCGCTTCCACCCCGGACTGAGCCCCCGACCCCATCGGTCCATTCCGGACACGGTTGCGCAGGCATCTCTTACCTTCGTCTCTCTTGCGCTTGTTGGTGTCGGCGCTGGGGGACGTGATGCCCAGGATGCCGCTGATGGAGTACGAGGAGCCGGCTGAGTCCGTGCTCACCGACGACACCTGCGTCACCGAGCCCGTGGACACTGCGCAGAGGGAGAGGGGCGGTCAGGACCCAGCAGGAGGTCTCTGGGGCAGGCGCTTCCACTGGCCAAAACAAAGACAGTCACCCTACACCCCGCTGGGTGCGACTGCAAGTGAGCATGGCGTGTGTGTGCTGAGGACACCCACCCTACGGCAGCAGCCACACCTGGGCCATGAGAGCAGGCCCTCAGGCAGTATTCCCAGGGTCTCTGCTGCTGGGGGATGAGGGGGAGGATGGGCAGCGAGAAGGACTGACGGTACAGAAAGGAGCACACGCGGGCCAGTGTAGGAAGGGCACTAGCTCAAATCCCAGCCTGTCCAAGGATGCAGGAAGTGGGGGGATGGAGAAGAGAGGGAGCTGGGCCACCACCAGCCAGTGCTAAAAAAAAGACCTAGACTTACTCATTAGGCAGGTTCACGACTGCGGACACACCCACCCATCCATGCAGACCTAAATACACACACCCACACACGGAGCCGACAAAACGCCAATGGCCAACTGTGCCTTCTTTTTACAGTTCCTCACTGTCTTTTCTCCTTCCAGTTTACCTGGATTTTAATATTAATTACATAATATTGATATAGTACTGTACATAATATATATAAATATAATATATATAATAACAACATTTTCTGAAAACTTACTCTGTGCCAGGCATTCCTGAGGCATTATCTCATTTAATTCTGAGAACAACCTTGTAAGCTAGATCATGTTATTATCCCATTGGAAAGATAAGGGAACCAAGGCTCAGAGAAGGTAAGTGACTTGCCCAAGGCCACACAGCTAATAAGAGGCAGAGTAGTAACTGGAACCCAGAAACTACAGTCTTAACCCCTATAGTAATCTGCTCCTCACTAATTAATAATGAAAAACAATCACAGGGTTCACATTAATGCAGTGCTTTTCATTTCCTGCTTGCAAGAACCTAGAGTGCTATGACTCAACCTCATTTCTCACGTGAGGACACAGGCTCCACAGGGCGGAGTGATTTGGCCCAAGTCATCTCGCTAAGAAGCAGCGACACCATGACTGGCCTGAGGTCTACTGACAGAAAGCCTAGATTTCTGCTGCCTGGAAGTGTGGGCAGAGGCGGTGACTTACTGCACTGAGGCCAGGGCTCTCGGTTCCTAAGGACAGGCAATGGGGGAGGGGAGGCCAGTTTCACAGGAACCCCAGGTCCCAGAGTTCAAGGGAGAGACCGGTCAGTCGCCAGGGTCCTCTCCAGCTGTGCAGCTGAATTTCCACTTCTGGGCTGTGGGAATTCTCTCTCAGTTCATTAAAGCCTACAAACCAATCTCAGACCCATTTCCTTGGGCTCTAACTAGCTGGAGGCAGGTGGAGCAGCCTTTGACTCTAAGCGCAGGAAATGACTAGAAACGGTGGTGATCTCGGGAGAAGTTGTTTGCTGCTTTTCTCGGAGCCTCTCCAGCCCCTGCTCCTACAGACCTAGAGGGAACAGTGCCTTTCTTCTCATGTTTGAGTTTGATTTTAGATCTTCCTTAGGAGACACAAAAGTAGAAATCGTTAACTTCTCTTTTCCTTCACCAGAAGCAGCTCCTCAAAATAGATTTATGCAAATCTCTCAAGCTTTTCTGTATTAAGGCGCAAAGAACAGAGGAAGAAAGCAGATCACAAGTCACTTGGTGCTTTAAACAACACCAACTACGTATGAACGAGGCTCTCCATGGTGCTCACAGAGCCAGTGGTATTTGCTCCAACGCTTTGTGACTGCACTCGGCTCTCAAGACCCAGGCTGCAATTCTGACTCCACTACCTACTGGCGATGTGACCTCGGGCTAGTGACGTAATCTTTCGAAGCTCCCGTTCCTCACTCCTCAATACACTTGTAATCTATAAGGGGCTGCACACACATAAGATTCGGTTTTTATAAAAACTTCTGAGACAAAATAATGCATTCTACTGCCTGACAAGTAGAATTATTCCTCCAACCCAACTGAAAGAATATTATCAGTTACTCTCAGTTTGATATTCATACCACGTGACCTGAAATAGTTAAAGCCACAAGTGAAATCTCAGCCACAAACACGTCCCCAGAGAGCCTTCCGCAGCCCCTTCACCCAGCTCAACAGACCCAGGGTTCCCTCCCTTCTGCCCCCACGGCACCTGTACTTTCTTCCGAGGCTTCTCTCCGTGTTTCGAAAACTTCTCTTTATTACAATCCCTCGTAAGCTGAAAAGCCCTTGAGAATGGGGACTCTGTCCTGCCTCTCTTATAACATTAGTCTCCAAGGCCCTGGTCTGCATAGCAGGGGCTGAGCAAACACTTTTTGAATGGATTACTAAATGAAGAACTATTTTCTGGCAGGGAGGAATTCTGTCTTACCTTTATCCAAAGAGGAAACCATGGAAAATCAGAGACCTCAGAGAGCACCTGGTTTGTGCCCGTCTGTCCACAAATGGGGAAACTGAGGCTCAGAGAGGTGAAAGGACTTACAGAGTTCACTGGGTGTGTTAATGGCAGAGCTGGAACTATAAGTCAGGCCTCTGCCTGTCCCCCGTCACCATGAGGAGTTCAAGTTTTCAGTTAAAGAAGGAGCAACAAAGGCATGGAGATGTTACACAATCTGAGCTGTGATTACGCAGAATTGACAGGGACCGTAGCTACCACAGCTCAGAGGCTGAGCGGTCGCCTGCCCTCTTATAGCAGAATAACCTTCCCCCAGCTAACCAGACGTGTTTCCTTTATCCCAAGTGGAAAGGTAACATGCTTTAAATAGACACATGTCTTTTTCATCTCACGATCATGCAAGAGAAACTTCTGAACTCTTGAGTAGTAGGAAATAGGATTCCCATCCTTACACGTCACTATTACTCTCAGGCTTCACCCAGGAGGGTGAGAAACCCCAGCGCAGCCCTCGACAGTTCACAGAGGACGTGAGATTGAAGCGAGAGAGAGAAAGTTTGGGGAGTTTTGCCACATCTTCACTCAAGACTGCAAGTGCACAAAGACTTGTAGAAGGGCTGGTTGATAGAAGAAAAAAACACATTCAAAACTACTTACTGACTAATGATGCAGAAAGTGTTATGAATAAGTATCCCTTTCTTGATTTATTACTTTAATTATCTGACATTCTATAGACCCCCATTAGTGGATTTTTTTTTTTTGGCTTAGATTTCAATTTTCTGTCTCATGGTGAAAGCTATTTATCATAATAATCAGTAAAATTCAAAACCTTTTAGCAGTATTTATAAAATTCATTTACCAGGTTCAGCCCTTGGAGAATGACAAAGAAGGCGCATTAGTACGTGTGCCGAAGTGTTTTATACAGAATTATCTGTCCATAAGAATGATTAAAAGTTCTTTAGAATATTGGGAGCCCACTGGGGTTAATTTTTTCACAGTTCTTCTTACCTGTGCCGTGGCTGGGAGCTGGGACCGGCTGGCTGGGTGGCTGCTGTACTTTTGTCCGAATGATCCTGTGGGCAGTTGGGGAAAAATAAGTGGCTATTTACCATCACGGAGGAGAAGAGATCTCAACCAGCTATGCACGGACAACCAGAAAACCCACGTCCCGCTGAGTCACGGGTCAACCTGGGGCAGAGGTGAGGGGAGATCATGAGCCCAGGTGGGGAGTGAGGGGTTGGAAGAGTTATGGGCTAGTCCCAACTCAGCCCCGACCTCCCTGGGTGTCTTTGGGTAATGCGCACCCCTCTCTGGGCTTCAAGTGCCTCTTCAGCAGAAAGAGGATGATGTGCTGATGTTATGAATAGCCGGCCCTTGCTTGGGAACAGCTCCAGCTCCATAAGGAACTCACTGATGACATTAGGTGGTTCCTTCCCTTCCCTGGACCTCTCTGTCCCCTGACAGCTCTCACGCTCTGGATTCTCTGCCTTGGAGACCCACAGCAGGAGTAACATCCCACCTGTCGGAAATTACCAAGGAAGGGAAGGTATGAGTTGCTCTGAAACTACAGAGGGCGCTTTAGCGCTGCCAGGAGAGGCCTGGCATGGCTTTGCTAGGACGAAGCCCGCCTCACACAAAACTTCAAACAAAACCCCACGGAAAGGCTGCACAGGGCTGGAAGCCAGGGGTGTCCTGGCCCGTCTTTCCAGAGACCTTGCTTCAACTCTAATATGAACTTGATTGTGACACTGGGAAAGTCCATTCCACTATGGGCCTCAATACAATGAAAGAGCTGGAACAGACACTCTGTTTGCTTTAAGTAATCAAATGCTTTTCACAAACAAACAAAAAAAATCTTACGGAAAGTCCGGTTGTATAAAAGGGACAACAGTGGCCCTGCTTTCCCTCTGCCATCCAGCAGCTCTGATGTGCTTCTGGAGAACCTCGGGCTCTGGGAGGCTGAGCCTGTACATTTTCCCCAGGCCCAGTGCGGCGACCAGGGCCGGGCCAAAAGTCCCTTTGGGGTGTGCAAGAAAGCTCCTCCCCCGGCACTTGGGAGAAGGATGGGCGGTAACGAAACGTTCAGCTTCTTTGGAAAAGTTCTACTCCAGCCTCCAACTACTACCTTTTAAAAGAACATTTACTAGAGTTTTTCCTAATTATAAAAGTACTTTCTGCTCATTGTAGACTCTTTGGACGAAAAGTATAAGAAGACATCTAAAACCACATTTCCGTGTATTTCTTTATTTTTTTAATTATTTATTCATTTATTTTTTTGGCGAGGAAGATTGTCCCTGAGCTAACATCTGTACCAGTCTTTCTCCATTCTGTATGTGGGATGCCACCTCAGCATGGCTCGATGAGCAGTGCATAGGTCTGCGCCATAGGTCTGGGATCCAAACCCTCGAACCCCGGGCCGCCAAAGTGGAGCATGGGAACTTAACCACTACGCCACTGAGCCAGCTCCCCGTGTAGTCCTTTTATGCTAGCATTCTCGTGCATATTTGGAATGATCCGTTTTTTCTTAACAAAATCAGGATTAAACCATGTCTACAAGTTTTGTATCCTGCTCTTTGCACTCAACATTATAAGAAAAGCTTTTTCCCATTCCAGACCATTATTTCTGGAAGTTCGTTTCCAGGCTACACTGTACGATCTCCAGCTCGTGCAAATGGAGGGAAGGACAGACATGGCAATGCCTCCCCTTAACCTCACGGGGCTGTGACCTCTGCCCTCTGTGATCTCACGGTCCGGGCCCCAGGCACTCAGCAGCCTTGGCTGGTAGCCTAGGATGGACATTCCTGTTCACACCACAGCCAACCACAGGCCCTTTAGAGCCCAGGCTGCTGGAGCCTCCAGGACCTTTTGCCCTTTCCGGACGAGTGAGCGTAAGTGTCACCTCAGATGCATTCAGAGTGTTTGTTTTCTCCAGTATTCAACCCACTTATTTTAACTAAGCAAACCTGGAGCGTATTGACAAATACTGGGAGTGAGGTGGTCTTTTTGACCACCTGGAATTAAGCTGGCAGCTGATCTAATTTTTGTATTTTTGTGTATGTCACCTTCTCCACATATGTGTGTGTCTACAGAGGTATAGCTAGATAAGTGGATATGTGATATGCCAGATATGACTATAGTTTATCTATATTATGGTTTGTGTATATACAAATATATGGTAAAATATATTGTAACTATTTCCCATCAAAGTCCAGCATAAAGTCCTAACTTTTCAACGCACTGACTGGCCATTAAATCTGTACATCAGAAAAGCAAAGAAAATCATGTTATCCTTGTTTTTCTTTTAAAATCTTTATAAGTCATTGGTAAAACATTATCCATTGTTATAAATCACTGGGAGGCAGCAGCAGCACAGATTAAGGATACAGTCTCTGGAACCAGACTACTGGAGTTTGAATCTCAATTTTATAAATTGCCAGCTGCGTGACCTTGAGTAAATTACTTAACCTCTCTGTGCCTCAGTTTCTTTGTCTGCAAAATGAGACTAAGAATCATTCCTACCTCATGGGGTTATTATGAGGATTAAATTACTTAAGTACTTAGAACAGTGGCTGCTGCATAGTAAGTGCTCTGTAAATGTTAGCTGATGTTATTTTCAGTGGTATCTTCACAAAGATTAACAACCAGCTCCAACCTTAAGAAGTTCATATTTTCCACAAATGCCTTAAAAAGACATGGGATTCCCTTAGGAGGTGGAGAGGGGAAGGTAGCCATCCCACACCCTATTTTAAGGCTGCAGTGGGGCTATCCTCTGTGGGTAGGGAGCCCTCCAGAGCTGTCCCTGGGGATGGAGATGCTATCCGTCTGCTTGCAGCAGCTGCCAAGGAAAGAAGGAAGAGTGTCAACTTCCACTGAGGGGAAATGGTAGCGGGATGAACAAGACTAATTGAATCATAGCAATTCTAAAAAAATTTAAAAAATAGCAAGCCATTGTCAAGACTCCTCACAATAAGAGCCACACTCAGGACTTTTCTAAACCAGAGACGGCCGGGGCCAATTGGCAGTTAACACTAACAGGTACAGCCGTTGCTGAACCTCAGCCTGACCTTGGGTGCCCTACGAACATTCTAGATGGTCCAACAGAGACGGGAGCTCAGCAAGCAACCAGTTCCTACAAATGAGGAAACCGAAGCCCACAGTGCTCAGGTGACTTGCCCAGGGTCACACAGCAAGTCAGCCCAGACTCCCAGCTCCCGTGCCTGAGCACTTTTCTTTGAGCCACATTCAAAGGAAGTGGCCCCCCTGCTAATACTTCCTATATGAGGCATAAAGCCTATTTGGATTCACAATCCATTGAGAATCTAAGGAATAAAACTCCAAGGGACTTTAGGTACTACAGACATTTGTAAGGATCCCATTTTAATATCACCCCCACTCTTTGGAAAGGCTAGGTCTTCTCACCCCCCACCACCCCACACACACACTTACATTGAGAGAGAAAGTAATGGTGCCTTAAAAAAGGAAATGGGAAGACAGCTGGAGAGATCCCCACGCCTACCACACTGACCACACTGCCATCGTGCAGTAAGAATCTTGGGCCATCAGCTGTGCTAAGAATCCCAAGCCAAGGGTCCAGTTGGGCCGTGCTGGGCGAAGGCCCACGGGTGCCACCTGGCCTGCGACTGGGGTGGAGAAGAAAGAGGGAACAGGTAAACAGCCTTGGAAGCCTTGCTGCCCAAGCTAGGACTAAGAGCAGAGTTTACAAACTGTCATCCCAGATGAGTTTTGTTTGGACTGCACAGTATATTTATTTTTATTTGAATTAGTTGCCAATATTTGTAAGTTAGGAGCTTTTACATAAATACATGGATTTCTAATTGCTCTTGAAAAACCGGAACACCCAGCAATACTGGCCCCACATTCTCATATGACAACAACTAGTTGGTACTAAATAGAGCTGTCCCTCTAAACTGGGAATGCCACTCACGGTCCCCAACACTCAGCCCCTGATTTAGAGCCACAGGACTAGACAGAAGAAGGAAGACTCCATTCCACTCCCCGTTTGAGTCAGCTCTAGGACAGCCACCCCCAGCTACACTCAGGCTGGATTCCAGGAACCCCTCATGCAAGTTGTGCAGCGTCCCAGCAAATATTTGTCCTTAAGAAACCACATAAATGTGATGGCTTGTGTCCCCGGAAATCGCCCACAAGCCTAGCAGAACTGGTGAACCCCACGTCAGTCATGGCTTCACAGGCTGGTCCCCCAGAAGACAGCAGGAAGGCACACACTTCTAGGGGTAGACAGTGGGGATAACCTTGTGGCCAGCAGAACAGCTACAAATCCAGCCACCACTCCATCCCTAGCTGGTTGAAGGAGGGGAAGAGTGAGAAGTTGCCTCCAAGGGAGGCAGGTGCTGGGAGAGGGAGCTATGGACCCTCTTACAGAACGACAAGTGCAAGACAGTTGTTTAGAAGCTGCATTCATCTGTTTGAATGCAGTGGGAGCTTTACCTTCATACGGAAAATAAAACTGTATGCTGGGGTGGCTCAGGCTGTCTTGCAGGGGAGGAGATGCAGCAACATGAGATTGTCCTGGAAATGGGGTAGGAGTGACTGCCTGACTCCCCTTGCCTCTCTTCTCACGGGTCCTCATTCTGTCACTGGCAGAGTCCTAGAGGGCGGTGGTGGAAGGGGACCAGCCCTCCTCTCACCATCAGGAGACCTGGCTCAACTCCTTCTCTACCTCGGAAATGTCGTTCCTCTGCACTCCCCATCTGGGCTGCAGTTTCTACTCGCGTCACAGGATAGAGTTAAGCCTTGAGGGCTGCAGGAGACCACAGAGTAAGAGCACCTTAGAGCACAGCCAGCTGGGCCACTGTTCTGGACTAGGACACCAGGAGCCCCCGAGGCTACCCACGGCCCCAGCAGGGCGCAGCACAGCTCCAGGCCCATCAGGAGCATAGCTGACCTGAGACACCCCGGACACTCATTCAAACTCCCCTCACAGCCTTCCCCACATTTGTAACCACTGCCCTCTCCTTACTTCGTGTTTCTTTCAAATAACTTACTTTTTGACTTAAATAGACTTATTTTATAAGGCAATATTAGTTCTTTACTATAAATGGGACAGTTCACAAGGTTCACACTCACTGACTTTGTGTGCTAGTTATATATTTCTAAAATACATTCAGATAAATTCATCACAAAACAATTTTCATCCTTGTATTACAGAGGATATAAGCTGGAGCCCTGCAAATGAGTTCTGCTTGTCCCCTAAGGCATTTTTTTCATTGAAATTAATTGCCACCATTTAAAAATATGGAGATATCATATACAAACACACATAAATATATGGACACACAAGTCCTAGTTTCTGGCTTCTCTTCAAGAATAGAAAAAAATCTAGCAAACACTGGGCTACGTTCCTGGCAGCCTTCAGCTGGAGCTGAGAAGCAGCTGCCCCTTCAATAGGGCTTGCACTGTCTTGCCACAGACCCCACCTTCCCCTACTGCATTATGCCTGGCCTGCCTCACTTGTTGCCTTATCTGCCTAGTCCTACATAGGTATTGGGGTTTGGGACCCCCACAGGCAACCCAAAGTTATCTTTTGAACCACCAATTACATATGTACCCTACAGCGGGAAATCTGTGGGCCCCCAAAGCCTGATCACAGGTTTGGCAGAGGTTCCTCTGCTTCTTCATTGCTCTAGGCAGCATGCACCTCACTCCATATTAGGGCTTTTGGAGACCCGGGAAAAAAGTCATGTTGCTTTGTGTCGGGGAAATCCTGCAATCAGCCCGAAGCAGGGAACTCACAAAGCACATTGGAGCCCCTCATAGTCCAGAAAAAGAACAAGAGTTACTCCCCTCAAACCCACCACAACTGTTGCTACCTTCTCAACAATTTTCTGCCTAATTCGGGCAGTCCAGACCTCTAAGTACACGCTGGGATGCCACCCTGGACAAAGAGGTTTCCAGAACAGAGACTAAGAGACCGTGTGCCTGGTCCCTTCTCTCTTCTCGGCACCTTGCATGATGTCAGGGTGACAGTAAAGGTTTGCTGAGAAAAGAGAAACAGCAGGACTCAGGTCAACACACATACTCACACAGCAATTCTGTGCATCTGAGTCACCACAGCAGGAATGACTGTGGGGCCCAGAGGGGAGCTCAGGGACTTTCTAGTCTGACTGCCTCATTCTGCTGGGGGTGAGGGGTCCCCTGTGCCCAGCAGGTTCTGCACTGACAAGAGTAAGGCATGACCTTGAAGAAATGGGAACTGCTCAAGTTTTCAGTCTGCTGGCTTCTCCTTTCTTTATGGAGTTTAGAGAGCAATCATTTCTGATCACCTCAGAGCTTCACCCCTGACTCTGTGGGTTTCAATGGAGTCAAGACTGCACCATCTACAGCGGAAAATTTCCTTTCAGGAGTTTATTTTTAAAGCTCTGAGAGCTCTGTTAGACATATCCTGGATCAGACTGAAGAGGAGAAGGGGCCGTTGTGCCTCCCAGGAAGAAGCCAAGGCTGGCACTCGCAGTATTTCTCTGGTTCTTTCTATCCATGGGTGAGATCTGGGGCCACTGCGGCGAGGGCAACTCCCTAACTGCACAGCATCTCAGCATTCCGGATGTTACTCCCAGAGATCACAGCCCCACGTGAGAAGCACCAGGGCCCCGGGCTCAGAGAGAGGAAGAGCTCTGTCAAGGTCATGCTTTGAGTTTGTGTCAGAGCTGGGACAAGGTCCAAGGTCTCCCAACACCAAGTCAGGGTCAGCTCCCCACACTGAATGGTCCAACCTGTGCCCAAACTGGAGGCAAGAATGTTCTTCCCGGGAAGCTCTGAGATGAGCCAGTGCTAAGAGCTCGAACCTCAGCTTGCAAGGAAGTGACATCTGTGAAGGCCTAATCAGGACAATTCACTGCTAAGTACTCCACACACAGGCAGGTGGTGAAGGGAGTGATGGTAATCACTCGGGGCTCAGAAGAATCTCAGGCACCCAGGGTGTTGGCCTGGCCTCCTCTGCCTGGCCCAGGACTCCTCCCACCTTGGAGAGAAGAAGAGAAGGGCAAAAGAGAGATTCAGCTGGCCCATTAGCATCCCTCCCACCCGATGACCTCTACAGGGCCTTGGTGAAAGGAGAGATCAGATCTGTAGGGAAGGCACACGCAGAGCCCCTAGGATCCCCAACTCCACCCAGACCCCTCGCCCCCCAGGCATCAGCCCCTCACCTGTTGATGGAACTGACACTGGGCACCGTGTCATTGTCACACACGCGTTCCGCTAGCAGCCGGTCCCTGATCTCCCAGGCAAACATGGTGGGATTTTGGCGTTTATACTCAGCAATTTTTTCCACCACTTTGGGTGTGGCGACCTTTGGTTTGGATCCTCCAATTACCCCAGGCTTGATGCTCCCCGTCTCATAATACCTAGGACCCAAGGAGAAAAGAGCTTAGCTGTGAGGAACCAGCAAAATGGATGTTGGCAACAAAATAACAGGCTCTCCATCCAAGTCTGCACTGTCCAGTACAGTAGCCACCAGCCACATGAGGCTAACATTTGAAACGTGGCTCGTTTGAATTCAGAAGTTCTGTACATGTAACATACACACCAGATTTTTAAAAAATCAATACAAAAGAGAACACAAAATATCTCATTAATAATTTTTATATTGGTTATATGTTGAAATTATAATATTTTTAATATATTGGGTTAAATAAAATATATAATTAAAATTAATTGTACCTGTTTATTTTTTCTTTTCTTAATGTGCTATTAGAAAATTTTAAATGTTATATATGACTCACATTCTATTCCTATTGGTCAGTGCTGGTCAGGATGCTATGCATTAATTAATTAATTAATTCTGTCACATGGATCTACTATTTTACAGTTTACAGAAAACTTTCAACTCATTTTTCCCATTGGATCCCCATAACAGTTGTAAAGTACATAAATGTTTTGAATGACTGAATGAGTGAATGAATAAATGAATAGGTCCCCATCTATAGGTATAAAACAGATCCACAGAGGCTAGACAGTTTGCCCAGGGTCACACAAGACCAAGTGGCCACTCCAGCACTCCTGCGGCCCAGCCTCCTGGGCTAACGTTTCCCCCAGAAAGTTGGCTTGTCCCTTTAACTTGCCCATTCTCCCATCCCCTAGCAGATTCATCTGCATTCTGTGAAACTGTCCCCTAAAATGCAACTTATTTTTCCATAAAAGAAAGACAATAACCCTGGCATAAAATTAAAAGGAGTGTTGGACTCTAGAATTAACTGGAAATAAGTGTTACAAGTCAAAACCCAAGCCGTCAAAAAAACCAACCACAAGTCACGGCAGCTCTTCCAGGGCCCTCCCTGAGGTAAATCGCTGCTTCTAAGGACATTTCCATGCTATCAGCTCTCCCTCGTTAACGCAAATAGGATGTCAGGGTTTTACAGTAAAACCGAGACGGGGGAGAAGAGTGCCATGAAAGATCATTTCAGGGGGAAAAATGACTTCATTTCTTCTCTGAATCTGAGCCTTCGTTGATGTCTCTCTCAACATTTACAGAGGCATTCTTGACTTCCCCTTGCAAAGGAGAGTATCTTGCAGCAGAAATGTTTTTTAACCAAAAAGACATTTTAGAAATGACTGGTAATTTTTAAACCTAACAAGAGTTTATAATAGGTAAGGGAAAGAGGTGATTCTCCCATGGGACCGGGGAGAAATGTTACCCCAGAACAATGACTGGTTACATTTAAAGAGATGCTGAAATCTCAGCCTGGGTGAGTCTGGTTAGGGCCAAGTTAGTGAAAATTCTAGAAACAGATGAAATAATTTAGGAGCAGTGATGTGGAAGTGGAAATTCTACTTTTCATTGAGAAGAGTGAGTCATGTACAAATTTGGACCATAAGGCAACCCTCAACCTGTCCACCCTCATTCTGTAATTGCTGAAAAATTGGTATTAGTCACAAACACGTTTTTAGAAATATCCAAAAAAATACTTTTTTGCCAGAAGTCTAGAAAAGTACCTAAATCCAGGCACACAGCAATCCCTGCAGCCTCCAATGATCCTTTCAATTTCACAATAGAAAGTCATTTGTTATTATCAACACAACTCATTATTTAGGCGCTAATAGTTTACAGAGTTCTTCCTTGAATTGTCTTGATCCTAATGCCAATCCTGAGAGGCCAGCAGAGTTTTACAGAAAAGCAAACCAATGATCAGAAGACTAAGCGACTTGCCCAACTCCCTTCTGGAAGTTAAAGGCAGCCCCAGCTTTCAAACTGGACTCCGAATCCAGTGCTCTTCCCACTAGAGCAAATGCTGCTTTGGTTGTAAAAATTAAAATAAGAACAGTAACAATAATCCCTTGCAATTGTAGAGAGCTTTACTGTTTACCAGGCATTTTCACGTGCATCTTTTAATTCTCTCACTCAGTCGTCACCGGGAGCCTGTTAGGACAGGCACTGTCTTGGGGCATGGGTCACAGCACACAGACAACCCTGTGCTGGGGACTCAAAATGTGTCAGTTGAATGAAACTGCAATATTCACGCAGCAACTCTGAGAGGGCAGCAGGATGAAGCCCCTGCCCTCCCCTTGCCCTGCTACACAGTTGAGGGTGGCAGCGCCCAGGGCTCTCTCCAGCCATCCCACCTGAGCAGTGCCAGCCGTAGGAGGTTATGGTCTTGACACAAGAGGTCTCTGTCTTCCTTTTGACTGACACATGGGCCAGGCACCTAGAAAGCAACCCTGACAGTCCCAGAACCCCCAACTAGCAACTGTCAAGTGAGGATTCAGACTAAGCAATCGCCCTGTCATCTCAGCAAAACAGCTGTGCAGCCCTTTGGCTTACCCACAACAGACCAACGGCAGCCACCAACACACAGTGTAGTTCAGTGCACAGAGCATCAGTTTGAGAGTCAAGAGGTACAGGCGCTAGTCAGTGACTCTGACACTAACTCGCTGTGTGACCTTGGGCAACTCGTTTAGCCTCTCTGGGCTTCAGTTATCCCATCTGTATAATAAGGGGAGGATGTTTGCCCTGCCTGCCTGCAGGGCTGCTGTAAAGACCGAAATGCAGAATGGTTAAGAAAAACCTTTGCAAAATATAAAGAGCACGTGCTGCAGATTAAAATCCTCTGAGTGTTTATTACTGTGTAACATGCCACCCAATCCCAAATGGCCTGAACCGCCTAGCCAGGCTCCAGTGAAAGAAGACAACAGCCAGTCTCTCCAGGTGGATTTAAATGGGCCTCACATGCCACCGGGCTGTGCCTCTCGAGCCCCTCTGGAGCCTCAGGCTCTGTGGACTGAATGCCCACCTGGCTGGCAGACTGCCACCTGCCTGAGATGACAGGGGTCCCTGCCTGCCCCAGGGACTCTGCCTGCCTCGCCATGCAGCCTCTGGAAACCACGGCCATCACACTGCACATGCTCTCTACAATTTGTCACCCTGTGCGCACCCATCAAACTCTACGGTGACCGAAAAAAAAAATAAGTGGATGGAACAGCCCCAGTTCAGAAATTCCCAGTCACACTGTTTTAGGGCTGAACTTGTTTCTTAAAAGGCAGTTCTAATTAGAGTGACATTTTGTCCACTGTGGTTCTTAGTTATGAAAATAATGAGCTATGAAATTCCAATTTATTGTTGACAACTTAAACGGCCAGGCACCAGAGCGGCGCATAACTTCCGAGTGCCACTCTACCTAGTGACAAATCTATTTCTGCCACGAGAGGCTGCCGCAGGCCTGGGAGGGTCCCTGTCCCCTTCCATCTCCAGGGGAGATTTGGAGGGCTCCGGGGCGCCAGAACATGAGGACCCGCATCTGGATGTCCCCTCTGAGGAGGGCTCAGCATCGCGCCCTGAGAAGATTTCAAATAGCAAGCAAAATGTTGGCTCAGCAAAGATGTCTCAGCAAAAACGAAGGAAGGGCCTTCTTTTTCTCTCTCCCTCGGTACAATGAGGAGGCTCCCAAGAACACGTCTAAGATCCATTCGGCTCTACAAGTCCGAGACTGAGACAGTCTAAAACATTTCTCCTCTCGCTGCTAGCTTGTCTTCACTTCGCTTTCTGTGTCTCCCTTTTGTATCATTCTCTTTGTTTTCTTTTCTCCCTTTCTCTTTTCTCTATCTGCCTCTCTTCTATGTTTCTTCTTCTACTCTCTCTCCCATCCTCCCACCTAAACCCCCATCTGACAAGAGCACCACACTGATGGCCTGCCTTCTCCCTGAACTCTGGCTGCTGAGTGCTAGCGTGAGTGGAGCTCACGGCCTCCACGGAGGAGGTGACCCGCGATGGGCAGGGGATGAAGAGTAGACACAAGGAGCAAGGTCCCTAAAGGGGCTGCCAGACCCTGGCCCTGAAACTTCTTCCCTGGGCCTCCAGCAAGCCTCCCCAAGGTTAGAAGCTGTTGCTCCCTCCATCTGAGAGAATTTCTTAAATTCCAGCAGGGAAGGGAAAGAGCACCACAAAGTCACGTTGTCACTGACATACTTCAGAACACCTATTTTCGATGCTGGCATCTGTTCTCAAACCATAAGGCGAGCTACAGGACAAAGGTTGCATTCCGACCCAGGGAGAGGGATCCTGAGAGAGCATCAAACAGCTAACCCCGAGAGCGTCCTGGCTGCCGGGGCAGACCCATAACAACACACACGCCTGGAAACAGACCTGTGCTTTGGTTTGGGGTGAGGTGAGACGCGGACGGTCTAGGAGGCCTTTAGGTCTCTTCCCAGCAGAGCACTGACTGGCTGCATGGACCTAGGTCAGTCAGTTCGCCTTTCTATGCTTGTTTCCTCATCTCAAAACACACTTCCTGGATCGTGCTGAGGCTCACCGAGGAGCGCCAGGAGGCGGCCCAGCCCTCTGGGAGAGTGGGCAGTGTCAGTATTTTGCTTGCAGCAAATCGCCAGGTCAAGTGGCAACTTTCAAATGTCAGATTTGGGTTAATGTTTGTTTGGTTGGTTTTTTCCTTCCCTAATTTAATATATACTTAGGATGCCTGTCACTACAAAAGAAACAAAACATACCGAAGGAAAATACGGCAGCCCAACATAATAAGGTTGATGATAACCCAAAACTGAAAATGACAGCTGACTTTTAAAAATGGAATATGCTTTTTGAAAACATTAAAATGAAACATCAAACTCTGGTTATGTGATCTTAGAACTTGTAGAGTCTCCTCCCAGCCCTGCTCTGGCCCTGGGCTTACCTAAGACGTGTGGCAGAAATTCCCAAGAACCTCTTACTCTTGGGTTCTTTGGAATAATTCACCAGGCTTTCAGAAAACATGTCATCTCTCCTGACTAAGTCATCTCGTTCCACACGTCACTTGAACAGGGGTTTCCCAGGGCGACTTTGAACTGAATGGCCTTGCAAGGGCTTTGCAAACTCTAAAGTGCTGTGCGCGTACGGCGTCACTATGATTCTCACTATGACACTGCCACATTGGACAGCTGCTGGGTCATGTTTTAGGTCATTATCTGAAAAGCCAAGGGGAGCGTGGAGCTCCTGCCTTTACCTGCCAAGAATTTTGCTGACACAACCATGGCTGACCCGAAGCTGCCTGGAGATGTCGCAGGGCCTGACACCTTGATGAGCAAGTTCCACTATCCTTTGGCGGACTACATCCGGGAGTGGCCGTCCATTCACAAAAACCCCCCCAAGCTGATTCACTCCTCCATGTCCTGAAACAGATCAGAAACAAAAGGCAAGGGAAAGCGTGGTTAGAACCAGTCACGTAGTGGAAGGCCGCTGAGAGCACCCGAGCCTCTCTGACGAGAAATGGCTGCAGGCTGGATGGATTGAGCCTGGAGTCTGATCGTGCAGGCTACATGAGCACGTCAGACTGCTTTTTAAAATTAATCTTAGCCTTTGTCCATCTTCAGCGAGTCAGTTGGGCTATTGACAGCAACATCCCCATACTATGTTTCCTTTAGTTACCAGCATTTTCCTTGTAATTTTTTTTTAACATGCGAACACTTCAATCTATACTAGGACACAACTTATTACACACGTGATGCTGAGGTCTAAGGAAGATCCTGGCGAGAAAATACATTTTAAAATATATCAAATTTAAAGAGATTTTTAAAAATAAAACTCTTTTCCTTTTAACAAATATCTTTAAAAGTGAAAAGGGGGCCGGCCCGGTGGCGCAAGCGGTTAGGTGCGCGCGCTCCGCTGCGGCGGCCCGGGGTTCGCTGGTTCGGATCCCGGGCGCGCACCGAAGTACTGCTTGGTGGGCCATGCTGTGGCGGCGTCCCATATAAAGTGGAGGAAGATAAGCACTGATGTTAGCCCAGGGCCGTCTTCCTCAGCAAAAAAAAAAAAAAAAGAGGAGGATTGGCGGATGTTAGCTCAGGGCTGATCTCCTCACAAAAAAAAAAAAAAAAAATTAAAAAAAAAAAAAGTGAAAAGGACTATTTCAATAAACCTAGATCTCAGAAAAAAAAATGTTTTTTAAATCAGCAATCTGATTCAAGGGCTAAAGACCTAAAAATTTTTTATATAGTATCTGCAGAGTACTGAGACAAAACCCAACCACTGCCTTGATAAAAAACACTTTTTTGAAAAAGGTGAGGCTCATACCTCAATAAAACTCGGGAAAAAAATAAGCAAAAAGGAGAGGCTGACGTGCAGCCTTGACCACTGTACTGTCTCGGAGCACACAAAAGAAATGGGTCAGAGGATCACATTGCACTCTACTGTGTCAGCATCTGTTACAAGGGAGTTTCCCTGGAATTTGGAGTGTTTTGCAATTGACAAGCAGCTTTACGTTAGTCCAGGGGAAATAAAGAAGCCAGAGAAAGCTTCTGAGTCCCAGGTTTTACAAAGGCTCTGGGATGGATTTTAAGTAAAAGGAGTCCAGGAAAGAATCTCCTCCACTCAATAGGCTCACTTCTCCAACATCAAGGTCCATCTGGAGAGAAACAGGGATCCAAGTAATGAAGAGCCAAACCAGTAAACACAGAGTGATCCAGTGTAGCAACATTGTTGACCTTGCAGTTGTTAATCAGCCCCTAACTGGCATTGCTGAGCATTGCCAAAAGCCAAAGCCAAGTCCAAGCATTTACCAAGGCTGCTGGCAGCTCAGAGGCCAGGAGGGGGAATCTCCTCTTAAACGGGACTTGCCTGGGACTGGACTGTACCAGGGCCAGGGCATCTTAGAGGTCACACATACCCACACCCACACCCACACCCACATACTCACACACACACACACACACCCAGACCCACACACTCACACTCCAACTCTAAAACATAAAATAGCCCCCTCATCTCAACCATTCCCCCCCAGGACTCAACTACTATCCAGGTTTATGAACAATATCTGAAATGGAGGGGAAAAACACCCAAAACATAACCTATTTCCTAAAAACTGCCAAAGCAATTCACTGAAGTTCCCCATGAGTCTGAATTGAACATTTCTCAAAATGTCCAAGCTCAGGCTGATTTCAAGGAAAAACACGATTTTATAGATAACGACAGTACTTAATTCTAGTTCTAAGCTGAATTTCTCTCTGATTTTCAAAGTGAGCTTTAATCGGCTTTGATTGTTCTGAAACACTCCAGACATAAGAAAAAGGAAAACAATCCCAAGCCTAATTTTGCAGTTAGAAACACAACTGCACAGTTCACCTAAAACAGAAAGATTGCAGCCACCCCTGGTTGAGGGTCTTAAGAAGGCTTTGTTGTGGAGCTGGGAGCACCTAATAAAAAAGAGTTCTACGGATCTTTCAAAAACAGGCTGGAATTAAGGAAAAAGTAAATTCAAAATTAGTACAAGTGCATCTGAGAGGACACAGAGGAAGCTAAGAGCCCTCTGCACACTTTTGAGATAACCTGTTGGTCTAGGCATTGTGGCCCGTCGGCACCAGCCTGTTCCCCATACCACTGGCAATTTAAACTTTCTGCTCAAAACACAGTGGCAACCTTCCGAGGACTTAAATTCCAAGAGCAGTCCTACAGGACACCTGTGAGCTTTTGGGAACTTTTGCATCACAAAAAAAAACCCAGGATCAGACACTCTAGGTGACAGCAGGTCCCCAAACCCTCTACTCTTGACCACAAAGGCTTAGGCTACTGGTGCTTTTCCAGAGTCTACTCCACATGTCCACAGCTGACACCAGACCCAGGAGCCCCCTACCTCCCTCAATGTCCTGGAAACGCCCCCAAACCCCCTTGGTCCTCTCTGCCTCAGTCACAGTCCTATCGAACAGAGTATTTCGAGGCAGGTGGGCTGGTGATTTAAACTATAGTCTGAGAAGGCAATGTCTCCCACTTACCCTGAGACTGGAAAGAAGTGAAACCTGAACCTGAGAGAGGGGAGGCAGGACAGGGAAAGAAACCAGGAAAAGAGAGGTGTGAGGGGAAGGGTGCAGAGTGGGAACTAAATGAGACAGACAGCAAGGAGAGAGAGCCTGAAAGGGCAGCCTTAGGTTAGGAACGAAGAGGAGGAGAAAAAGGAACGGATCAGCCAGAACAGGCGAAGAAAAGAAAGATGAGTGTGGTGTACAATGGGAGGCAAGAAGACGAGAAGAGAAAATGGAGGAAGCCCAGCAAGGGGGCTTCTGGAGGATAGGGGACTTCTGTGGAGGGGGGGACCCCAGCTCCAGCCCTGCATCTCTTCAGAGAACCCAAGCCCCAGCCTCAACTTCCTATGGACTCCAGCTGGGTGGGGGCTCATCCCGTAGGGGGTGCGGTGAGACATGACCGGGCTGCACTTTTCCGGGTAAGTAGAATTTACAGACAGGCACAGACAGATGGAAACAAATCAAGGCAGAGACCAGGAAACACACAGATACAAGGGAAACACAGCCCCACCCCCACAGGGCAGACAGAATAGAGTTTGGAGGAGGGTAGCAGGAGAAGGGTTGAACTGCAGATGCCCCTGGGGCCTTTGTGGCTCTGGTCTGGAAGGGGCCGGTCCTCCACAAATGCTCCTTGGGCCCTGGTAAGGACATGCTGCCCACCAGGAGCCTGTCCACACCCCAAAGACCATGGCTGGGCATAGGGTCTTGGGGAGAGGGTCTACTGACTCAGCCGCAGATTGGACACCAGGACCCACAGGGTCATTGTAATTCCTCCTAGTGACACCAAAGAGGATGAATGAAGGGACACACAGACATGCAAACAGGAACACAGGGAAAGGGCAGGGTTGAAACCTCCTTAATGGACTCTGTCAGACAGGCACTGACACACATGGACAGTCGGGCCACGGATACAGACAGAGTTAAACCAGATAGAGAGAGCGCCTCGCACATGTGGGTACCCACCCAGACAGTCCACTGCCCTCTCTCTGGAATCTGAGTCCCTCCTTCTCCCCTTCTGTGACTCCTCGAAGACCCAAGAACCAGCTCCAACTTTGCCCATGTGAACGTCCTGTCTGTCCTTTTGTCTCTCCGACTTCAGCATCATACTCTGTAAAATGGGTGTAGCTGAAGGTTTAGAAGACACTCAGGTAGGAAACTGGCTATAAAAGTGCTTTAAAACTAGTAACTATACCTGGGGAAGGGAAACATCTGAGGAGGGAGCGGGAGGCCAGTGTGCTGATGAAAATGATGAGTCTGGAATAGGGGGTGGGGGCAGGGAAGCTCAGAAGCCCCTTTCCTGGCAGTGCCTGCCCCTTCTCCCACACCACCTCCCCACAGGAGCGGTCCTGCTCCAATGGGGGACAGGGGTGGGGGAAGAAACTGACCAGGACCAGAAAAGAAGACAAGGAGGTGGGAGCTGGTGGGAGCCCCTACTACCCAGGCAACCTCTCAGGATCTACTGTGCAACCGGCCCCCCATCACCAACAGATTGGGGCCCCAGAGCAAGCCTGCATTGTGCAAGCAAATAGCTTTGGGAGTCAGAACCAAGGGCACTTCCAGAGAGGCCAGCTCTGGAAGCGAGACTGGCTGGGGCCCAGCCCCCACCGTGCTGCCGCTGGCTGCCGGGGAGAATGAAAATGGGAGGAGGGAGCACTTTTCGAGGAGGAGGCGGATGGAGGCCAGGACGAGGAGAGACAGAGACACATGCATTATCGGTTGGCTAACCAGCCCCTGGGAGGAGCTGCCTTCTCCACCCTCATGCACAGCCGGGAGACCATCAGGTCTGATGCTATCTCCCCAAGGGCCCAGCCGGACCTCTGGGCCTCCAGGTTCTGCACAGAAGACAGTGAGGGTCTGTGGATTCCCGCTGGCAAGGGGAGAGGTGCAGGGGCCAGCCCTCCCCGTTTTGTCCCTGAGTCGCTCCTTGGCTGAGCTAAGGTCTTGCCCATCTCTCAGAGTATTGACCCCAACTCGTTTGTTTTCTGGCTCACTCTGCAAGATCAGAGCCTCCGCCGAGCCCAGGTCAAGTCTGCACAGGAGACGGCTGCGGGGGGCGCTGGGGTCACCGTGGACTGGAAACCGTTTTGGCACAGGCCCCAAACAGTGAGGAATCGTTTGGGCTGGGACCAGAGCAAGCAGCTTCTCTGCGCAAATCTCCCCACCGCTTTGGTGGATTACTTCGGACTCGGGAAATTGACACAAAGAGAAACTACCTGCCGGCAGCCAGCCTTGGTCGCCTCGGCATTTCCCTGCTTACCAGACCACTCGGTCCTCCAGGGCAGAAGAGGACATATTCGCCGGAGGAAGCTCGCCTTCTCTCCAGCCGGGTCTCTGCTGCCTTTGTTAAATAGGGGGCCCACGGCTGGATAAGCAGGATCCTGGGCTGAGAGGAAGCTAGCTGGGGGGTGGGGGGGGGCTCCCAGCTGGGGAGCAACTCCCTGACCTGCAGCTCCAGGGGATCTGAGCTGGGCACCGGGCTTGATGCCGTCAAAGCCTGGCGCCTTGCTTCAGCCCAGCTCTGCAGCGTGCCTAAGGGAAACGCGATTCGTTCCACTTGGAATTTCCTCGAATTCTCCAAATCTAATCCAGTGTTAACTCACTGTGAGAGAAGTGCTCATCTCACAGGAGGCTGTGCTAATGGGTGATCTAGCAGATCCCAGGGGGTCAGGCAGCTGGGCTGGCCTCTCCCTCGCCCAAAATGACCCTTCCCCGGCTCCTACACCCGCAGCGTCTCTCAGAAGGCGGGGGCGCCTGTATGGTGACTAATTGGCTTCTTCTTGATTTTTTTTTTAAGGAAGAAGCCATCACGAGGGAAGCGTCCTGCAAAGAAGGACTTGATGGTGTCTTTAAGGGTCTCTGTATGAACTGGCGGCTTCTAGGCAGAAGCTCAGCTCAGGGACCACTACTTCGTTGATTTTTCAAATCCCACTCCTCCACTCCAGGATGCCTCTGGAGCTCTGGACCTGGTGTCCTCGCTTAGCTCTCAACCTCTTCCTCCACACACACAAACACACAGGCACTGGCCAGGGCCCCACTTCCCCTCCAAGCCTTAGTCTTGATCAGCCCTACTGCTGAAAAAGGCGCCATCGGGGTCGGGATGTGGGGGGCTGTCTGAGACTCAGATTGACCTCGCCCTACAACTTCGTACCCTCCAACTAGCCCGGCCGGAGCCCTCTCCGGGTCTGAGCCCGGCTTCTCCCGGCAGCTGCGATGTCGCTGCCGCAGCCCACCAAAGGCTGCAGCTCGCTGCCTACACTACGCGTTGCTGCAGGCGGGATTTCGGGCGCCAGGTGCTCCGGCCCGGGCGACTAGGCGCGTTGTTCCACATGTCCCGCCTGGGAGCCCTGCACGCTGCGAACTTGACTGCGCGAATACAGAAGTCCTGAGTCCCCCCGGCCTTAGTACCTGCCCCGCGGTCCGGCATCCCCAACCCCGTCCCGGCCGGAGAGTGAGAGAAGCGAGCTCGCCGCCTACTTACTATGCATGGATGCAAACGGGTCGTGCTTACAGTGTATTTCCATCGGGGCGCTCCAGACTGCAGGCCGGCCCACGCCGCCGCCTCCCGGCGCCAAGGGGCTGCCCAGCGCCGCTAGGGAGCCGCGCCGTCAGGCCAGGCACTGTGCGAGCTGGGCTCAGACAACGCCGCTGGAGCTTCGGGGCCTCTCTGAGAGCCGCCGGGCCGGAGATCGCCGATTGCTGCGCCCGCAGGCGGGAAGGCGCTAGTGCAGTCCGGCTGCGAGCGGCGCCCAGCTCCTGCGGCTTCCCTCCCGGGCTGGCTCAGGCGGCGGCTGCGGACCCGGCCCGGGGTAGCTGCGGCCAAGGCGCGCGCAGCCCCGGGGGCATAGCGCAGAGGCCCGGCTGCGGGACGGCCAGGAGTGCCCGGCCTCCGGCAGGAGCGCGCGGGGAGGCCCGCGGGACACGCAGCCCTCGGCGCGCTCGGGGCCCGCGTGCTGCCAGGCTGGTTCCGCGGCCTCGCTGCCTCTGGAGTCTCCTCGGCCGCTCGGGCTCCCGGACGCTTTCTCTCCGCTCCTCCGCGTCTGCGCCGCGCACCTGCCGCCTCAGCCTCTCTCCACCCGGCTCTCCGACGTCTCGAACGAAGTTGCACAGAACTTCCTCTCCGGCCGCGCCGGGGCCCGCGGCTCGCAGCCGCTTCCGCCGCTGCCGCCGGGGCCGAGGCTCCGGGGTCGCCGGGAGCTCGCAGCCCTCACGCCCCGGGACCGCTGCCTTCAAAGTTCCCGCGGGCCCCGCCGCTCCCCATCGCCGGGACCAGCATGCGGACAGCAGCGGCGGTCTCCTGCTCGCCTGAGTATCTGCCTCGCGCCCACCAAGTGTTCGAGCGCCGCGCCCTCTCTCGGGGGTCTGGTTCGACTGTCTTTCGGCTGCCTCTTCCGGGACGGCCGCCGCGCCTGCCCCAGGCGTGAGCGAGGGACAGAGGAGAGCGCGCAAGGTCCCTTCCACCAAGGCCGCCGGGCCCGCCGGTGCTGAGACGGAGCGGCTGTCGGCTGGGACTGCCCGCGCCGCCGCCGCCGGCGCTAGCCCTCCGCCCGCTCGGCGCGCACAGTGCGCCACCGCGCCGCCCCGGAGCCGCTTTCAGGACCCGCTGCGTGTGGACAGCGCCGCCCGGGGCTCAGCCTCCCTCCGGGCGGGGGCGGGGGCGGGGCGGGGGCTAACCTGCCAATCACGCTTCATGAAGCCAATCAGAGCGGCGGTAGCCGGCCCTGGCCCGAGACACCGCCCCATTGGCTGAACATCCGGCGGGCTCCGCCTGATTAGCCGATACCTGGGCAATGGGAGAGAATGGGGGGCGGGGCCCAGGCGGCGGCGCCACGTTCATTGACAAACGCGCGGGGCGAAGGCCTAGTGGAGCGCGGAGGGGGGAGGGGGAAGGGGATCCACGCAGTGTCTGGAGAGTCCAGCAGCAGGTCCCGCGGGAGCCTGGCCTCCTCGCATCGGCGTTGGGACCATGGGACGCCCTGAGGGATTGGGGGGAGCCGAGGCGGGGGTCGGGGGGTGAGCGTGGGGGAATAGTCCGGAAAACAAACACACAAAACGGATGTTGGAGGAAAACAAGGAACGCATTAGAGATCCATCAGACTCGCGATGGACTCGTAGTGTGCGCACATCTGCCCCGTTGTGACCTCAGTTTCCTCATCTGTAAAATGGGCAGAGTCGGCTTACCTAGTCTTGAATGAAGGCCCCCTCCGGCGGAAACATTTCATAACTTTATCAAGCGCCTACTAAGCCAATGCCGCCTCCTCCTCGTCCACCCCTCCCTCATTTTACCTGCAGGGCCCCCAATTCTGAGCTAACCGAAGGCAGAGAAGTTGAGGGGAAAGAAATCTCAGACTCCTTTAAAGTTAGTAACCAGGGTGTCCTGGGGGAGAGGGCTATCTGAGGCTTGGGCCAGGCTGCCCAAGCACTGAGCCTTGAAGCTCTCTTTCCAGCCTCAGACCAGGAGCTGCCAGATGCTTTTGGGGCTAGTGATGCGCACAGTGAAGGCTTCTGTCGGCAGAGGCAATTCCGCATCCGGCGCAAGGCCTCTTGGGAACTAGCGAACCCAGTCGCGTCCAGCGCTGATGAGGGTCCCTGAAGCAGGCCGGCGGGTGGGCGCGTTCTATCTGCAAGGGCCGCGCCAAGCCGCGCCAGACGTGCTACCAGGCTGCAGCTTTCAGCTGTCGAGAAAATCTGACCTTCCCTCTCCAGGGGAAGTTCCTGTCGCTTTTAAGACAAAATGGGTGGATGTCTAGCAGAATTCTCCTTCTCCTGGTCCAGAGGGCAGGATCTTTGACCAGCGAGTCTCAGCTTCTCCAGGGTGTGAGGCCCTGGGGCCACAATCGAAGGAACTGGACTTTGAAAAGGAGGCAGGTGACAGCCATTCTACACCCAGGTGGCAGTAGTTCTGTGGGAGGCTATATGTGCAAGGGCCCAGCCCTGGCAGAGACACTGAAGACTCCCCTGCCCCGGCAGCTCGTGGTAGTGGTCCCAAGACCCACCATTTCGAATTCATAAGCGATGATTCTCTAATATTAAACACAAATCCACCAAAACAGGGGGTCTGAAATACCTGCTCCAGACCTGGGCTTGTAAGAAGGACAGAACGCAAGTTGACCCTGGGACGACTCCAGGGTCATTCTCTGCTTCCGTCTCCCCTGTCTCTACCTCTGCCCCATTTCTCACACTCCTACACTGGGTCGGCCCTTGGGCCACCTTCTGTTCCTGTCCCATACCCAGCTGCCCCTGAACGGTAGATAAGTTTCCGGCGCTGACACCGTCCCCACCCCCTCCAGGGCACAGCTGCGGAAAACGGCCCCAGGCGGGCCTCTGGGGGCCCAGGAGACTGCAGTGTGCACTGGGGTGGGGTGGTGGCCGTCTCTCTCTTTTGTCTGGAACCCTGCCTGTCCAGATATTCGCCCCCAAGGAAGATCGCAATCTCGGAGAGGGACCAGAATGAGTTAGGGTTCCCGCGTTGGCTCCAGCCTGTGGCGCGCGGTGGATCGGAAGGAACTAGAATTCGACGTGGCGGCTCTGAGCTCCCACTGGAGAGGCGGGAGTGTGGGGAAGCCTTGAGGGACCCAGCCAGTGACATCTCCACCTCCAGCCCCGCTCGTTGAGTTCAGGCCTAGAAACTCAGATTCTAAAGTGTTAGAGCTAAAAGGACCCTGAAGCTATGCTTTCCCCCATTTTACAGATGCGGAACCTGAGGCCGAGCAAGTTGGGGGTAGAAGAAAGCCTGTGGGCCAGGAACCTCTTTCTCAGAAGGGCCTCTCCAGAGCCACTCGCAGGATGGTGGGGCGTTTTTTTGGGGGGTGGGGGAGGAATGTGCTGCCAAATCAAAGAACTCAGCTAGGATATGCCAACACAAACCGGTCTTCCTTCAGATACCGGTGCGGCTTGGACAGAATGCCCGGAGCGCTGCCGGGTGGGACGGAACCGCAGACGTTGCCTGAACAGGAACAGCTCGGATTCCCGTTTCACACAGAAGGCGTTCGGCTTCAGGGCGGTGTTGGTCTGCCCAACCTGTGCGAGAGAGCAGCCCCTTCCGCACCCTGCGGTGCGCGGGGTAGAGGGACTCCGCTCTGGGTGCGGTTATCCACCGCCCCGAGCCGCAGGCCTCCGGGAACTTCTAACGCCAAGAGGCGCCACCAGACCTGATATCCTGGCCGCCCAGCCCAGCCTCACAGGCCACCGAACGGCGGCCCAGAGAAGTTCCGTGACCCGCCCGAGATTACACAGCGATTCCCTGACGGAGCTGGGCTTCCGCGCCTCGGTCCCGCCCCTTGAAGCCCACGAGTCTGGGCCCAGGAGAGAGACCAGCGGGGGGCTGGGTGCGGGCGAGCCTCGCGGGGCGCCACGGTCGCGGGGGTGCGCTCTCCCAGCAGCATGACTTTGGGCCTGGCCCTGTGCTCAGCGCTGGAGGCAGGAGACGAGAAAGGAAACCATCTCGGAAGAAACTCAATTTACGTAAATCGAACTGCCTTGGAAAGTTTTGCTATTGAAAGAAAGCCCATTGAGACTCATGTAACACCTTCCGAGAAGGTCCCCTCTTGAGCGGCAAACCTGGTATCACTCGGAACACACTGCGCCACCCCCACCCCCACCCCTACCCCCGCCCCCGCGCCTCCCGGTCTCTCCTCCCCGCCCGGCGGCGGCAGGGGCTGGGGCTGCCGCTGCGCTCTGCGGCCCTGAGATCAGCTCCCGCGGCCCACGGCCAGCCCATTTCTCTGCTCTTGCTTTGGGCAAAGCGAGGCCTGCAGGGCTCAGGTTGGTCGCTCAGTTCAGGACAGTCAGAGAAGCCGCGGCCGTGCCGTCCAACTCAGTGGATCCTCTCTAACCCTCGTTGTAAAAGCATCAGAGACCCGAAGCTACACAGCTAGTCGGGTCAGAGCTGATTCCTGCGTACTCTTGCGCCTGGATCAGGGGTCTGCTCTGCCTGACCCAGGTCTGTTTGTAGGAATCTTTGAAGTGGGTGAAAAAAGGGGAGAATTAACCAGATTTTTCAACAGCTGTGTAAACTGCCTTTCTCCGAGTTTCTTATCATTACCAGCAAACCCCGAAGGCCAGGGGCTCTGGGACTACCCTCTCCGAAGACTTGGGGAGAGGGGGGTCTTCTCCTAGGGCTCAGCTTCCCTGTGTGTGGAAGGGGGAGAGGAAGCCCTGAGAGGAGGCCTCTGGAGGTGCTGAAGGACGAAGGTCCAGGGTGGGAGTATTGTTGTCATGCCACCAGACTCAGTCCAGAGCTGAGGCCTGGATGTCAAGGTCCCTCAGACAGTGTCCAGCCTATCCTGCTCTCCCTGGCCGTGGGACTCCTTCATTCCCTCCTCAGCAAGCTTATCCAATAGTAGTTTCTCCCAGGGGGCTGGTGGGGCTGGGGCTTTATCTCGTCCCCCAGCAGGAATGGGAAGTCTAAGGGCAGAGAAGTCGCCTCCAGTCCTGCTCCCTCCATATCTCCTGCTGATGACCTCAGACAAGTCCCTGCCCCTCTCTTTTTTGCCTTTCAGGTACCACAACGAAGAGGCTAGACAAGAGGATCCTTAAGTGGCTCCCTGCTTAGGACTGACCTCACGCGATTTTAGAGCTAGAAGGGCACATACTCCTTCCCCATTGTACAGGAAGGGAAACTGAGGTCGAGAGAAGGAATGGAATACAGTTCTAAAGGAAGGAAAGAGAGGTCAAGTGGCCCATAAAAGGCCTCGAAGTTGGGAGAGGGGAGAAGCCCACGGAAAAACTCAAACACCAGACCTGGACTCCCCCAGCCTGGCCAGCTTCTCAGCTCTCTCCTCTTCCCCAACCAGGGCCCAGGCTGGTGCAGACAGGCGGAAGTGCGGTGTCACCTGAGATGTCTTGTCCGCCCTTTCCCGGGCAGGCTGCCCTTACCTCAATCCATCCGGAAGCAGGGGCGTGGCTCTCCAGATTTTTAAACCCTGGCCAGCCTAGGGCCCCCCAGCCCCACCCAGGCCCGCCTGGCTGAGGAATGAAATGCTTTATTGATTAAACGATTATTCAGGCGATTGAACTAATCAAAGAGCCCATCGACCGCCGTGAATTACGTTCTTCGTAGACAGCTTGTCAGCAGAGGCAGCCGGGCCAGCCACGCAGACCCTCTCCCAGACCCTCACAAGCCTCTGACCCATTCGCAGCACATACACAACGCCTAGTCCCTGGCACCTCTGGGCATCCTACCTACTAAGTAGTCTACCAAGGGACCCACTAGGGGGAGGGGAGAGTTGGGATGGAGCAGAGGGGGTCTCCAGGTTCCCTTTCCTGCACCCTCACCCTGGGGAATCCTCTTCAATTCCCTGCCTCTTAGATTTCTACCCTCACTTCTCTCCAGTCTTGATTTTGGAAACACATTGATGCCCATGGAGTTGTCCTGGGTTTGGGGTAGAAGTTCACCCTTCTCTCTCTGCTTTTTGACCCGTATTTAGGGCCAAGGTGGAGGTAGGGGCTCACAGATCCACAGGGATGGAGGAAGGGGAGTTCTTGCCAGGGTCAGGATTGCGTTTGGGTGGGGGTTAGCACACTTGGCCTGTGAGTCAAAGAGGCTCCCATACCCAGCTTTTACCTCAGGATAAACAGAGGCCTCTTGCTGCCTGCCACCTCCTCTCTGACACAAATACACGGTGCTACCCACTGCTGGGCCTATGGGAGGCACACCAGGCCCTCTGCCAGGAAGACCTGTATGCACACAGGCACCAGAGCAGGAAGCCCAGGCTAGGCACACATGTCCGCCCACTTGTGCTCTCCTTCATTGGAGCGGCACCCACAAGATAAAACCTGAGCACACAGTACACACACACACACACACACAAACACACACCAGTGTCAGAGGCTTGTCTAGGTGAAAGCAAAGGCTTTACACTCCCGAAATGTCACAACTAACCTATAGGCTCGGCTGCCCGCTCTCACCTGCCAAGGTTGTGCCTGCCACAGGAGACTCATATACAAATGGTAGACCCAACAGTGCCCACAGAGTAAAACGGCAGACACTCCACGCTGAGGAGCTGTGCACCCTGCGTTCACACCTCCACTCCTGGTTCTCCCAACAGAATGGACCTGAGCCTTACTGTTCTTAGCACACAGACCCCAACAGGCCCCGGACCCACCTCTGTGCCTAGAGACAGGCACTTTTGTGTACATTGGCATGTACACAGTGAACAGCTGTTGACATCCAAAAATGGAAGGGTCAGTGTAACCACCTCATTCTCACTTCCAAAATCACTTGGGATGTGACAGGTGAACACAGACCCTTAAAGGAGTAGATGCACACTCAGACACATCCAAATTATAATATATATGCCACTCATACACACACATTTTGGATACTCCAAAGAACAGTACCCGGAACACCAACTCATAAACACACTAACACACTCATGAATATAAAGATAGACACAGGCACATAAACTCTTGGATACACGCTCACACATTTTGAAAATACATATACAGGGACCCACACAAACTCATTGCCACTCACGCACACTCTGAGCCCCTATGTAAACACACAGACCCAAACAGACTTTCAGACCCCCAGACAGACATCCACATAAACATTCAGAAGTAGAGAAAAACACAGGCAAAGTCGCAGACACTTGGACTGATGCAGAAGTGTGTGAACAGAGTGGCGAAAAGACATACAAACGCGCCGCAGGCAGACACGCAGTCAATCTCGGCGAAAATTCGGCGCACACCCCCACCCCGCAGGGCCGACGTGCGTGGGGACCAGCGCCCGGCTCGGTCCCGGAGTTCACACGTCTGGAGCCCGAATCGTCCTACCTGTCCTGCCGGTCCGAGGAGTCGGGTAATTTTTCTCTAAATCCATTTTGATTTTTCAGGACTTGATGGACTGGACAGGGAAAAAAAGTTTCCACTTTTTTGTGCTTTTTTTTTTTTTTTTTTTTTTTTTTTTGGTGCCAGGGGCCGCTCACAGGTCGGAATAATTCAAGCCTTCCGCTCCCCCGCCGAGCTGGGGTAGCTGATCACTGAGCTGAAACTAAACGTTTTAGGTGGAAAAAAAGCGTCCGAAGGCACCGTGAAATGATTAAGGAACTAAAGAGCTTCTCGCCATGTGAGATCATGTCCTGTTCTCGCCAGCATCACAAGATGTCCCCAGACGCGCCGCGCCCCCAGCGTGCCGCCCCGCACTGCCGGCCCGGACGGGGAAAGTTGTCCGCGCTGTGCGGCCGGGCCTGCTCGGCGGGCCAGACGGGGCGGGCCGGGCCGGGCCGGGCCGGACCGGAGCAGCGCGCGAGGCCGGGAGAGCAGCAGTGCCGCCGCCGCGCCGCCCCGGACTTTTATAGGGGGTTGGGGGAGGGAAGGAAGGCTTCAGACGGAGCCGGGCGCTAGCCCGCGCGCCTACGGGAAGGGGCCGACCGAAGGCGAGCAGGGAGCCCTGGCCTCGCGGCCGCACCCTCGACAAGCCCCTGCGTCTTGGAGCCGCGGCCGTCTGCGCGGAGCCGGTGACCCCTCTAGGTGCAAACCCCGCCGCGTAGGCTGGTGCAGGCCAGGTTTTTGTTTTTAAAGAAATTAACCACTCTGCGGAGCAGGTGCTTCTGAAAGGGGTGCGAAGGCAAGTAGTGTGGCCAGGCATAGAAGGGGCGTTCCGGTTTCCTCAAACTCACCCCTAGGGCGGCGCCCGCCCCCAGAGCTCCCAGCCACCCCCCAGCCACCAATTTGCAGCTCTAATACTATTGCGGAGTCCCTGGCTCTAGAACAGTTCCAGAACCCTAAAGCCCCCAGGTCCCACTCAGCCTCCTGGTCCCAGAGCCCCTCCTCACAGCATGTCCCCTTCTGGCCCGGAGCATAGAGGTTAAACTGTGAAATGGTGGAGATAAAATCCGGGCCTCCGCTTTGGAGCACCCGGGCTGAGCAGAACCATCTCAGGAAGTCCTGGAGATGGGCAGGAGTCCCGGACACCTTACCCCGGCCCATAAATGGAATCCCTTTGCCCTCAAGCCCCGAAATGTTGCGGCGTCCCCAAGGCCCAGGACTGGATTCCAGAGGGGAAATCAGCCCGGGAGAGACCCGGCAGAGGTGTGGCAGGTCCAGCCCGCTCTCTTCGGCCCAGGCTCAAGACTTCCCTCCCACTCCCCCTCCCCAGTCCAGCTGCTCGGCTTGGCCACTGGAAGCCCGTGGGGCCTCGCTGCGGGGTGGTCGCAGGGCAAGGTTCTCCAGGGCGGGGGAGCGCTCCGCAGGAGGACTCTTAGCCCGCCGGACAATGGCAGATTCGGAAAGTGAATCGTCCTCAGCGAGAGTGTTGTTTGTTTTTTGGAGGGGGTGGTCACGAGGCTGGGCCGCAACCCTGGGGGAAGAGCCCAGAGCTCGAGAAAAGGGGGGGTAGGGGGCGGCGGGAACCGGACATCTCTTATCCACTGAGCGGATTTCGCCACAATCGGAAACGTGGCTGTGGATTCCCGGCGGCCCCCCCACCAAGTAGTCTGCGCAGTCCCCCTGCGCCGCCGCCTTCCTGCAGCTGCGGGTCCGGTCCTTGCCCCGGTGATTGGATTTGGGGCCATCTCCGAGCGCTGGGATCTTTCCCTCCGCAGCTCTGCCCCAGCCTGCTTCCTGCCCTCCCGCCTGGCGCGCGCGGCGAGGCCGCGCCGAAGAGGAGCGGCCTGTCCGCGCCCGGAGATCAAAAGCCCTCCAGGAATTGACTTTTCACCCCGGGCTGGGGGCGGGAGTTGTTGGGGTTTGATTTTTTTTTTTTTTTTCTATTTAGAGGGTTTGTTTTGTATTTGTTTGTCTTCTGAGTTTTCTTTTCATTATCTCTGAGAGAGTCTTTTGTTTCGGGTGTTTTGCGTGTTGTTTTTCGTGGATTTCATTTTAGCAGGTTTTGCTCTGTGAATGTTGGTCTTTTGGGTGGGTTTTTGTTTTCTGTCTCGTGGGTTTTGATTTTGTGTGTGTTTTGTATTTTGTCCTTGTAGGTTGTTTTTTTTTGTGAGTCGTTTGGAAGGCTGTTCCTTCTGCTCAGTGTTTTGATTTTGTATTAGTGGGTGTCGTCGGTGTGTTTTGCGTTAGGTGAATTTTGTGTCTGTATGTGTTTTGTTTTCTTCGATTTTGATTTTGTTTTTAGGAGCCGTGCGTTGGGATGGGGGTTTTGGTTTATGTTTTCGTGTGTTGGCTTTGGTGTTTGTGTTTGCGGGTGCTTTGGTGTGTGTTTTGGCTTTGTGGAGCTTTTGGATTAGGGAGAGGACACCGGCCACTACTCCGTCCCTGTCCGCACCCGGGAAGGGCAGAGGATTAGGCCAAGCATCACGAATGGTGGGTTCGCCGTGCTGCGAAATACCTGACCCCACGCGGCGCGTCGTACTCTGCGCGGTCCAGACCAATGTCGTTCCCGAGGGGGCGCCCGCCCCTAGTCAAAACCCCGCGGGTCTGCGGCGCCAGCGCCTGGGTCAGAATTCACAGAACCCTTCCCTGCGGGGTACCCGGCCGAGCCGCCACCCCTTTGCCCACCCCTTGTGTCCCCTTGCTGTGGGTCGAACTCCCCTTACGCCTGGCCAGCGTGCTTCGGACCTCCCCGACTCCCGCAGCGTTGGACAGAGGGACGGCTCCCCGCCGCGGAGAAGGTGGCGAACCTCTTCGGAGGACACGGAATTGATGCTAGGGCCCTAGAGATACTGGGCAATGGGCTAGGGATGAGTGCAGTCTAGGCGCAGATCGGCGTCTGGACCCCCGAAAAATCCTCCATCTCACTTGCCCTCAGCCCTAGAATCCTAGAAACCCAACTCAGCTCAGCTTTCAGTTTGGAGAGCCTGCGTTGGTTTGCAACCAAAGACACATAAATCCGCACTCGAACATACGCATACACAGCTAGAGAGCGAGAGAGAGAGAGCTGGCGCCTTGGTGGCAGCGGCCTGCATGGCGGAACCAGCGCTGGCACCACCTCCAGGGGAAGCCACACTGCAGTGACCGGAAATGTTCCAAGGCCAGAATACGGCACTCCTTCTGTCCACGCTGCCGGAATTTCTCCAACCTCGATACACCTGGATTTGTTTAATGCTACACCAGGGAGAAAAAGAGGCAAATTTAGAGAGACGTGCTGGCTGAGTCGGCAAGGAAATGCGGGGAGAATTTATAGAGAAAAATAAATGGAGAAGGAGAGACCAGGCCTTGGGAAAAGGCAGTTTGGAGGCCCAGGAAAGGGTCTGGTGCAGAGGCTCCTGCGGGCCCCGCGCGCTCTGGCATTCTGTGAGAGGGAGAAAGCAGAAACCGAGAACAGAGAGTGACAGGAAGAGTCGCAGAAGGGGTTGGCCTAGGCATGCTGCGTGCGAGCATCCCTCCAGCTCAGACGCTGCGGTCTAGAGAGCTGGAGGCCGACGTCCGGAGGCCAGGAGCCTATGTCGGGCTGTTCTACTCTGCCAGGAAACACCCGAGGACTCCGGGGCTCGTGGAGCCGGAACTGGGGCTTGGTTCTGGTCCAGTGCCCCTGGGGACCCCGAGCCTGGAATCCAGCAAAGGTTGGGCCATCGCGGTCCGCCGCTGGGCCTCCCTCAGTGCGACCCCTGGGAGAAGCCTCGGGGGACGACTCAGGCCCTGGGGCTCTGGGTTGGAGCTCGCACTGAGGGTGGGTAGGAGCAGACATCCAGGCGACAGGAGAGGAGGACGCCCCGCCCTAAAGCTGGGGGCCCAGTTCTGGGAACGTCTGAGGCCACAGCTGGACTCGCGGGATTTGGGGTCCGAGCAGCTCGCACGTGGCACCGCAGCTTCGGCAGGCGGCGTACCTAATGCCCAGCCCCGCCCCGCTTCGTTTGCCTGGCCTGGATGGTGTCAGGATTGAAGGTGAACGCCAAGTCGCTGCGAGTAGGTTCCTCGCGGTTTAAGCTTAGGGCTTGCTTAGGGGCGGCGCCCGGGGGGACGGGGGTGCCTCTCCGCTGGCAACTCCCCGGGCGCAGAGCGCAAAAAGCGCGCAATGCACTGCTGTCGCCGCTGCAGGTTTTTAAGCGGCGGAAAGCGGCTGAGGAATTGTTTGGGCCAAAGCGCCGATTTCTGCTGCCAGTGAGGTCCTCTGCGCGTAAAGGGCTTCGAGCTCTCCAGCTGCTGGCTCGCTGGGGCACCATGTGCTAGCGGCTTGCCACCCAGAAATACTCGGGTAGCGCTGGAAAACACGGTGGGGCTGTGTTCGGGGAACCTGGTGCTCATGGTGGGTTATTGCTGCTGTTGTTTTACTTTACTGCCTTTCTTGCTTTAATTAAAAGTGTTATTGAGAGAAGCCTCAAAGAGCGCTGACCTGGGTCGTTTGGATGGGTTCTTTTCAACTCAAATCCAGTAATTCAATTCGGTTCCACGACTGGTTTCCAGCGCACAGGTGCACATGGCGGACATCAAGTGTATGCCGTATACATACATACAGAGACGCGATTTGAAGGCAACTCGTGGAGAATTTTGAGATAAAATTCGGTCTCCTGGAGTTACATTCGCAACATTATGAATATGGAAAACAGTCAGTTGTATTTAGAATTTGCCAACACCTGCCAGCAATCTACTAGTACCTGAGAATCCGAAACGGGGCACTGAGAAGATTTACTGGCACTCTGTTTAATATTGAAAACAAGCGTAAATCAGTTTATTTCTTCCTATAATTCCTTTTAAATTTAACAATACCATAACTTGTAAGTAATAAAATCATATTTTTCTAAAGAAAGTTTATATGCAGGATGTTTTATTTCTATCAATATTTATACAATGAACTGTTAGCTCTCCCCACCCCTTTTTCTTCTGATAGTTCTCCGTGTAATGTGAGCTTTAAATATTCATGTGCCCGCCCAGACTTGCATTTATTTAATATGTTTTAAACTAATAACATTTTAATGTGATATAATTTGATCTCGTGAAGTATTGGAACACAAAGGAGACTACTTCACAAGTGATTTTGAGTGGTGCACAGGTGAAACGATTCTTAGTTTTTGGATGCAGATCAGAACGTTAAACAGAAGTGAAGCGTGCCTGTAAGTAGGCCCTTTAATATTGTCGCTGACTTCATTCTCCATTTGTCTGTAATAACTTCAGAGCTATGGCAGAGAATCATGGGAGGATTGGGGCACTTTCCCTGGAGCCTGTAGTGTGAACTTGCAAATCGCCAAGTGAATACCTCAGTTTCATGGCAGGTTGTGGACTGACTTTTATTTTTTCTGTTGAGGGGAATTCTCAAGAGGAGGAGAGGGGACTGCAGGATATAAAGTCTGGATTTGAGAATATGCCTGAAATAAAACTGTGCTCTAAAAATCTTTCAGATTTGCTGCTGAAGACGTATTTTTAGCAACTTGACCAGCTATTTGCTAGTAGCTTCCTCCAGGACTCAGCCCAGAGTAAGATGGAAAAGAGGAGCTGGGCTTGGGTCCAAAGGGCCGTTGAGGTGAGCCCTGCAGCCAGCCCCAGTGTCTAGCACCACCAGAGACACTTCCCAAAGTGCTTAAGTTCTTCTTGACTTTGTACTGGAGGTGGGGGCCAGACCTTCAGATCCTGAATGCCAATCAACTAAAAAATTGACTACAGAAAGAAAAGTTAAAGACATCCCCTAATTTATTTTCAGCCAGATGAAAGCCATTTGGCATACCAAGTTGGTATGAGGAGCTTATGAATATAGAACAAGAAAGTCGTTTTCCCCCTAAATCATGAAAATATTTCTAATGGGAAATCATGATGCTGTATTCCCCTTATAAACATGTAAGTATCCTCTCACACGAGGAAACTAACAACCCACTATTACTTAAGAATCCAAAATAGACATTGAAAAGATTGGAGGTCTAGGACAAAATATTCATACTAAAAGAATCATACTAAACTATTCATACTAAAATGCTGCTAAAATTTCAATAAAAGCAATTTTTAGGACAAGTGTTGGACAATTTTCTGGAGAGAGCTCTATAAATTCTCTCAGAAAAACAATTAAGGAATATCTATTCAGATTTTATGTTTACAGCTCATATTTATATATATGTGTGTGTGGTTCTGCATAAGCAGGCTGAGAGCTCCCAGAAGGGCTTCTTGTTAGGCAAAAATTTTTAAAACAAGGTATGAGACGGAAACAGTTTGGCGAATTGAAAGGGGGGCGATTTTTTCCTGGTTAGGTACAGCAGTTGGTGTCTCATTTCTCATGCAATTTGCACGTAGAGTCGTGTACCCCGTGAAGTGACAAAGGAGAACTAGGCGGCGATGAAAACCTGCCACTGTCTGCACGCGGTGCCTCAAAGCGCTCCTTTGGATACACGTTCTCCCGGTGGTGTGGGGAATTTGCTGCCTCTAAACCAGGCCTGACCTTTTGTCTTTTGACCTCTGATGCATGAAATCAGGTAGCAAAAGAAAATGTGAAGAAAAGGATACAAAAACATGGAGAAACAGCCCTCCTGGACAATAGTCGTTGTATCAGATCATAGCGGAGCTGCCCTGCACAGCTCGAAGCGCTCGTTCATAAGGCTTCGGGTCTTCCCGGCCACTGGCGTGCCTGTTCTCCTTTGTGGGTGATCTGCATTTGTTGGAGGAGGGATTAAGCGCTCTTTTTAATTAAGCTCAGAGCTGGGTTTTGTCCCGGCTCCTTTCACCAAAGCCCGTTTAGCCAGCGCTGGGTTCCTCCATTTCCTCTGAGGCCCTCAGCGCAGGCCAGGTGCCCCGGTTGCACCAGGCCAGCAGGGGCAGCTTCAGAGACCCAGAGGGAAGCTCTGCCCCTGAGCCCTTCTGGCCACCCAGGCGGAAGCTGGTTCCCAGCTGACATGGGGGAGGGGAAGCGGCGGGCTTCCCAGGCCAGAAGGGCCACAGACTCCAAGTGGATAGCCCTCCACACTTTCTCCAGACCCAAAGTGGGAATCTCACGCCTGAAGTACTAGAGTTCCATGCTCCCTCAGCCTAATGGGCCAGCCCCAGTGCCCTCCACTGTCCTGAGTGCCAGGAAGGAGGGCAAGAACATTTGCAGAGAAGTCCTCAGTGAGTCTGAACACAGCAGACATTTGACCCTCACAGCTACCCTGGGAAGGGGTGCACAGCCCTATGTCATGAGCCAGGGTGTAATGTCACTTGAGCCCAGGCCCTGTCCAGAGGAGACAAACCTCTACTTAGCCCATAAGAGTGTAAGGAGGGGTGTAAGCTAAGGGGGCTGGTGGAGAACAGAGCAGAGTGGCCAAGCCAGACTCTAGAAAGGGGGAGGGCGGAGGAGACCTCTGGAGGAATGACAAAGCTGAGTGTTGAAGGGTGAGCTGGATAAATAAGGGCATGAAGAGCCTGATTCATGTCCCCATCTTGCAGACGAGGCCACTGGATATCAATATATAAGAAAAATGCTATGATAAGAGCTGACCAAGAGCTTTGAGGGTGGTAGGAATGGCAAATGCTTCTGAGAGAAGGAATTCCCAATGGTTTGGGGAGTGGGGCAAAGGAAAGAGGATGGATAAGATGGGCAAGCCCGTGCCACACCTCCCTTAAGATTGCCAGGCAGCAGCTGCAGATGTTCGCCCCTTACCACATGGAGTGAATGGACCCCAAGGGTCAAAGGGAGAGATAAGGGAAAGGGCCTGGGGCCAAAGTAGAGAAACACAAGAAAGCTTAATTTCTATCAACTTTCCATCTTCTTTCCTGGGAAATTTGCAAAGTCCATCGAAAACCTCAGCCCAGAAAAAAAAAAAGAAACCAAAAACCAAAAAAATCCCTTCATCCTGGAATGCTCCTCATGCACTTTACTAAATCCTCCGAGGCTGTGGGAGACCCTCCCAGAGCCACAGCTGGTGGCCACCACTCACTGCTCAGGCCACACAGCCCTGAGCTCTCCCTTTCCTCTTTCCCTCTGCGTTGGTGATAGAGTATTTGTGTCCCGTGCCCACCACTCCCCCTAGTCTATCAGCTCAGTGGGCAGGGCCCCACCTCTGGGATCTCAGCTCTTCTGGCAGTGAGTCATTCTGTTCCCTTATAACAGCACCTTCTAAACCTCAGTGGGAGAGGAATCACACGCAGATCCCTGGGCCCCAACTCCAGAGAGCCTGATTTAGTGGTATGAGACAGAGCTTGGAACCCCAATAGTTAATAACTTCCCCAGGTGAGTCAGGTGCAAGAGGCACCTGAACCACCCATTGAGAAGCACTGGCTTAAAAGGTTTTCCAAGGCAAGGACTAAACCGCTGTGATTCACTCACTCCTGCCCCCCGCACCAGGTCTACACCTGTCCAACACTGAGAACTTGGAGCTTGTCAGGGTGGCAGCACCCAAATCCCAAAAGTACCAGCAATCCTATTTGCAAACCATTCCCAATGTGCCCCAAAAGGACCGAAGAACCATCTGTCTCCTCCCACTTTTAATTCAGCTTCATTCAGCAAAGAGAGCGCAGTGTCTCATCGAGGAGGGACCTGAGACCCTCCTGCCCTCAAGTTGCTTGCAGTCAGGTCAGAGAAATAAGCCTACAACAACGTGTAGAACCTGATTGGGCTTTTAATTAGATACAGTTAGGAAAATGAAGGAGGAGCTCTCTCCTGCTAGAGAGAATCTATGAAGATTTCTTGAAGGAGGTGGTATTTGATCTAAGCTTGGAAGACTGAGTTGGAAAAGATGGGGAGAAGGCAGCTACAGGAGAAGGGTTCAGTGTGATCAATGGCCTAGAGGTAGAAAATGCTTGGCCTTTTAGGAATTGGCAGAGCAGGAGGATAGACAGTGTTCCCTGGTGATGGTCCTGGGCCCAGGTGAGGACATGGACCCCCAAGGAGATACAGTAGGAATTGCATTAGAGCAATCTTAAGGTTTGGCCCACTTAGCCACCACTCCTAGGTGGCACCCAGGGGAACATCTGAACTTCCTTCTGAGCTTTGCAAGACCCTCTTTGCTGCTGAGCCTCTCTGGCTGAGCAGAGGTCACCACCACCTGCTTTTATGTCAGCATTATGCCTAGGGTCACTCCAAGAGCAAGCATATTGGGCTCCCTCTGGGTCCCACACCTCTGCTAACGCCTTTGTCACACTATTGTAGTAATTTGTCATCTTGCCTTTCTCTCATGAGAGCAGGGACAGTGATCCATCTCTGCAACCCCAGAACACCATAGGACTTGCACATAAGATGTTCATTTGAGAGTCTGATGAATGAATAAATGTGGTGAGGGAAATCCTCTCTGGACTGTCCCTCTGCAGCCCGTGACTCTAGCTCCTGCTTCCCCACATCCGAGCAGTATGACTTCACCTCCCTGCCCTTCAGTTTGCTAACCTGTATAATGGGGATATTAATTGCCACCAATACAACTCACCTCTCAGGGCTGTTGTAAGGATCAGATGATATAATAGCTGAACACTTGCTCCATGAAGTATTGTTAGGATGGGTTTAGATTCCTCAATGCTGTTTAAATAAAATCTTTTTTAGTTGACTAAATATATTTCTCCTTTGGTAGAGGAGCCGATGGCCCAGCATTTGACAGGAGCTATGAGTGAAAGTTTGTGTAGGAAGAGACCGACAGTACTCATGTGTTGAAAAATTGTGTGGTTCTTTTTAAAGTATCCTTTGTCAGCACTGAAAGAGAAAAAGCAAAGAACAAAAAAATTCAACTCAAGCACATCTGAGAGCCATAGGTTAACAGCTGTCATGATACTGCTGCTAAATTTCTGAAAAGACAATGTCGGATCTAGAATTGCTGGGAAAAAACACAGCTGGCAGCAATGAAGGAGGAAGAAAACCTCAGATCCTGGAGGGAAAATGAAAAGACATAATTGCAGTCAATGGTGCATTAATGAGGTGGACTCTACTGTACACACACACACACACACACACCCTATACGTTGTAGAGAGAATTTCACTCTGTGGGAAAGAAGGCTCAGAAAGACGAGTCATAGTCATGTGTTCTGTCTGATTCTCCACCAACCCCTAATCTTGGGAGTCTTCCAGTGGGCATTCTCTTCAGAGAAAAACTAGAATAGCCCGGAGTCTCTAAGATGGTACCACCAGGAGCTTATCAATTAAGGTATGGCTAATTAAGCAATAATAAATCAGTAAATAGTTCATTAATAGCACAGGGACTTGGGACAGTGAGCCTCATTAAATTATACAAGCTGCATCAAGGCTGGCCTCTCTAGAGCATCCCAGTGAAAAGTCACTCAGCCTGAGCTTGAATACCTCCAGGGACAGTGAGCTCACTAGCCCCTTTTGGAATTGGTATTACGGAATGGCTGCCGGAAGTCCTTTCCCTCAGTAAGCACACAGCGGCTTCCACGTAGCTTCAGTCCACTGGTCCTAGTCCCGCCCTTTGGGGTCACTGTCTTCCTCAGGAAGGAACAGAGAAGGTGGCACAGTGAAAGTTCATGTGAAAATACCTGCTCAGACAGTGCGAGGGGAGTGTCAACCTCTCCACCATGTCACTGGGCAAATAATCCCTGCTGGAAGGGGTGGTCTTGGAATGCCAACAGGGGGAAGCACATTCAGGAGTAAAGCAGGAGCAGGATTTTGGGGCTGAGAGTCCAATCTGCAGAAAATGTCTGGAACACCATCCCCATGGGCTACAGATTCCCATATAAATCTATCTTAAAGGACATTACTACAACCACCACTGTGAAACCAGTGTCCTTAAGACAGCCCTGAAGGCCATTGAATCCAGCCGCTTGCCCCATTTGACAGATGGAGACACCAAGGCCCAGAGAAGGAAATAGTATCACCCAAGTTTCCACAGCGGGCTTGTGGGAGGGCAGGACGGGTGAGAGTAACTGAGGTTTCTCGAGTGCGCGCTGTTTACTGGGCACTGTTTTACAACATCATCACCATGACCTGAGCGAAGTCTCCACTCTGAGGCGCGGAGACACCGAGACTCGCCCAGGACCATGCAGTTAGCAGACGGCAGAGCTGGAATTTGAAAGCCGGTTCTGACTTCACAGCCAAGTTCCTTAACTGCTAACCCTCTACGGCTTCCCTAAAACCCAGTCCTCCTCCCTCCCCCCCTCACTCCCACCAGCACTCCACCCCCGTGTGGCGTCTGTGATGCCACACCGGCTCCTTAGAGAAAGATCCAGCTGCACGCATTTCTGGGGGGTTTGGAGAACGCAAAAGGGACCCAGGTGGCAGCCTGGGCAGAAATCAGCATTCTCATTTCACAAAGCAGAACCAGTTGGGGTCCCTTAAATCTGGCTGGACCTTCTCCACCACCACCTACATGTCTGAGTGGAGGCCCCACAGGTTAAGGAATGCAGGCAGCCGGCGGTTAAGTTTGCGCATTCCCCTTCCGTGGCCCGGGGTCCGCCAGTTTGGTTCTGGATGCAGACCTGCTCACGGCTCATCAAGCCACGCTGAGGCGGCGTCGCACATGGAAGAGCTACAACTCTACAACTATGACACACAACTAGGTACTGGGGCTTTGGGGGAAAAAAGAGCAAGAGGAAAACTGGCAACAGGTGTTAGCACTGTTGGGCCACTCTCCACCCCCGCCCCCGCCAAAAAAAATAGAAGTGCATAATGTAGGAAGGGGGACTCATGCCCTACCGACAGGGAAGATTGGACGTGAAGTTGGCTGAGGAAACTTTTAATCCAAAAGAAAAAAGAGTGCATTTTCTTTCTTTATATGTTTTATTTTTTATTTATTTATTTTTTAAGTTTATTTATTTATTTATCCCCCCAAAGCCCCAGTAGATAGTTGTACGTCATAGTTGCACACCCTTCTAGTTGCTGTATGTGGGACTCGGCCTCAGCATGGCTGGAGAAGTGGTGCGTCGGTGCGCGCCTGGGATCCGAACCCAGGCCGCCAGCATCAGAGCGCGTGCACTTAACCGCTAAGCCACGGGGCCGGCCCTCTTTATATGTTTTAAATAGAATAATGAGATAATCCTGGATTTAAAAAAATCAGCTCTGGCGTTTATATTTTAATTTATTCTCAGAAGGGTAGGAGGGTCTAGAGGAAATGCAATATGTGGGTCTTATTTTATGATTTGCTATGGTAAGCCACATTTAATCCCTTTCTTCAGTGAAAGGATTTATGAAGGATACAACAAAATGTACCTATCTGTTGCTTTCATTGTATTTTTTTCCAAATTTTTATTTAGTTCACAGTGTTATAACAATAAAGGAAACTAAAAGGAAAGAAAATTATCCATAATCCTACCATCCTAACAAATGAACTATTCAGCGTTCCTCTTCTGTCCTTTCTTACATGCTGCAAAATTTACATAGGTAATTTATTAGTGTAGTTACAGCCTTGTATTCAGTTTTCTCACTTAACAGTTTATCATTATAATGCCAGAGGGTCTTCATAATTATCGTTTAAAAATAAATGTTTTAATAATTATTTTTAATGTCTGCTTAATACCCTTTCAAGTGGATATATCATTCCCTACTATTGTCTGTATAGGACTCAACTTTTCCCTATCACAGATAATCCCCAAGTGCATGTCTTCACACCTCTCACTTTCTCCCTTTTTTTGTTATTTCCAAAATCCCCAGATCTAGATTTTCTGGGTCAGAGGGCCTGAATTCTTTCATGGTTCTTGATATATAAGGGCAAATCACTTTGAAAAGGGCTTTTATAAATTTATTTTGCCTCCAGTAATGGATGAGTACAATACTTTCCTACCATGCTCTTGCCCCAACCAAGGGAAATCTACTGACAAATGAAAGATATCTTGATAAGCAACATTTGTGCTCGTTAAATACATGGTTTGACACCCTGTCATCTGCTCTCTATTCTCTTATCTCTGTGGCTGTCATAAGTTAAAGCCTTTACCAAGAATCTGAGGAAAGCAGCATAGCAATCACCGTCCCCACTTTGCAGCTGAGGAAACTGAGCCTCAACTCAAGGCTCTGCCCAGGGATGCGCAGTGAGTCAGTGGACGTGCTGAGACCTTGGCAATGTCAGCAGCTGTAGTGAACAAAAGATGATTGCGTTGATTTCTTATAACCTCCTGGAATGTCCTCAGGGTTTCTATTGTTGTTGCTTTAACCCCAGGGGTTTTTGGAGAAGCTGGGAAAATACATCTACAGCAGGTACACTGTAACTCCTTTTAACAAACGTCACAGGCCTCCTTGCCTCCAATTGCTGCACTAGGCATGGGCTATACCTTTTGATATAGTCTTGCCAGAGAATCTCTGAATTTCAGAGCTAGAAGAAACATCAGAGATAATCTCATCCAGCTGGCTTATTTTAGAGATGGGGAAACTGAGGCCCAGAGAAGAGACAGGACTTGCCCAGGTCCATTCACGGAGCTGGCAGCAGAGTCAGTATCCACTCTTTTTCCATCCTCTGATTTAAAATGTTGCCTATGGCACACTTGTGGGTCACTTGTGTTTTGTGAGATAGTAATAAGAATATTTTAAAAAAGGATTTCAGGGTCAAAACCATTTGGTAAACACTGGACACCTTATGTTTTTTTGGAGCTCCCTGGTGAAATAAGTCTGGTAACACTGAGCTAAAATAAAACAGGTTTATTTATTAAAGGACTTCCCAAAGTCTTTAATATCCCAAATGACATTTGTCTCTATTTATTTGTTTTATTTTGTTTTGGTGGGGTTTTTTTTTTTTTTTGAGCAAATATTTTTTTACTTTTTAGATTTAGATTTTATTTTTAAATTTAATATTTGTTCTACTTTTTTGACTCAGTAGTACATACATATGGATCAAATTCAAAAGATACTAAAGGAACCTGAGGAAAAGCCTCTTCCTACCTCTACCCCTCAACCGCCTAGGTCCCCTCCCTGGTAACCTGGTGATCAGTGTCACCAGGATGCTCCCCGAGGTAGTCTGTAGGTATACACTTAAAAATGTCTCTTGGTGATTGCACTACATTGGTAAATAAAGAGATTTTCCAATCTTTGTTTTTTTTTTTTTTTTTTTTTTTTTCTGTAACATAGTATTCTGATCAATATTTGACTCCCGGGACTGGCCCTGTGGCTTTGCAGTTAAGTGCACTCGCTCCGCTACTAGCGGCCTGGGTTCGGATCCCGGGCGTGCACCAATGCACCGCTTGTCCGGCCATGCTGAGGCGGCGTCCCACATACAGCAACTAGAAGGATGTGCAACTATGACACAGAACTAACTACGGGGGCTTTGGGGAGAAAAAAGGGGAAAAAAAAAGGAGGATTGGCAATAGATGTTAGCTCAGAGCCAGTCTTCCTCAGCAAAAAGAGGAGGATTGGCATGGATGTTAGCTCAGGGCTGATCTTCCTCACAAAAAAAAAAATATATTTGACTCTCCAATTGGAATATAGTCTCCACTCTCAAGGAGCACACGCTCCCCTGGAAAAATGAGGTGTGTTCATTATGACCACTAAAAGAAGGAAGAAAGTGCTCAGGAAGGAGCATGTAAAGTGTGGTGGCTTTGTAAAAGAAAGAGAAGATGGCTCTCAGCTAGGTTTGGTTTGGAGTGGGAGCTGGGACCTGAGAAGGTGCCTGAGGCGAGCTGAGAAAGTGACCAGCAGTTATTCATCACACTGACCTTTGTTTTAAAACAAAGAAGACCAGCATGTGTGTATCTAGCCAATCCCAACATTTAGATGCTGAGCACAAAAGCTTGATTTTTATTAGCTATATTTGTTGCCCATATATTGGAACCAATCTTAAAGTGGAAGTCAGACATGTATATCAGATGTTATTTGGAGCAATGAGTGTATTTTCCTAATCTTTCCAACACCAACTTGACAATTCATCTCCAATAGCATGCATACTAATTAATTTGTTTTCCATATCGTAATAAGATTAACAACCTCACATTTACACGGGGTACTGAGTCATGTTCAAATAAAACAACTTCTACTGAGAAAAACTAGATGCGACAGGAAATCATGTCCCACCCAGCGATCCAGGTTTATGTGTATTTGTCTGTCTTTGCCACACGTATTTTTGTCAGGACCTCACTGTAAACAAGATGATTTCTTTCATGTTGGGTTAGTCTGGGTAAATTTGTTTAATGAACGACAAAGTCATTGTAAACATTACACAAATTTGAGTGCCTTGCAGCATGGCTAGGAATCTTTCAAGCTGCTTCAAAAAATACAATCAGTATTCAGTGTTAACCACAAAAACAATATTGGGGGAAAAAATGCTATTAATACATCAAGGCTCTTAGATATACGGCCTGGCTCAGTACTGTCCTGGACAATTGAAGCGTTTGTGGCGAAATGAGATATGACCTTGCACATTCATTCTGCCTCCCCTAATCTGGGCCTCAGTTTCTCCCTCTGTCAACTGAGAGTTGTGTAGGCCTGTGAACGTCCCACCAGAATTAACGGGGGGTACGGCGCTTTAAAAAGATCCAGATGGCCAAGCTATCCTACTAAGTCCCAGTCCTACTAAACTCCAGTCTCTGGAGGCTGGGGTCCCAGAATCTGTATTTTTAAAAACAAGTTCCTCATGTGACTCGATGACCAGCCTGGTTTGGGACCCACTGGACCAGACAGATTACTACTAAGATCTTTTCCAGTTCCTTTGTTCTCTTTCTTCATGATTTCATGACCATAAAAACCCATGATTCTAAAAACTCATCTTGGAAAATACTGTTGCTCTTGTCTGGGCAGAGGAAGAGAACTGTTTAGAGAGGCAGGGAGCTGGATTCTGGTCATGGGTTCCCCTCAAGCTATCCAGATGACATTGGAAATGTCACTTGTCTCTGGACCTCAGTCTCTTCATTCACAAAACAAAGGCACTGGACCCTTCCTCTCTGACATTCTGGATCCCAATTTCTGACCCCCTTGGCATTCATCCATTTGCACACAAACTGCCTTCTAGTTGACTTTGGAGAACAGAGATTGGCTTGAAGGCTAGTTGCAGGCATCTGCAGTAGCCTACTCATTCTTTCTGAGGCCAAGGGAGTCTCTCCCGGCCCCTCCCTCATGGTGGATCCTTCTCCATCTGGCTCTTCTTCAGAGGAACATGAGAGTGTGTCCTGGCTGACAGCCAGGCCTTCCAAGACCTTCATTGCTTCCCGCCATTCTGGACTCAACTCATTCCAGCCTTTCTTGCTCCTTTGTGGCAGGATCTATGCAAGATACCTCCATACTATGCCCTCCCACCATTCCTAGCCTAGAGGCCCCCAAGTAGTAAGACCCCCAAAGTGTCTGAGGAATGAATGAATGAATGAGTGAATGAAAGTCACATGAGGTGGCCTCCACCTCTAACATTCAGTGCCTCTGTACCTCTTGGTCCTCAGTGGGTTCCGAGCTCAGTGAGGTGGAGAGGAAGAAGGCTTGCCAGGTCTACACGCTGCATAGGAGTGAGCAAAGAGCTTGGTCACTGCCCAAATATCGAGTTTTCTAACTTCATATGAATGGGATCATACTGGATATATTCTTTGTGTCTTGCTTTTTTCACTCAACATTATACTCTATTTCCTGACTGGAGTGGGGGTTATCAGTATTCACTTTTAATTACTCATTAAATTATACACATGTGCTTTATGCATTTTTCAGTATTTGTACTACGTTTCACAATAAAAGAAGAAAAACTAAGGGAATCCAAGACAGTTACTGTTCAATTTTGTCCTCAAGAGACAACCTAGAATGTCTTAGGAAAAGACTTTTTCAGTGTTAGGAAAAAGTGACTTTGGAATCTCCAAGAATTTTTACAAAAGGTAAGGATCCTTGGGGAAATTTTTCACTTATGGATATTGCCTCAGAGCTTCCCAATTACCTTCCCTTTTCTCCCACCTCTTATCGAGCAGGTCTATAGCACCATTGCCCTCACTTCCTATCTCACACACCACCCCCTGTGCCTCTCCCAGCAACCCCCTAACCTGTCTGAGCTTTGGTTTCTTCATATGTAAAATGATGGTGTTGCCTGCAGCTGGTGGTGGTGGGGTGGGGTGTGCCCACATAAATAAGGCTCACATAAGTGTGGCCAACTTGGCCACACCTATGATTGGGTCTGAATATACACGTGGCAAAGTAACAGCGTGGAAACTGGGAGTTATAGGCTTTGTGTTGATAAACCTGAGAAAGAGTGGGGGAAAATCATTTTCCATTTGGAGACCCAGCTCAGCAACACTTCAGTATTACCTGCCTGGGCTGCCTCATGCGTTGCTCTGTGGGGAGTCAGGGTTTAATGAAGTAGGATAAACCACACACGCACATTAGTTAGCCTCAACACAGGCAGGATTAACTTTACACTCCATTTGCAGGAGCAAAGCTCCTCTCCTAGAGTTTGTTATAAAGGGATTTAGAATAACAGAATGATAGAGCTGGAAGAGAGCCCCTAAGACATCATCATAATCCTCCCCCGTCATTTTGCAGAGGGTCAAACTGAAGTCCAGAGAGCAGAAGGGACGTGTCCAAGGTCACCCACTGAATTAGCGGCAGTGTTCAAGTTGAAACCGGAGTCTCCGGATCCCCAGGCCCATGTCCTCCCCATTTTGTCATGAATTACTTTATGGTTGCCTTGTAACAAAGGTGAGGTAACACATTTTTCTGGATGGCTTTGCTCCACACCCTTTATACACACCCTCTCCATATTCAGGTTTCATGTGTATATGAGCACGCCAGGGGATGCTGGGGAGGAGGAATCTGTGTTGCACGGGTTGCATTAGGAACATTCTGATTCTTGGGTCAGATTCTAGGAGCTAGACCCAAACCCAGGGGCTGAAGTCAGGTAGCCCTCATAATATCACCAGCAGTAGCTAATATATAACTCTCACTATGTGCCATGCTCTGTTCTAAGCACTTCTTATATTTTAATTCATTTGATCTTCACAACAACCCTACAAGGTGTGTACTAGTATGTACATACTAGTATCATGCTCATTTTACAGAGGAGGAAACTGAAGCAGAGAGGTTAAGTAACTTGCTCAAGGTCACACAGATTGTAAATTGCCAAGCTGGGATTCGAAGCAGACCGTCTGGCTCCAGAGTCTGGGCTCTTCTAAACTAGTCCCATCTACCTTTTTTCCTAGTCCACCTTTCCGCTGGATGTCACTCTCCAGGAAACACATGTCCCTCTCCCTTCTCCTGTGCATTGTCCTCTGCTCTGGCCAAGCTGGACCTAGAGCTCATGGCTCTTTGAATGTATTCTGAGCACAGTTATGTTCTCCCCTTTTCCTGGAAGGCCCTTTTCCTCTCTGTACCTATCAGATCTTCAAGACCCATTTCAAATGTTCCTCTTCCACAAAGCCTTTGCATCTAGAATTCATCTCGCTCTTCTCTATTGTGATTCTTAACTTTTTGAGGAAGGTGCTGAATATTTTCAAGAGAAACAGATGCTCTTCCAGACCCACTCTCTACCCTTCCCCGCTCTGTTTGGTGCCCTGGCAGGCTGACCTCTGTAGACTCCATCAACCAGACCTTCTTGCCCTCTGACTTCCATTTGTGTTCAGCCAATTGGAGGCACCAGATAAAAAGCAGAGGACGCGAAAAGAGAAAAGCCAGAATATGTATTCCTTGGTGCTGTGAACAGGACATAGCTGGTGATGTGGGCTTAAAATGATGAAAATTAAAATGCTGATTAAAACTCTTCTATGGCTCTCTGGTCCTTTAGAGTAAGGTGCAAACTCCTTAGCATGACATTTAAGGCCCTTTGTGATCTGGTACCTGCTCAGCTGTCAGTTGCATCTCTCTCCACGGACCTCTTTGTGACACACCTACCACACCAAAGGCTTTGCATTTACACAACTGAGCCAAGCTCCCTCATGTCAGTGTAGTTTTGCACTTGCTGTTCTCTTTGTCTGAATTGCCCTTCCCTCTTCACTCCTTCCAAGAAAACTCTGCTCAGCATCACCTCCCCCAGGGAGCCTTCTCTGAATCATGCCCTCTCCAACCTCACTAGACTGTGAGCTCCTCTAGTGTAGGAACCACTTCTTGCTTGTCTTTGTATCCCCACTGCTTCGCATAGGAACTACCACATGGGAGACACAGAGTAACATTTGTTGAATGAATGAATGACCAAATGAAACAATTAATCAATACTTAAATGCACAAATGAATGAATGAAGAAGTCAAGGGCAGGTAGGAGGCAGTATGAGTCTCAAGTAACCCTGAGTTCTGGCCAACTTGGCAATATTAGGTCATATCCCACCTGGTGGAGGTCTGGGCTTTTCTAGCCAGTTTCCATAGCTACCATGACCCACAACCTGCCTCCTTGGCATGGCCTAGACTGTGACCACATAGCATCCCTGGCCGTAAATTCTGGCAGCTTCCCCATCGTGATTGTGTTCTTTATTTCTGCTATTATACAATGGCACCTTCCTGGGTGATGCCTAGACATTCTGTGTCTACCGCATCCTGGCTCTGGAGGGAGACATAATTGCTCACTGAGCAGAGCTCATGTGGCCTCTTCTGAGCTGGGTCTGCCATAGGCCTGGGTCTCAGCTCAAGACGAAAATAGTCCTGCAGTGAGCCCTCACTCCACTCCTTGCCACCATTCTCAACCAGTTTCCCTCGAGCTGCTGGCACTGGGGGGCACAGCTAGGAAATTGCCATATGACACCTGAAGTCAGATTCCCAGATTTGAATGGCAGTCAGGCCCTCGAGGTGGGTATCAACACCCATTCCCCATCAGCATCCTAATTCTAACAACTCTAGGTTGAAGAAGGTGCCTTTGGATGTCCTTTATTTATATACAGATTCCTGAAAGGTAAACTTAGGGAGAGAGAGAAAGTGTGTGTGTGTGTGTGTGTGTGTGTGTGTGTGTCTAAACACATACATATGTGTATACGACCATGGAACAAGCATTGAAATAGAAGTCAGGAGACTTGGGTCCCAGCCCCACATTTGTCAGCCTGGCAAAATGGTTAAGCATGTGGACTTTGCAGCCATATCGCTAGGTCTGAATCCCAGCTCTACCGCTGGCTAGCTGTTCGGCCTTGGGCAAGTTACTTCCCCTCTGTGTGCTTCATCTCCCCATTTGTAAAATGCAGATAATGATAACGCCTGCCTCACAGGGTTGTCATTAAGAATAAATGAGGTCATGTATGTAATGTGCTTAGAATGGTGCCAGGCACATTGTGTTAGATAAATGCTTAGGTTGAGTACTACCTCAGCATCTTTGTTCATGCTATTCCTTCTGCCTGGAATGTTCTTCTCTCTGGCTTTTCACATCCCTAGCTCCTTCTCATCCTTCAGATCTCTGCTTCAACATTGTCTTCTGGAGAGACCTCCCTTGATGATCTTATCTAGGACAGGTCTCCCCTCACCCCAGTTATTCTCAACTATAGCTCATGGTTTCATTCATAGCACACAACATAATTTGTAGTTGATCACTGAACTTGTTTCATTGTTGGTTGCCTGTCCCCATCCTCTAGAGCGAAGGCTCCGGGGGGCAGCCTGGTTTTGCACAGCATTCCCATTGCTCAGCATAGACTGTAGGTGCTTGATAAACGTTTGCTGATCAAACGCATGAACTATTCACTGTGTGACTATGAAACGCCTCATCCTCTCTCTGGCCTCACTGTCTCCACCAGTAGATTGAAGAGTCTCAGCTAGAGGCTTCTAAGGTCCTTGGAGTCCAGGATCTGCATATTGGGAGACAAGATTCTAAAGGGAGCCTGGCAGGGATGTGTGTAAGGGTGAGGTGGGGTGAGATGAGGACCGGAAATGTCACATCAGCATCTGGAACTGATGTTGGCTGACTAACTGGTGCTTCTCCTTTCAATTCAAAGAAGACAGACCCCAGTCAGCAGTGTAAAGCCTTGGATCCACTCTTGGCTCAGCCTCTAATTTTTTTATGTGGCTTTGGGTAAACGCTTTCCCCCTGTGGGCTTTCCTCATTGGTTGAGAGGATTCCTCAAAATGCCCTGAGGTAGGTGCCTTTGTAAATCAAAGCCAAAATTATGTGGGCCAGTGATTTTGCCTTCATACTTTTTAAATGGGAATCTCCTCACTCCATCTTCTTAGCCCTTCTTTTTGCAGAAATCTGATATCCATGCCCACTTGAATACCTCAGTCGCTCTACACTAAGCCTCTTGCATCTCCCCACCCAGAAGGACACATCGGGGCCTTGTAGCAGGGAAGGATGTGCTCTCTCTCTCTGGTTTCTAAACACATATGCAGTAGTGAAAAAGGGAGAGAGGGGTAGGGGATGGCTCCTCACGCCTGGTTTAAGTCTCACCCCTGACCTGTGTGACCTGGAGCAAGTTGCTTCATTTCTCCAAGTCTCAGTTTCTGTATGTGAAACATGGGGACAACAATACCCACTTTGCAGGGTGTGTTACAATGATTAAAAATAAAAAAGGAAGTACAGGTCTGGCATAGTGCCCAGCACACAGTAAACGGTCATCACGGTGCTGTTTTCCCTATCATTGGGAAGATGCCCACATTTTAGTGGATTGTGGTCATTTGGGCTGCCGTCTTCAGGCATGAGTAAACAGTCATCTCTAGATCCTCTGCCCTGGGTCCCAAATGGCAGAGCAGAACCCGTCTCGTGAAGACACGGCATCCTGATGACCATTCTGAAACGTTCAGGGGAGCCTGCCAGACTGCTTGTACCCGAGACCTCAAAATGCAAGGAATGGTTGAAGGCCATGGGACTCTAAGGTCCTGAGAGGAACAGGAAGGTGAGAGGAAAACAAAGGCTGCCTTCAGTATCTGAAGGGCCACAAAGAGAGTCATCAAATGCCCCTCTTTGACAGCGAGGGTCAGGAGTGCTTCCCACCAGTTCCTGGGGTTGGAGACTTGCTAACATTACATCTTGGAGAGGAGATGTAATGTTAGCACCCTAACATTGAGTCAGTGGCATGTCTAAAGAGAGACTGAGGGAAGCAGTGGGAGCCAGTAGAGACATCAGTCACTGGGGAAAGGGAGAAGGAGGGGCAACGGGCTTGGAGGAGGGGGCAATGGGGAGCCTGGACCCATGCTGGAGGTGGGAAGAGCTGTGTAGGCTAGGGGGAGCCAAGAATATGGCGGCCCCCAGAGCTGAGAACCAGGCTGACAGGGAGAGGTTACAGAGAAGCAGATTTGGGCTTCTTCGAGGGAATGTTTTTCTTTTTTTTTTTTTTTCACTAAGGAAGATTAGTCCTGAGCTAACATCTGTACCAGTCTTTCTCTATTTTGTGTGTGGGTCACTGCCACAGTAGGGCTGATGAGTGGTGTAGGTCCATGCCTGGGATCTGGACCAGCAAACCCAGGCCACCGAAGTGGAGCGCACCGAACTTAACCACTATGCCACGGGGCCAGCCCCAAGGGAATATTTTTCTACTAACTAAATTTGTCTCTGATAGTCAGGCTTATTTTTGGGTTGCAAGTGACAGAACCCAAATCAATGAAACTTAAGAGAAAAAAGAGACTATTTTGGTTCATACAAATGGGTAGTTCAGGATAGAGCTTCAGGGACTTTAGGAACTTGAAAGATGTCATTGGATGTCTCCCCACCCCTTGCTGGTTCTTTCTCTGTGCTAGCTTCATTCTCTCACTGTGCAGATGGGCATCGTAGACACAGCTATAGACTCCAATCTTACCCCGTCCAAGCCCAGTTACCCCCATCGAAAAGAACATATATAGTCCCAGAGAAGAACTCATAGGTCCAGCTTGCATCATATGTTCATCTCTGAGCCCCTCATTTGGCCGGAAATATGTGCTGTGATTGTCAGGCCTGGTCACATGCTGAACCTTATTCATCAGGATCCAACCAGGAAATAGAAACCACTCTGAACAGAGGGAAGTTATTGGTTATACAGAAGTGATGGAAGAGCTTCAGAGGCCTTCCTGAGAACAGTAAAGCAACTCAGATATTACCGACAGCTAAAGGCCACTGCTCTTCCGAAATTGGAGGGATAAAGGGAGAACTGGTGGTGTTGCTGGGGTTACCTGGCAGAAGTTGGAACCATGGTGGGTCTGTCCAGGAGGGGCTGGAGCCAAGCCATGGAAGAAATGCAGTTGTAGTACAGGAATCTGGCTCCAGCTCCCCCTCTACAGAGGGGGGGAAATACCTTGGCTTCTGCTTTGTCTCATCCTCCAGTCTCCTGCTAGTGCCTCCTATTGGTCAGACCCACCAAAACCCAGCTGACACAGGAGCCAGGGACCAAGGCCTCCAGGGGTCAGCACCCTTCCCACCGCAGTACCAAGAGGGGCAGGGGGAAGGCAAGGAAGGGATGTGAGGGCAAACTGGCCTGGGAGCAGCACACCACCACTATGTCCTGTCAGAACCACATGGAATGGAGAAGTAGCACTTCCCCAGAGGAATTTGGAACTGTTACCAGGAGGGGAAAGAATGCTGGACAGTATTTGCTGACTGTCCAAATGTGAAATGGATTGCTCCATGAGATAGTGAGATGTTCATCACTGAGGGTGTTCAAACAGAGACTGGATGCCCCTCTGTCAGGGATTGAAAGGGACTGGATGTCCCTTACAGGCATTGCTGAGTGTAAGGGAAGATGGACGGGATGTCTCTAAATTCCTTCCGGTTCTCACCTTGTGTATTTTCTACAAGGTCATTATTTTTACACGTGCTGTTCCTCCCATAAGCCTAAGCCATTCATTTCTGTGATTAACACAGAATGACAAACTTGTAAACTGCAAGCAGATTTGATTTGGAACACAACGAGGAATCTGGCACCTTCAAGTGGCCACTGATTGTATTTCCAGCTTGCGTCTGGTCCTTCTTGTTACATCTTTACTCCTGTGCCAGAATTACCGTTGCCAAAAAGGGTCAGAGACTTAAAAGTTTACTTTTACCTTTTGGCAAAATCAGTAAGCTGGATTATTCAAGTTTTGTCTTGTCTCTTTGAAACTCCCAACAGAGGAGAAATCACAAGAACAGATCTTGGCATAGAAAGAAAATGAGACAAAGAACGTAATCATAATACTAGTGAATGGTTTTCAGACTGACATCTGTACATTAAGAATATGTAAAAATACCAATTTCATGCTCTGACAACTTATTCTGCATCAGGGGTGGGGTAATGCCTTGGGAATGCCAAACGTCAAAGCATTACATAATGTCAGCTATTCTTGTGCTCCTTTGATGAGATATCGCTGGGAATGGGAATTCCTTGAGAGAGCAAGGTCTTAAAAAGAGGGAAGGAGGAGGAGAAGCAGAAGGAAAGGAAAGAAGGGACAAAGGAAGAGAGAAGCTGTCAAATAAGAAGATTTGTGCAAAGAATGTGCAAAGTTAATATATATATATTTTTAAACATTGTATATATATATATATATATATGTGTATATACAATCCCAAATCTGAGCTTCCATGTGTAGGGGTTACTCTTCTTTGTTTTGATTTTCCATAGTTAGAATACCCGTGTTTGATTTCTTTTCTTCCATATGTGTAGCAGTGTTATTTTTTGTCTGAATTTTTATAACATCAACTGAAATCTAAATGTAAAAATCTATCCATGATCCTACTGCTTCAACAAATCAAACTTGCTTTTTCTGTTCTGTTCTAGTTCTTGTCCAAATGCATAATTTCACACAGTGGTATCATGTGTAATAAGTAAAAATTCACATGCTTTCTAAAATTTTGTCATAGGAATTTCACCATATTATCATATGGACTTCACAAGGATCACTTTAATTACTTAAGAATATTCCAAAGTATACGTGTACTATAATACTTATCCATTCTTATATTGGACTTTTAGGGTTCCTCCCCATTTTTCCATAGTTATAGATAATGGCAAATACACATCTTCATATATTCAGTGCATTCAAAAACTTTTATATGACAGGCACTGTGCTAGACAATAGGGATTAGAAGGATTCTGCTTCAAGATCTAGGGGGGAAGACAGACGAATGAACCCACAATTACAATTTAGAGCTCTAACCTGCTACCCAAAGTATGGTACCTACCAGCGGCAGCAGCTTCACTGGGAGCGTGTTAGAAATGGACAATCTCAGGCTCCACCCCAGACCTGCTAAATCAGAATCTGAATTTCAAGAAGACCCTGAGGTGATTTGTGTGCACATTACAAGTTTGAGAAACTGTCAATCCCCATCCCCTCCTGTCTACCTTCGTAGGTCACTTGATCAATCATTCCAGTCTTTCCTGCCTTTCCAACTTCTCTTATCTTCCCACAGCCACAAGCTTGCTCAGGTCTCTCCTATCTTAAAAACACCACCAAAACCTCACATCTTGCTGTCGCTCCCTCTCTAGTATGGCCCTCAAAAGACTTGCCACGCGTTTCTCTGTAGCCTCACCTCCTATTTCTTCTCGAATCAGAGCCTGCTAGCTTCTGCTCCCACCACCTCACTCAGACTGCTCTGCAGATGGGCTCTGGGGACTCTTGGCTGCCTCTTCAGTGCACTCTTCACTTGCTGTTATCTGACACCACAATCAATCCTGTCTCCTAAACTCTCTTCTGGAAGTCACCACTCCCTCCCAGTTTTCTCCTACTTCTCTTACAATGCCATCCCAGTATCTGATCCTTCCCCCTCCATCCTTTGCTGCTAGCTCCTTGGTCTGCCTCTTAAGCCTTGGGGTCCAACCCCCAGGGTTCTGTCTTTGATTCTCTTCTTACTCTACACATTGTCCTTGAATAAGCTCATTTCCACCCAAGATTTCAATTGTCATCTCTCAGTTGAAGACTCTCAAGTATGCAACACATGTATATGCAGAGCTCTCGCTTTGAAGTGCCTTTCTTCTATGTCCAACTGCCTCGCAGACTTCACCACCTGGAGGTCCAAAGCACCTCAAAGTCAACATGTCTAAAAGTGGTCCCCTTAAAAATCTGCTCTTCGTCTGGTGTCTCTGTCTCAATAAATGGTTCCACCAGCCACCAGTGGCTCTCCTCCTCCTCTAGTCACTATGTATTGTTGGTTCTACCTCCCCATGTCCTCGGGTCCATCCCCATTGCCATTTCCCTGGTTCAGTTCTTGCCACCTCTCCCCAGGACGACTGCAACAATTGCTCAACTGGTCTCCTTGCCTCTGCTCTACTCTTCTTCCTTCATCCTTTTCCAATCTAAAGTGATAGTATTATTTTGTAAAATGAAAATATGATCTTATCACACCCCTGCTACTGTTGCCAAACCTATCCAAGGATGTCCAGACCTATTCAATCAAAACCTCGAGGAAATCTCCATAGTTTTCCATATGGCTGCACTAGTTTACATTCCCACCAGCAGTGTACGAGGGTTCTCTTTTCTCCACATCCTCTCCAACACTTGTTATTTCTTGTCTTTTTAATAATAGCCATTCTGACAAGTGTGAGGTGATATCTCATTGTGGTTTTGATTTGCATTTCCCTAATAATTAGTGATGCTGAACATCTTTTCATGTGCCTATTGGCCATCTGTATATCTTCTTTGGAAAAACGTGTGTTCATATCCTCTGCCCATTTTTTGATCAGGTTGTTCGTTTTTTTGTTTTTTGTTTTTTGGTCAAGTTGTGTGAGTTCTTTACATATTTTGGATATTAACTCTTTATTGGATATATGATTTGCAAATATTTTCTCCCAGTTGGTGGGTTGCCTTTTTGTTTTGTTAATGGTTTCCTCTGATCCCCAGAAGCTTTTTACTTTGATGTAGTCCCCTTTGTTTATTTTTTCTTTTGTTTCACTTGCCTGAGGAAACATATTCAAAAAGATACTTCTAAGACTGAGCATATGATCTAGCTATTCCACTCGTGGGTATTTATCCAAAGAACACAAAAACACTAATTTGAAATGACATACACACCCCTATGTTCATTGCAGCATTATTTGCAATAGCCAAGACTTGGAAACAATCTAAGCGCCCATCAGTGGATGAGTGGATAGAGAAGATGTGGTCTATACATACAATGGAATACTACTCAGCCATAGAAAAGATGAAATCATTCCATTTGTGACAACATGGTTGAAGCTTGAGGGTATCATGCTAAGCGAAATAAGTCAGACAGAGAAAGACAAATACCGTACGACTTCACTCATGTGTGGAAGATAAACAAACAAATACATAGATACGGAGAACAGATTGGTGGTTACCAGAAGGAAAGGGAGTGAGGGGGAGGGCGAAAGGGGTAAAGGGGCACACGTGTGTAGTGATGGATGGAAACTACATTTTGGTGGTGAACACGATGCAGTCTATACAGAAGCCGAAATATAAGGATGCATACCTAAAATTTACATAATGTTATAAACCAATGTGACCCCAATAAAAAAAGAAACCCTCTGGGAGGTGGGTAAAGATGGGATTTTGCCATGCCACTCTCCCTTGGTTGCAAATTTCTGGCCAACAAGATCACATCCTTGGCTCTGCACGAACAGCCCTAACAGAATCAGCAGAGTCCTCGGGAATTGAAAGAATACCTGCTTCCTGCTGCAAAGTCCCTGACGGACCTTAGAACAGCACAGTGACCCCTCAGAGGAAGGCTACTGAAACTAGAGGATTTTTTAAAAACACTTGCACTCTAGCACATTGACTCTGTCTGCCCTGGTAATGATCAGAAGATTCTACTGCTTCCCTTTTCTCTGAGTGCATCTCTCCAGGCCATGGTAACCACATCCAGTGGTGTGCTGGTAAATATATAACTGCCTCTCAGGGGGAAAATAGGCCTGATTCAAAGCATCTGCTGATTTCCATGGTATAAATATTCTCACAATGGCCAATTTCAAGTTAGCAATGTGATGTCATTCAATGCGTGTTGGGAAGAGATGAGCAGGAGCATGTATCTCATATTTCCACCATACAGATACAGTAGATGTGAACTACTGTAAGAGCAAAGATACTAGTATCATAAATAGGAAGTCATGAATTTTGAGTCTTTATTACCATTTTAAATACATAAGTTATTTAATTATAAGTTTATATAATTTAATTTTTAACAACAACTATGTTTAACAACTGGTTTGCAAAATTCCTGAAAATTTGACAGTTGGCTCTCATGAGCCAGTATGAGCCAGCTCGAGCACATTACCATCCCCATCCCACCATGACTGTTACCCCTCACTTGGTCTAAGGCTGCACTCTCCTAACTGGCGTCCTACCTCTAGTCTCGCCCTCCCCACACTACCACTAGAGAGACTGAATGAAACCCGTTTGACCATGTTACCCTTCTAAAACCTTCCATGGGTCTTGATTGCCCTGAGACTAAAACCAAATTCCCCACCTCGCTTACATGGTCTTTCTGATCTGGCCCCTGCCTTCCTCTACAGCTCCCCAGCCTCTTCTTTCATGAGGCTTTTCCTCTCTCCAACTGTGCTCCAGTCAGACAGCTCACTTGTAATTTCATGGCACGGGACGCTGAGTCATGCCTCTAGGCCTCTGCTCTGGCAGAGCATCCTGCCTGGCATGCTTCTCCCCTGTGCTGGTTTCACCACAGAGAACACTTGCTCCTCTTTCGAGATTCAGAGAGTCGCTTCTGGAGACTTTTCTCATTCTCTCAGTTATATATGGGCATGCCCCACCCCCCCACCTTGTGTCCCCACGAACTCCATAATAGTTCTATCTTAGAAGCTTGGAGCACCTTATTTCATGTTTGTTTACAGATCTATTTCTTTCTATTAGATTATAAACACCCAGTATAGGACTGGGGCAGAGCAGGAGCTCAAGCAGGTATCTGCTAATGGAATAATGAATGAAGACCAAAGAAGCTCTACAGCTGAGGTCCCAAAAGCCTGGTTGCGAAGACAGTGTGGTGAAGACCAGCAGGCTGGATCAGTCCTTGTTCTTGGTCAACCACAGAAGCTGTGTCTTCCTACAGAGGTAGAAGACCTTGGTGTTGGAAGGGAATTTAAAGGTTCCACAGCTCTCAAGAAAGTTAGTTCCTAATTCTGACACATGCTACAACAGGGATGAACCATGAAGACACGATGCTAAGGGAAGACATGATGCTAAGCCAGTCACAAGAAGACAAATACTTTATGATTCCACTTATATAAGGTAATCCAATTCATTCATAGAGACAAAAAGTAGAATGGTAGTTCCAAGGGTTGGGAAGAGGGGAAAATGGGCAGTGTTTAATAGATACAGAGGTTTAGTTTAGGAAGATGAAAACGTTCAGGAAATGGGTGGTGGTGATGGTTGCACAACAATGTGAGTGTACTTAATGTCATTGAACTATATACTTAAAAATGGTTAACTGGTACACTTTTATGTTGTGTATATTTTACTGAAAATTTTTTTTTAAAGAGAGTCAATTTCTAGATCTGAGTCTAGGGGGTCAGAGGAGGGAGTGGGGTGGAAATAGAGCAGTGATGAAACTTGTCTTATGTCTGATCTCCCTCCCTCTCTCCCTTTCTTCCTCCAACACTGGCTCTGGGCCGTGTCCTGTTTTGGAGGCTAATGCATGTGTGTGTGGAAACTCAGAGATGAATAAGCCAGAACACGTGCCCTGAAGGAGTCCCTGCTGCAGAGAGTGGCAGCAGGGGTCCCACACTCACTGGTGGGACGATGAGGGAGATCATATGGCAGGACCCTAAATGTTCCCACCTCCCTCCTGATCCCTCTGACCCCAGTGACATGTTTCTATCTGAGTCTCCCTAAGAGAAAACCCCACATTATTCCTGGAATCAAGGTTAGATGAGAGGATTGAATAGCATTAGGAGAAACATTTCCTTCAATTATGAGGAAACAGTTTAAACAAGTCCCCAGTCTCACTTTCAAAAGATGTAGTAGCACTGGATGCCTACATTGAAGAATCTTAAAATCTGGGAGCCTGCAGGGACCTGCCTTTGCAATGATTAAGTCTGGCTCCTCTTTTTATAGGTGAGGAAATGGAAGTACACAGAGATGAAGTGGCTTGGAAGTTCACACAATAAAATCCTGTCATACCTGGGACTATAACCCTATCCTTTGACTTCAGTTCAGGGTTCTTTCTTTTCTGCTCATCTATTGCTTTCCTTGAATAAAATGTTCTGAAGTTTTTTATAGATGGGATTTTCTCTTCCAAGACTGCAAGGAGTCAGTGAGGTAGAGGTAAGTCCTTCAAAATGATGAATACATATTGTTGTAGGTTGAATTGTGTCCTCCCAAAAGATATGTGGAAGTCCTAACTCTCAGTATCTCAGAATGTGACCTTATCCAGAAAGAGTCATTGAAGATATAATTAATTGTTAAGATATGGTCATACTGGAGTAGGGTGGGCCCCTACTCCCGTCCAATGACTGGTGGCCTTTTAAGAGGAGGATTGAGACACACAGGGAGAAGATGGCCATGTGATGACAGAGTGATGTATCTACAAGCCAAGGAATGCCAAGGATCACTGAGAATCTCAGAAGCTAGGAAGAGGCAAGGAAGGATTCTCTCCTCCCAGAGCTGTCAGAGAGAGCATGGCCTTGCTGACATCTTGATCTTGGACTTTTAGTCTCCAGAACTGTGAGAAAATAAATTTCTATTGTATTAAGCCACCCTGCTTTTGGTAACCTGCTGCAGCAGCATTAGGAAACTAATACACATATGTTTCCCTGGGCCAAGAGAGGTGGAGTCCATTAAGGCCTTTGTGGTGGAGGCAGTTATAGACCAAGAGTTGGACTGGGCTCAACTCTTTGATAGCCTTAAGCCCCAAAGTTCAAGAATCTAGAATGTCACTGTGAGGTGCTAACCCAGGACACTGGCACAGATGATGAGCAGAATCAGAAGCAAAGGTGGAAGGAATAGTTTTGTTCCCATGTGAAAAGAGTGCAGTCCCAAATCTTAAATTCAACAATTCTGACTGGGATCCAGAGCCTTGTGTTTTGAGCAAGTCCCATCTCTCAGGTGTGTATGGCTGACATAAAAAGCAGCAAGCTCTCTTCCTTGCTCTCACCAAACTCCTTCCACCCCTATACCCAATAAAGAACTTATATATAAAAAGCCAGAAAAGACTGCAAAGTGATTGTTAAAATTTCCCTCACCTTGGAGACTTGCTGGACTGCTGCAGGTTGATTTCAGTCCAGAAAGATGTGCCCATTTAATAAGCAGTAGCTCTATGAATTAGAGGCCTAGCAGGAAAGAGGTGGTACATCCTAAATGAGTAACTGAGGAGAGTTTAATAAAGGGACTATTTACAAAGGGGTGTACTGGGCTTAAGGAAACCAAAAAGGATGGCACAGTACCCTAGGGCTAGCAGTTGCAGGGAGCATCACCAACCCTACACCTAAAAGAACAAGGAAGGGAAGGAGTGGCTGTATAGAGAAGAAGGCCACCTGACAGAAGCTGCGGGTTTTTTTTGTAGAGGAACATAGCCAACTCACGAGACCCAGCAGAGAGGGAGGCAGCAGACTAAGAACGTGACTTCACTCCCCTTCTGCCCTCCTAAATCCTGCCCATGGCTCCTATTGTCCAACCCCAACCAAAGGCCAGAAGACAAGGAAGCTCTTAAAGCAGTTCGTAGAGATCAGTGCATGAGAGCAAGGTAGAGAAGAGTGGATCTGGAGGGGTAGAGAAGACACACAATCTAGGACTCAAATCCGAGTTTTCTGATATCTTAATATGCATTGTGAGGCTCTAGAGAACAAAAGTAGTAGCAATGGATCAGTTAGATTTTTCACTCCATATAAAGAAGATTTTAAAATTTAAATTTTATTTTAAAATATTTATTGATTTCTCAAAGTTACAACATGAATACACATTTCCAGCAAGGTATAACAATTTAAAAGTGTATTAAGTAAAAATTGAAAGTCCAACTTCTCACTCCTTTCTCTCCCCTTCAACCTACTTCCTAAATGAAGTACCTTTTCAGGTATTTTTGTGTCACTATAACATATACATGAGATCCAGGTTTTAGCAGGGTTGGTTCATTCTGAGTGCTGTAAGAGAGACTCTGTTCCACGTCTATTGCCTAGCTTCTGGTGGTTTGTTGGCAGTGATTGGTATAGAAGCATCACCCTGATCTCTGCCTTCATTTTTCCCTGTGTGCATGTCTCTGAGTCCAAATTCCCCCTTTTTATAAGGATGCCAGTCATATTGGATTAGGGTCCACTCTAATGATTTCATTGTAACTAATTATATCTCCAACAACCCTATTTCCAAATAAGGTCACATTCTGAGGTACAGATGTTAGGAATTCAATATGTGAATTTTTGGTGGACACAGTTCAACCCATAATATTAGACAAAGACTTTAAATTAACTGCCTTAAATACACTTAAAGAGCTAAAGGAAACCATCACAAAGAACTAAATGCAATCAAGAGAAAAATGCATGAACAATCAATAAAGAGATAGAGATTATAAAAAGGAACCAAATGGAAATTCTGGAACTGAAAAATACAATAGCTGAAATTAAAAAAAAAAAAAAAAAAACCTCACTAAAGAGGTTCAACAACAGATTTTATTAGGCAAAATAAAAAATCAGTGAACTTGAAGATAAGTCAACTGCAATTACTCAGTCTGAGGAGTGGAAAGATAAAAGAGTAAAGAAAAATGAACAGAACCTAAGGAATTTATGAGACACCAGCAAGCATATTAATGTACACATTACAGGGATCCCACAAGAAGAGAGAGAGAAAGAGGCAGAAAGAATATTTGAAGAAATAATAGCTGAAAACTTCCCAAATCTTATGAAAGACATACACATACATATCCAAGAAGCCTAACAAATTACAGGCAAGATAAATTCAAAGAGATCTACACTGATACAGACTATAATGAAACTGTTGAAAGACAAAGAGAAAATCTTGAAAGCAGCAAAAGAAGAGCAACTTTCCACATACAAAGAATCCTCAGTGTGATTATCAGCCAATTTCTCATCAAAAAACACAGAGACCAAGAGGCAGTGAGATAATATATTTCAAGTGCTGAAAGAAAAAGTCCTGTCAACTAAGAACACTATACCTAGCAAAACTATGCTTCAAAAAATCAAAGAGAAATTAAGATATTCCCAGATAAACAAAAGCTAATGGGGTTTATCTCTAGTAGAACTCCCCTTCAAGAAATGCTGAAGGAAATGCTTCAGGATGAAATGAAAGGACACTAGATGGTAACTGAAAGCCATAGGAAGAAATAAAGATCTCTGGCAAAGGTAACTACGAAAGTAAATATAGAGCTAGTATTATTGTAGTTTTGGTTTATAAATCCTCCTTTTGTTTCTAAATGATTTAAAAGACAAATGCATAAAACAGTAATTATAAATTTATCTTAATGGGCATGCAATGTATAAAGATGTAATTTGTGACAATAACAACATAAATGGGGAGCAGAGTTAAGGTATGCTATTGAAGCTAAGCTGGTATCAATTTAAACTAGATTCGTATAAATTTAGGATGTTATCTATAATCTCCACAGTAATACTAAGAAAATAACTAAAAAACATACAGAAAAGGAAATGAACAGGGAATCAAAATGGTACACTAGAATAAATCAAAAACAAAAGAAGGCAGCATTGGAGGAATTGAGGAACAAAAAAGATATCAGACATATAGAAAACAAACAGCAAAATAACAGAAGTCAGTCCTGTATTATCAATAATCACTTTAAATGTAAATGGATTAAATGCACCAATTAAAAGACAGAGATTGGCAGAATGGATAAAAAAATATGATCTAACTATATACTGCTTACAAGAGACTCATTTTTGCCCCAAAGACATAAATGCAGAGATTGGGTCTGTTTTTCTCATCATTTTCCATGCATGACATGTAGTAAACAATAAATATTTATTTGAATGAATGAAACAATGAAGGTTATTATCAATCTTTTAAAATTTATCTGTGATTTATAAAAAATGTATTGTTTTAATTTCCATTTATCTATCAGAAAGATTGATTATCTCATGTTAATCAGCTGTTTTTAGTTCTCTGTCTATAACTATCTGTTCAAATTCGTGGCTCTTTTTCTGTGGTGGCATTTAGTTTTCTAATTGACTTGTGGGAACTCTTTACCTATTATGGGTGATATCTTTTGATATATGTGAGAGAAATATTTTCTCCTACTCTGTCTTTTAATTTTGTTTTTGTTATCCTTCTCCTTAAAGTATTATATTTCAAAATATTTTTTCTAATTCATTTATAATTTCATTTATCAGTAATTTATTTTTTGAATGATATGAGGTAGGCTCTAACTTCACGTTTGCAGTTTTTTCAGCACCGTTTCTCAAATATTCCATCTTTTCTCCACTGATTTGAAATGTTATCTTTATCACACCCCAAAATATATGTCTATTGTTTCTGACTTTTTGATGTTTATTCCCACTCCAGTCCCACATGAGACCCATTTTAGTCCTGATAGTCTGTGATTACCCTGCTGATCCTCACTCGATTGCAGTTCTCCTCGTGGCCTACAGCTACTTTCTTATTTTTATAGATACATGGGATTTATCCTCTGCCACCCAGTACAGCTCCTAGTAATCTCTGCCCACTGCTTTCCTGGTCCCATTTCACACAATTCTATCCTGTTCTAATCTGGTCAAGATTTGCCCAGGCAGTCTTTGAAGACAGGAAGCTGGAGACTTTGATAACACTACTGAAGCAGAGTCAGAGTTTGTGTCTGTTAAGCAGCCTGGAGCTTGCTTTGGGTAATGTTCAGTCAAATGTGTAGACTCCCTCTCTGTGCTAAAAACCCAGGCAGGCAATAAAACCTCTCACTGTTCCTGCACAGCTGAGCGCAGGCACAGAAGAGAGATAGTCAGAGAGTAAGTTCTGAGAGCAACAGCACAGCAGAGAGAAACAAGCCCTTCTCAAGAGAGGCATTGAACAGTCTGAAGAAAATGTGTGGTAGTTCCAGGACTTTAATAGATCTGTCCCATAGCAAAGCAAGAACAGAGATTGCTAGGGCCATGCAAATGTAGTTGTTGAAGACTACATAGAAAGTGTGAAGTTTGAGGTACTGCTGATAGGGAGACAGAATCTTCTGCAATTAATAGATCTGATACAAGAAATACACTGCACAAATGCAGACTGGTATCAGTCATAGAAGAATATCAGATCCAGAATGAAGGCAGAGGAAGAAGACAGGGACTCTATCAAGATAGAGACAGTCCTTTTAAGCCCCACCTTGCTAATGGTTTCACAAATTTAGTAAGAAACAATGGATATTAGTGGTTGAAACACAAAGCGTAACATCTATAATTTATTGTATAAAATTGTGCTTAAGTTGACTGTTGTAAACTGTATATAACTCATTTGACAGGGTGATCTTGATTATTTTCAATTAATTTTTTTCTGTTGTCAATCTAAAGTCCTGAGTGAAATAATTCACGCTAATGTCGTTACAAAGACATGTCTGGACTGAAAATTGCAGGCACAATTCTGGAGTCCGGGACAGGCAGGTAAAGAAAGCTGTTCCCTCATAGAATGAGACCTGAATAAGATCCGCCCCTGTATGAGCACGCGCATCCCTGCATGCATTAGAATCTGGAGGTCCAGGGCTCATGGGCATCAAAATAAAGGCATGCCTTTTGGAGTATGCAGCTTCTCATCACATTACTGATGACATGCTTCGAGATTTCTTATATGGAATCTGATGCTTCTTAAATAAATCAGAATCTCAATAGTTTTGCTAGTCAATGTTCATTACATAGTCACTTAGATCTAAGCCTTGAGGAATACAATTTCAACTAGGAATAATAACAAATGAGAATAGAGTCCTTGCAATACTAGCTCCTTGTCCCTAGGATTTTATTGTAATGAGAATATTATCATTTATACAGTTTAATTTATAGTATATATTTTTAAAATTTCATGATTTTATAAGGAAAAGCAGTCTCTAAGAAAAATTAAAAGCCATCTATATGAATGTCCAAATTTTCAAGAATGAGTTCATAGCCTAGATGAAAATTGTGTGCTCTCTCCATCACCTTGCAATTTGAAGAACTGCAAAATCATGAATAATAAAAAAGGATGTTAAACTTTTCAACAAATCCAGATGGGTACCAATGTCATTGAGAATTCCTGAGAATCACCTTGATTGCTGCTTCAGATTCGGAGCCTGAATTGAATATCACTTACCAGCTGCAACATATGGGCATTAAGTGACAACAGTTTCTATCATTACATTTTAAAATTGTACAAACATTGTCTATATTTGCGGCAAATGAAAAGCATCCAAACTTCAAAGGGTAACATTCATTCATTTCACTTGCCAGCCTCTATTTCTGCCTCAACGTTTCAGACTTTAGTGCAACAGAAAGAATTATGGATTGTGAACTGGAAGCCAGTGTTAATACCAACTTTTGCTGGAAACTCGCAAATCACTTCTCCATTTTGGGCCTTAGTTTTCCCTTCTGCAAAACAAGGGAGTGGTAGGAGATGTCCCATTCAGCCATTATTCTAGGGTTTCTTATTCTACAGTCACTGAATGAAGATAAATTGCCAAGGAAATGACTGAGCAGCCATAATAACTCAAGTTATTTCTTGCAAGGCTTGAGGCTGGATATAAAGAAAGCTTAAAATCTTCACTTCCAATATTAGGTAGCACAGAAATGTGTCCATCTGTGGGTCGCACTGTTCATCCCCCTTCTCTCTCCTGTCTCCCTTTCTCCCCAACCATGTTCTCCCAACCAACCTGGACTCTCAGAGACACTAGCTGTTTCTCAAAACACGAGACTCATGCTTGTCAGTTTTTTTTTCCTTTGCTCATCCTGTTCCTTTGCCAGAAGATTCCTCTACCTTCCCTATCTGGTAAACTCTTATTTATTCTTTTTATTTTTCCTTTTAATTTTACATTTTGACATAATTTCAGACCTAGAGAAAAATTACAAAATTAGTACAAAGAATTCTCGTATACCTTTTACCCAGATTCCCCAAAAATGTTAACTTTTTACCACATTTGTGTTATCATTCTCCTTTCTCTCTCCCTCCCAACATGATTGTTTTCCAAAACCCTTGAGAATCAGTTTCAGATACTTACTCCAAGTACTTCAGTGTGTATAGCCCGAAAAAACAAGGATATTCTCTTATATAACCACAATATAATATAAAAATCAGGAAAATAACATCGATACAGCACTGTCATCAAATCTAGATTTAACTGGATTTTGCCAATTGTCCCCAAAATTTCCTTTAAGGCAAAAGAAAATCCCGGATCACGCACTGCATTTATCATGTACCATGTCTCTTTTACTCTCCTTTAGTGTAGAACAGTCCCTCAGTCTTTGTGTTCTATGACATTGACAGTGACATTTATGACACTGACAGTCCCTTTGCCATTAGAAAGCTGGACATTTTTGAAGAGATGGAATTAGGTATTTTGTAGAACGTCCCTCAATTTGTGTTTGTCTGATAATTTCCTCATGACTATATTCAGGTTATGCACTTTTGGTAGGAGTACCACAGAAGTGATGTGATGTTCTTCTCAATTAATCCCATCTCACTTTTTTTTTTAAGTGAAAGTCCCTCCTCATCCCTCCCCACTCCCACTACCCCCCCAGAGGTATCCTATTTGCCCTGTGTATTTACATACACACATATCCATTTAGACACACATAGATCCTTTAAAACTGTAACAACGAGTACAAAATACACCTATTGCTCTGCAGTTTGCCTCTTTTTCAGTTAATTGTGTCTTGAAGGTCTTTCCATGTCAGTATATATAGATTCACCACATTCTTGTAAAGTGGCATAGTTTTTTTTTAAAAAATAGTTTAGATGTATCCTTGTTTAGTTTATTTCCTATTGATGAATATTTATGTTGTTTCCATTTTTTCTATCACAAACAATCTTTGTACATACATATAAGGACATAGCTCATTTACAATTGAAGGATACCATCAAAGAGCTCCCCTAAAAGGCTTTTCCAATTTGTATTCCCATCCACCATGTATGAGATTATTTGCATCTTTCAGATTATTAATGATGGTGAGGACCTCTTATAGTTCACAGCCTTTTGGATTTCTTCTTTGAATTGCCTGTTGGTGTTCTTTGCCGTTAGAAAGCTGGATTGTTGGTTTTTATTTACTGACCCTTATTTGGCCTCCCCCTCTGCAGAAGAGGGCTTCTCTACTCCCCCTAAGCAGGCAGCTGCTCCCTCCTCTGCTGTCCCACCACACTGTTCATACTGCACCCAGGCCTTCACTTGGCAGACGTTCCCCACTGAATCCACTCATTCCACAAGCGTTCACTGAGTGCACACTGTGTGCTCTGCCTCAGGTTAAGTGCCAGGCGGACAGACAGGAGCAGGTCGTCATAGTCTCCACCCTCAAGGAGTTTAGTTCTGAAAGGCGGCTTTGGGCATAGAGAAGAGTGTGGGTTTTGGACTCAGACAAGACTTGGGTTTGAATCCCAGTTCTGTGATTTAGAGAAAGTCACATGACCTTGCCAAGCAGCAATTTCCATACTAGTGAAATGGGCTAACACCTACCCTACAGAGTCATTTTGAGGATGGGAGAGAGACGACACATCTAAAGTGGCTAGCAAGGGGCTGTTACATAGGAGGCTCTCAGTGAATGAATAGTAACAGAAAAGCAACTGGTAAGAGGTCAAAATGATTAGTTAGTTCCAAGAGGTTCTAGGTACTACTTATAAACTGGAATAAAAGAAAGGAGGAAGCTCCTCCCTCTGCAATAGAAGGATAAGGATGAGTAATATGTGCTACTTGCCCAGAGCCTGTTATGGTATATCCCTCATTTTACCTGCCCTTTGCAGAGGGTTTCTGCTTTCTTCTGGCCCCTCACCCCCATTCAGCTGCTCATCGTTGATGTAGTACTGTCACTGCCCTGAGGAAAACAGGCGCTTCCTTCCTGAGATAAATGGACTCTTTATTCATTTATTCATTTTTTTTGTGAGGAAGATCACCCCTGAGCTAACATCTGCCAGTCCTCCTTTTTTTTCTTTTTTGCTGAGGAAGACTAGCCCTGGGCTAACATCCATGCCCATCTTCCTCTACTTTATATGGGACACCACCACAGCATGGCTTGACAAGCGGTGCGTCAGTGCACACCCGGGATCTGAACCGGCGAACCCTGGGCCGCCACAGCGAAGCGCACACAGTAAACGGCTTGCGCCACCGGGCCAGCCCCTAAATGGACTCTTTAGAACATTCCCTGTAAAAGAGGCTTCAAGATACTTGTGCATGCTGCCACCCATCATCTCAGGAAGTGCGGACCAGACAGCATGAGGTGGAAAGACAAATACTATGTGTGTGTGGCTTGAGGAGAGACTCAGAGCCTTGGATTACAGACACAGCTCCGCCTCTTGGCAAGTCTCTTCCCTTCTTGGCTTCAGTGCCTCCAACACTGCAATGGGAGACTGGATCTTCACGAGAACTCACTATGTAAAGGCAGGGGTGGTGTAGACATACTCTCCTTAGTCAGAAATCTCTGTATCCTTGGGGCCTCTGCAGCTCTTTATACCCATCTTAATATCATGGAGCATTCCAGTTATCTAGGGTCATGACAGGTTTCCCCACTGAACTGACAGCTGGTGGATCCGCATTTGGTTCTTGGTTTCCTAGAGCCTAAAGGGAGTTAGAGCTCCTTGTTCCTTTAACACCTTTATTGAGTGCTTGCTGTCTGCCAAGCACTATGTTAGCTGGTAGAGAGACAAAGATAAAACGTCAAAGCTTCTGCCTTCAGGGAGTCCACAATCCTGCTGGGATACAACTATAAGACAAACACAATATAATTGCCTTGATGGAGGTCTGTCCAAAGTGTAGGGGAGCCCAGGGGAAGGAATCCCTGTTCTGTCTGGCTGAGTTGGAAGGTTTCCCTAAGACCCAGGGCTTGAGCATAGTAAGGTGAATAGCACTGTGTTACATGGACAGGGAGAAGGCGGTGCGAATGTCCTCTGTATAGGCACAGATGTGGGAGAGCATAAAGCATTGTGGGACCTGTCCAGGATTCAGCATGGTGGTGAACAGGTAGGCGGATGTCAGCTCATGAAGTGCCCTTCACGCCATCCAAAGGACTCTAGGTTTTATAACATAATCTAAAGGGGGCTACTAAAGCATTTTGAGCATGGGGACAGTAAATCTTTGTTGAATGCATGAGTAATAGGTGAGAGGATTGGGCACAGTCATTAGGAGCATTTCCTAACCTTGTGGCCTTGGGCAAGTTACTTAGCCTCTGATTTTGTTTCCTTTTTTGTGAAATGGGAATGAAAAACATCAACCTCAAAAGATTGTTAAAATTTAAAAGGGTTTATATATAGCACACTTATAGGAGTAAGCCTGGCACTTGATAGAAACTCAATAAATTATTTTTTTCAAGATAACATTTGTTCTACACTATACACATTACCTAAACAATCTAGTAATCTCTGTGACCCATTTCTTAGCCTGTTTCCTCCTCCGTGTAGAGGATCCTCTACACAGGGTCCTCCAATTTTACCTTTTCATTATACTCTGTCCTCTTTCCCAGCACTACCATAACGTTAATTAAAATTTCTAATCATTTTCCTCGCCAAACTCTTAGACAATAACCAAATTACCTGTATTCTATTTTCCCAGCTAGACTTTGAGCTCTATAAGACCAGAGACTTGAAACAATTTACTAGTATATCCACAGTTGCTAGCACTGCCTACCTCTTAACAGATGTTCAACAAATGTTGACAAAAACAATGTCAAGCTTATCCTTCAGGACTGTCGCCAAAGGCCAAGGAATTCATATAGCGCTTGGTTATTTGCAAAGTTGTACAGATAGATTTATTATTACTAAGTATTAAAATAAGGTGTGAGAAAAGGAACTGAAGCCATAAGCTCCCAACACAGCCCGTAGCCTCCAGAAGCTTCTAAGGGACAGTATTAACTTCAATTTTTAGCAAGAACGCAGCTCTTTAAGGTTCACAAAGAGTTACATCTGTTCCCTTGTACTCTAGAAAGAGAGCTGGAAGGGGCCCAATGTGAACTAAGTTCAACTTCAACCTAGAGGTGGAAGGGACCTGCCTAATGTCACCTAGCGCAAGGGAGAAGAAGCTAGAAGCCAGGCGCTCTCAAAGATGCTTCTCTCTCGCTGGGGTTCGGGTCCGCTGGTCAAGCCGCTTGCCACTACAGCCCTCGTCCCCTACCTGAGCCTCAGCAGGGCTTCCACGGCACGTGGCCCGGAAGAGAGCGTCCTCTGAGGTTGGGGGAGGAGGAGGCGGAGCCGGTCTTGAAACTCGCCCAGGGGCATCATGGGAGATGTAGTTTTTCTTGAGGGAATAGAAGGGCGCGAACTCTCCCTGGTTTTGCAAGGTAAGTAGCATCTCTCCCATGCAAGTCATTCAAGCAAAGTGTCCCCCATCACAGATGCGTCCTAGGTACCTCTGAAAGAAGCCGTGAAGGGGAAGGAGCAAAGCAAGGAAAGCAAACCAAAAGATTATCAGCGGGGAAGAGAAAGGGTTAACAGTTGTTACGCATGCGTACAGAGGGCCCGGAGGCTGAGCAGGGACGGAAGACGACTCCCGGGAGCTGTGTTTTCCCCGGAAGTGCCTTAGTTCCTCCCGGGTCCGCGCGGACGCGCTTCCCTTACCTCATTTGTGCTCGCCCCTCCCCGTCTCTTTACGCGTTTTGATTCCTGGTTGGTGCTTCCTGGTCGCAGCGGCGGCAGTGAGTATGTGTGTGACGGACCCCGAGCCGGCCGCGGCCGTGGGACCCCTGCCCGCCCTCCGCCTCGTCCGCTGGGCTGTAGAGCTAGCGCGTGGCCTCTTGCCGGCTGCCGCGGCCCCGTCTGCCCCCACTGGTGGCGGGGCGCGGCTCGTGGCCCCTCAGGCGCTCTGCCCCACGCGGCGCGGCTGGCCGGCTGGGGTGTCCCCTTCTCTGCCCGGCCGAGGCCTGACGCCGCGGCTCGGAAAGGGCTGGGCGCCCGTGGCCTCGTGGGGGTGGCGTTTCTGCCTGTTCTACCGCCGTCACCCCTGCGTGCCGTGCCGTGAGGGCGGCCGCTCAGACGATTAGGCGCGGAGGCCGTGCCCCGCCGAGCGGGAGCCGGCCTGCCGGGACCGAGCGGTCCTGGGCCGGCCCCAGCCTCAGCTGACGGAAGCAGCCGCTGCAGCTGGGGGCCAGGAAGGTGTCGGCACGTGTGCCCCTGCCCCCTGTGAAGCGGGGAGACCTGGGCGGCGTCGGCCGCTTCCCTCGGCGCCGTCCTGGGAGCCGGCGGGGACTCCCAGCGCGCAGAGCCGCCGCCGACCGGCAGGCCCGAGCCCCGCCGGGCCCCCCGCCGGCTCGCCGGAGACCCCAGAAGTCTCTGCTGTGGGCTGAACGTACCTGTTTCAGATGACAGGGGTGGATTAGATCTTTTAGGCTCAGTGCACACATCAGCTTCTCAGAGCTGGTTTTTCTATGTATAAAATGACAACGTTCAATTTAATGACTTTTTCAGGTCCCTTCCAAAACTCCCGACTTTGTCTTTTGAATACTTAGGCTGTCACATCCAGAGACTTGTAAGTGGGCTGTGTGTATATTTCAGACGGTGTTACGCTTTGGGGACAGCTCAGTAGCGCTGTTTTCAAGAGAATCTTAGGGCGGGGAATGAACTGAGGAAGAAATGTGAGGATGGTAAGATCGTTACAAGGGTAGGATACTTAGTAGCGGAAGGAAAAAGGGCTGAGGGAAAGGTGAAGGAAGTGTTTTGAGACAGGATTAGTTGTCAAGAAGACTGTATCCCAAGAACGGCTGGACTTGTCTGAATAAATTTAGCATAATTTTCTCCCACCAACATCTTGTATTCTGTCTTCCTATTTTTTCGTGACCATTGTTTCACACGTTTGGATTCTCTACCCAGTCGGATATGCTTCAAAGTCAAAGTCACGTTTAAAGAATGGATAGAAATTTTAACACTAGAGGCAACTTAAGAGTGTTTTAAATCTGTCACTGTCAGGATAGCTCACTAAGAAATTTTAAGTTGAAAATAAAGTCTATTAATAACTTTCCAGTGAAAACTGGGTTTAAAATAAAGCTGTGAATTTAGTTTAAATCTCCTTGAGATGGGTACCTATGTCATCAAGAAGAAACATCTTGCCTAAAAGTTCTTTGAAAGGAAATAAACAGAAGGTCTGGAATGACCAGTTGGTAGACTGTTAGAGCAAAAATATTGGGCTTAAAGGTATAGTAAATTTTGAACCCTTAAATAAACCTTAAGTAGTGTAGTTTGAAAAAATTTGGTAAATGAGTACTGCTCCCACTTTTGAGTGGTGACAGCCTTTGTAGTTATTCTGTATAGCTGTTTTTTATTTGTTAAGCTATTTTAATTCTTTAGATAGATTTCATTCCCAAACTGATATTTTAGGTTCTTATATAAGAACCATTTTTTTTTTGGTCATGGGATTGCTTTAATCTTTGAATACCAATTTGGGAGGCTTTTGGATGGTAAACTGACGTTCAAATGTGTGCTTTTCCTTCCAGTTAAAATGCCTCTCGTAGTTTTTATACTTCACTGGGAAGTAAAATGGATATTTGTGAGGTAAATTTAGGTGTTAGAACCAATGCAAATATAGCTTTGAAGGAAGGTTTTTTTAAACCTTCGTTTATTATTTTTAAAATTATTATTAAATTATTTTTTAAATTATTATTTTTAAAATTAAAAAAAAAATCTTAGTGAATACTTGGCTGAGACTTAAGGAAATGTGAATCCAGTCCTAGCTATGTTCTTAACTAGCTACATAATCCTCGATGGGCCTCCTTAGCTCTTTAGACCTCAGTTTCCTTATATGTAAATTGAGGCGGTGGTGTGTGATAATTTGAAAGTTCTCTTCTAGATTTAAAATTCTGTGACTCTCATAGGGACCTTGTGTTATCTAGTTAGGTATGCTCCAGAATTGTGTACAGTGATCAAAAAGCTGAGAAAGCCTTCTGGATCAAGACATACATATATTTATTTATTTCATATTCATCCTCCGAGTATACACTTTTTAAAAAAATAAATTAAATGCGTTTGAATGTAATTAAAGTGGTAAGATAAACCAAAACAGCCCCAGGCAAACCTTAACCCTGGCATACATAAACTACATGAATAGAAGAGCAAGTGATGCTGAGCACAATTTTCAAGTACAGAAGGTACAAAATCCTCTTAAAGGCTGTAGGGGCTAAATTGTTAAATGCATTTTTCTACATTTCAGGGAAAGAGATAAACTCTTAGACCCAAGGAAGTCAGTTTTTATTATATTTCTGTAGTTTATTTTTGGCATACATTCACAGGTGTGCCTATGGCTCTCTTCTTAATCCCTTTCTTTTGGGATGGCTCCAAGAGTAGTACAAATTTGTAACTGTAATTTAGCTCTTTAATTTTTTCTGTGCTGCACTGGAATTATGTTTTATCTTAAGTCCACACTGGATCCTCAGGATGGATCTAGTGAGGATTTTGAAGGAAGCATAATTCCTTTGACTTCTTTTAGAATTAATTTACCTATTAAATAAAAAGGAAAGGATTCGTCTTTTATTTGAATTCCTCTGAGGCTAACATTTCAATATAAACTGAGAAGTGCTATGAACATTATTATTCAGACAGCGACATACAACTGGTGTGGCAACGGCGTAGCAGTCTGAAGCACGGTGCAAGAAGGGAACAGGTATATTGTACCTTTTATAAGAAAAAAGACATTAAAAGTTGGTTTCTTTTTTCCCCCGGCTTTATTTAGATATAATTGACAAATAACACTGTGTAAGTTTAAGGTGTACAGCATGATGATTTGGTATACATATATTGTGAAATGATTACCTCATTAAGATTAGTTAACACATCCATCACCTCACAAATTTCCTTTTTTTTTTTCTTTTGCGGGGAGAACATTTAAGATCTACTCTCCTAACAGATTTCAACAAGTATACAGTACAGTATTATTAACTGAGAACTTAATCATCTGTTTCCCCCCTGCTTTATTGAGATATAATTGACATAAAACGTGTAAGTTAAGGTGTACAACAAAAGTTCATTTCTTTATTAATGTAAAACAAAAACTCCAACATGAGTGTAGTGCATTTTTGGCTCTTATTCATTTGATTCTTGGAGTCAGCTGGTTCTGTCACCAAAACTACTATCTGAACACCCTGACTTTTGGGGCAGAGAACTGGTAAACTAAGAAAATGGCTAGTCTTTCTAAATTATATCTGTAGGGGAATAGAAGGAATAAATTGTCATTGTTATTATTTTGTAGGCTGTCCCTGATTTTTGAACAAACATCAGTTATTTTTCCAGAGCTTTTGTTTTGATCAGTATTCCATTAGAACCTAATTAAAACATCTATTGTGTAGATTTTTGGTTGATGATATGAGAATAGTCAGAATAGTTGGAGACAACTGCAAAATTCATCCCATCATTCTTTCCATATTTTAGGCACATATTAGATTTATCAGGGCTGAAGAACAAATGCCTGTTGATATTATTCATTTATTTATTCATTCATTAATTCAACAGATATTTATAGAGGTCCTGCTAAATACTGGTTACTCTACTTGGCTCTGGGGATCCATTGTTTAACAAAGTGCGTATAGTTCCTGTCCTTCTGGGGTGTGTGATCTGTGTTTGTGGGAGATTTAACACTGAATTAGCAATTAGTAATGTGGTGTTTTGAAATGTAAAGTGCTATGGAAGCCTTTAAAGGGGACACAGTTAGTCTAGTGGGTCAAGGAAAGCTTCCCTGAGGAAGTGATGTTTAAGCTGAGTTGAAGGATGGGTAGGATTTAATATGCTCACAGGTGGAAAATAAAGTGTTCCCAAAGCTAAGAGTTTTGCCTCAATTTTGGGTCCTTAGTAAGTTTGTATTTCACACACATCTTTATAGCTAGCATGGAAGTAAACCAGGTTTATTAGATATTTTTATGTATTTTGGTTAGGATCAGAAGGCCGTGAGATTAATTTTTTAAGTGCGAATAAAAATCTACACTCAAACAGTAAATATGATAATTGTTAGCTGTTGTGGATTTTAGTCATAGTTGAAGTGATATTCGTATATGAGAATGTATACCTGAAACGATGAGATTCAGGACCAGAACCAGAGAAAAGATGAAGAACGGATGGAGTGGCAGGAACAACCTAAAATGTTTTCGCTGTTTTTAACGTTCAGGGGAAAAAGTGTTTGGTGTCTGAAGCAGTGGATCTCAGCCTGTTTTTCCTTTCCAACATACCTGCAGAATATGATAGATGCATTAATAACTAAGACTCAAGTTGTTGGTTGTAATTTTTATTTGAGGTGGTGGGCGTTATTAGAGTAGGTTATAACAGGATTTAGAAATCCTTGAGAAAACATACTCTAAGAGAAAAGGGTATTTTAATATGTCATTGAGAAAAGGGATGCCTTCACAGAAGTTAGTTCTAAGAGGTGATATCATTATGTACTAAATAGGCATGATCTGAGCTTTTAAAATACATTCTTTGTATGACTTTCTCTTTTACAGCATCAAAGTTACTGACTTTCCGTGATGTTTGGGGGTTATGAGACTATAGAAGCGTATGAAGATGACCTTTATCGTGAAGAGTCGTCTAGTGAACTGAGTGTCGATAGTGAGGTGGAATTTCAGCTCTACAGCCAAGTTCATTATGCCCAAGATCTTGGTAATGTCATCAGGGAGGAAGAACATGAAGAGAAGAACTCTGGGAATTCTGAATCATCCAGTAGTCAACAGAATCAGAAGAACTTAATTATCCTTTCAGATAGTGAGGTCATCCAGCTATCAGATGGGTCAGAGGTCATCACTTTGTCTGATGAAGATAGTATTTATAGATGTAAAAGAAAGAATTTTAGAGTCCAAGCAAAAGCAAAGACCCGAGGTCCTCCTGCTTCTCGTCATTCTAATGAGTTGACTGATAAGAAATGCAAGAGGGATACTGAGAAGCCTAAACCCGAAGAGAGATCGGGTACGATCCGAGAGGTCATGATTATAGAGGTCAGTTCAAGTGAAGAGGAAGAGAGCACCATTTCTGAAAGTGATAACTTGGAAAGTTGGATGCTGCTGGGATGTGAAGTTGATGATAAAGATGATGATATCCTTCTCAATCTCGTGGGATGTGAAAACTCTGTTAATGAAGGTTAGTATCATGTTGGCCATTTTGAAAAGTAGTGTCATCTTTAATAAGGAAGACTGCTTTTCCTAGACAAAAGAGCAATAGGGTCTGCTCCATTTAATGCCTCACCTTTTTGGTCTTGTTTTTTGGCTTGTTTCTCATGAGACTCTCTTGCCAATGACTACTCTAATGGTGGTCTGTCTGAACATCAGAAAGAGTATGTCAGAATATCAAAGACACTCTGCTTCTGCTGTAAGCAGATTCATAGCTGCTGCTTCCTGTTTGGCTAGAGCCAGTTCTGGACCTGAAATCTTAGTTTCCTTCTCTCTCTGCTTGGTACCACAGGTGAGTACTCCATCCATCTCTGACATTGGTCTGGTGCTATCATTTGGCCAACTCTGTTGGAACTGCTGCTTTGTAAGTGATTGCTTACCCAGGAGTTAGCCAGGTAGCAAGCATGGGGAATGTCTGGTACACAAAAGGTATGGAATCATTAAAATTTTAGGAACTCCATTGTCAGTAAGGTAGAAAACTATGAAGAGCTATAAGTCTACAGTAGACTGTAGCAGAGAATGCAAATTCTGAGAGCCATATCATCGAGGATTGAAATTTTGGTGTTAGTTTTGTCTCTTCTGTCACATACAGTCATTTCATCTTGATCCTTGTTCCATTAAAAAGTCCTTTCATTTCTCTCCATTTATGCCTAATGCCTAGTCTCTTGCAGTAGTTTCCTGAATGATCTTTTATATCCTCCCTGCATGCTTTTGTTAAACTAGTGGTCTTGAAATGCCCTTTTACTCATGGTACTTTACTGCTGCTCCAAAACCTTTAGTAGCGCTCACTTATCCTCAGAGGAAATGATGACATTGAATGTAGTTCATGCTTTGGAGCCCCAGAGATTGACAAACTTTTTTTTAAGGAGCCAGATAGGAAATATTTTAGGTTTCCAAGCCTTAGCATCTCCTAACTACTTAACTTTGCCCTTGTTGTGGGAAAGCAGCCACAATACTTAAAGAAATGGGATGGCTATTCCAACAAAATCTTATTAACAAAAACGGGTGGCTGGCTCAGGCTGTAGTAGGCCAACCCTGAGAATTTTACAGCAAAAGGAAGAAAAAAAAATAGAATAAGCAGCTAGAACATAGAGCAGAATCAAGTAAAGTTTTGTCAGAATAAGGGAGGTCTGATAGGGAGGTTTTCAGGTAGAAGGAAAAAAACTTTTGAAGAAGGAGAGATTAAATCTTTTTGATAGATTAGGGTAGGGGAGCCAAGTAGGAAATGGGATCAGATATATATGTCTGAGTTAGTCTTAAAGGGAAGAGACACACCTTAGTTGCTAAATTATCAAATGTTTGTATAGAGAGAAGAAAGAATAAATTCAGATGGATTGAGGTGGATGATATATGAGGATGTTTGATTTTCTTGGGAAGATGAAAGCAGAAGTGGGAATGGAAGTGGGCAAAGGGTACTTTGCAGCTTAGAGTGTGGAAAGGATGTTTAAGTGCTACGGGGAATACTGTTAGGTAGTGGTTCCCAATATTTTGAAGATGGCACCCTCTTTAACTTCAAAGCAATTTGTGGACCCCCACATGACTGTAGTTATATTTTTAAAATTTGTTAATTGAGAAAATGCATATTAGCAAAATGATACTAGTCAGTATTCTCTTACATGACTTTGTATTTTATTAACCACAACATCATCTGCACATTTAAAAATATTAATGTATATACGTGGGAGACAGTCTCTATGTAATGCGTGCCTCTGCAGCCCCCCAGGAGTCTGAAACTCATAGGTTGGAAATCATTGCGCTAACTAATCAACAATAAGAGAATAGAAGGATTGCTTAGAAGTAGTATTCAATCAAAATTGAAACAGTATGAACTTGTTATGAACTCACTTTGAAGGATTTCATAACTTTTTCCACTAATACCTGGCAGCCTGGAGCAAGATGACAGAAACCAAATAATCCAGTGTTGGGCATAACATTACAGAAGGTCGGAACAAGCATTTAGCCTATTCTTCCTGCTCTAATTTGCCTTCTCCTGACATCACACCTAGTGTTGCATCAAACACTAATGTGTCCATGATGATCAGCCACTTTTCTTGAATTCAGATTTCCCTGTCCATGTTGCTGAATATTTGCAATTGTTGTCTTGTTGTCATTCAGATTTAACATACCAAAAAGCTTGATACATTGAAAAGAAAGCTTATCTTTCCACAGACAGGAGCAGGTTAACTGGAGGTGACTCACAATAGAACTAGGGTTTCTTGGTGCAAAATGAAGGGGATTGATGAGGGGTAGTGAGGATGGGGTAAAGGATAGCTGAGCCATATGGAAATGGCTAGAAGAAAGGAAATGATGGATTTAGTAAGGTATGTCTTATAGGAATGAAGAAAAGAAGGTTGGTAATCAGATAAATCTGTGGAAAACACTTTTAGTATTTTATGTTATAAACAAACAATAAGCGTGGCTGTTCTTGAACTGAATTTTTGCGGGGAGGATATTTCTGTTTGTTTATTTTTCTTGAGGTGAAATTAACTTAAAATTAACCATTTTAAAGTGTTCGGTTTGGTGGCATTTAATGCATTCACAATGTGTAGAACCATCTCCTCTATCTAGTTCCAAAACATTTTCATCACATCCAAAGGATACCCTGCACCCATTGAACAGTCACTCCTCATTCCCTTCTCCCCCAGACCCAGGCAACCACTAATCTGCTTTCTGTCTCTATGGATTTACCTATTCTGGATATTTCATGTAAATAGACTCATCCAGTATGTGACCTTTTGTGTCAGGCTTCTTTCACTTAGCACAATGTTTGGAAGTTTATGCATGTTGTAGCATGTATCAGTACTTCATTCCTTTTTAATGCTCAGTACTATTCCAGTGTATGGGTATACCACATTTTGTTTATCCATTCATCTGATGATGGACATTTGGGTTGTTTCCACCTTTTGGCTGTTGTGAATAGTGCTGCTGTGAGCATTCATACACAAGTATTTATTTGAATACCTGTTTGGGATATTCTATTAGGTATAGACCTAAGAATGGAATTACTGGTATTTCTATGTTTCACTTTTCGAGGAACTGTCAAACTGTTTGTCACAGTGCCTGCACCCCCTACACATTCCCACCTGTAATGTAACAGGGTTCCACTTAACTGCATTGTTTTTTACGATGACTTGTCATGCTGCACATTACGATTTAATATGTTGGTAGGCTCTTTATTTCTTACAGTTTTTTTCTCCTAGTATTTTGTTTTTTATAGTTGTTGCTTATGTTGGCTAATGTTTTTCTAGAATGGCTTTTTTTACATCAAATTTTCCTTATATGTTTTCATCCATTTATAGTTTTTAAAGAAACTGATTCATTCTTATAGGTATGTATTCCTTTAAAGTTCAAATGTGTGTATATGTGTATAAATTTATACCACTTTTTCTGCAACATTAGTAAACATATTTGATAGAAGAACTGAGTAATTCTTTTTTGTTGTTGTTTTTTTTGCTGAGGAAGACCGGCCCTGAGCTAACATCTATTGCCAATCCTCCTCCTTCTTTTCCCTTTTTCTCCCCAAAGCCAGAGTAGATAGTTGTATGTCATAGTTGCACATCCCTGTAGTTGCTGTATGTGGGACGCCACCTCAGCATGGCCGGACAAGCGGTGCATCGGTGTGCGCCCGGGATCCAAACCTGGGCTGCCAGTAGTGAAGTGCGTGCCCCTAACCACTAAGCCACGGGGCTGGCCCCTAAGTAATTCTTGATTCTAGACACTCAGTGTATGTTCCTATTATCCATATTGAGATTTATCTCTTCTTTTGCTCCTAGGATTTGTTTTTTTGTTCTAGCCAAATTGAAATAGATTCTACAATTCTGCAAATTAACTTGCTTGACTCTTATAAACTCGTACAAATTTTCAAATATATATTCTCTATTTTATTTCCTTGATCTGCTAATGCCATAATGCTATTTCTTTCCAGTTAATAAGCAATATATTCAGTACTGATGCCTATTTGAGTGTGTTGTTATTCTCTAATCACTGTTATCCTGTTCATAAATAGATCTAGGGATAGATCTGGTTCAGTTTATCTAATAGTCTTCAGAGAGACAATTTTTTCATGTCAGTGGAAGTTTATGGAAATTCTGGCATACGTTTGAAATGATGGTTGTTAAACAGGAGCAATAGCTATTTTTTTTTTTTTTTTTAGCAATAGCTATTTTATGTACTGCCCCTCCCCCAAACTCCCCAAACTATGGAATATTTAAAATATCAATATAATATAAGAGAAGAGATTACAAATTCCTTGAGGGCAGGTCTTTTCCATACTCAAAAGCCTTCTTACAATGTTTAGAGTAATTCCTTGACATATATATTAGTTTGTTTTTCATTAATTGCTAAATGATCAAGCATTTATTGAGCATCTACTCTATGTAGAATACGTAGAGGGGATTAAAAGTGGTAAGACATAGTTTTAGCTGTAAGTGGCTTAGTGTGTCATTGAAGAGACAAAATATAATAAGAAGCTAAGTAATTTATGAAAGTCTCTTCTTAACCATGGGAGTTAAGTCTCTTAAAATCCTGGTGATAGATGTAGTTGAAAACTTCACACTTTATAAAAAATAGGATTAGTGAATTTGAGGTAGTATGTGAACATACAAAGGACTCTATACTGTGTTAAATTTGTGGTAATGAGTGCAGCACCACTCTTGATCTGTGGAAACTTCAGGCTCTCCCCACTACTTCAGTTTCAGTGAGATGCTTACACATTTGTTTTTCTTTAATACACAATTAGAGATAATACAAAATCAGACAGATAATACACAACTAGGAGGCGTTTTTTTCTTTTCTGTCCTTCCACTAAATGTTCAGTACTTTTCTGATTTGAAGTTGTTGATTAGCTTCTGGAGGTCCATTGAGGCCTTGGGGATGTAAGACTTAACGTAACATGCTCGGCCTGGCCTTCTTCAGTGCACAACAGTTTCGTGATGAGGGCTTTGCTTTTAATAAATTCACGCTAAAACGTAGGCCATCAGTGCCTGTTACATATGGTTCTCAGCTTTCTCTTCTGAGGGATGTAGGAGTTTATTTCTAAGGTCTAGGCTTCATTTCCTTTACTTTCTTTACTCTTTCCTAAGGCTTCTTTGTATAAACAATGCCTGCTCTGTCATTTGTTTTCCTTTTAAAATTCTCACCCTTTATTTTCTTTCTTTTGTTATCCCCAATTCTCATATATTAGAAAGGCAGATCTTTCTGCCTTGAAGAAAAGATGTACCAAAGGAAATCAGCATGTCTTTGAATTTGTGAGAGAGATCTCAAGTTCGGGAAGAGTTGTTATATGAGACAGCCAAATGATGGAGAGAGATAATAAGTGGTATAGGAATTATAGAGGAATGATCGGTAACTTATTTTCCTGCATAGGAAAGTGATGTTGTTAGCTCTAGGAGTAATTGTTAACTTTGTTAATTTTTTGTTATAGAAATTTTAAATTATACAAAAGTAAAATGTTACAGTAGACTCGGTGTCCCAAAAACCAGCTTCAACAGTGGAGTGGGTTACCTATTTGAATTTCAGTTTTTCAAATATGTCATATTTTATTTGATCTGGGTCTTTAAATATGCTGTTTTTTCCTGCCTGGATCAGTTTCTGCCTTGCCTGACTGATACCTACCTCAGGTCTCAGTTTAAAGTTTACTTCTGAATGAGGTAACTCACATAGGTAGGTTCTCAGTGGTGGTGATTAGGTCTGTTACAGCGTCGCAGTTGACTAGCTGTGACTTTGGGTAACTTGATTTCTTTATTGGTAAAATAATAAATTTTATTTCATTAAGGTTATTAAGCTAAAATGAGACAATGGATAGACTAAATTAATGTAATAGGAAAATAACAAAACTCTTAGAACTACAAGCTAGGTTCATGATCACTGTGGCAAGCATGGGCTTATAGCTTCCTCTTGGTTTTTTCGAATGAAAAATTCTTGTTTTTTTTGTAAACCCAAATTGCTTTTGAACAACATGTCTCTAGTAGGGCACTTTCCTTAAATGACTTTTATTTGATTTGGTGATGTTTTATAATCTACTAGTTAAAACTTAAATCTGAAGTCTTAAAATCAATCCAACATTTACTCGTTGGTTGCTTACAACGTGCAAACCAATATACCATTAAGGTGTTGGGATTCAAGAATTGCTATGTACACCTGAAATTTATATAATGTTATAAACCAATGTTACTGCAATATAAATAAATAAATAAATAAATAAAAGAATTGCTATGTAGTCCCTGCCTTTGAAACCTTAAAATGCATGACAGTATAGAAATATGGAAAGTTCACTGTAATACCAGAGTTAAATACATTTCTACAAATAAAAGAAATGCCCCAGCACAGTACATAATCATTTCCAGATGAATGGAATAGACTTTTTAAAAAAGATTACTGTGGATAGGTAAAGTGCAAGACTGAATTGAAAAGTAGCCCTTTGAACTGAATCTTGAAAAATGGATAGTATTTAAAGTTCAGGTTAAATGCAAGGAGGAAGAATAGAAGCCAAAAACCCTAATAGAAACTTAAAACCATATGGTACCATTAATGTTTAATTGATAGTTTAATATGTGGCTGTTTAATATGATTAAACATTTTAATAGCATGCCTTTTTAGAAGCCAGGTCAGCCTAAATGAGAAAGGGTATTTATGTTCTGTATATGTTCAGAATGTTGTTGGAAGATTTCTTGGTTATTATTTTGTTCCAATGTTTTCTACCTGTTTCTTGCTTATATATCTTCTTTTTCTTTCCTTTTAAAGAAAAAATTGGGTATTTTATGCAACCTTATGGCAGATAGAAAAATTCTCTCAAGGGGACCTGGTGCTATAAGTTAGTCAAAGGACATGGCCAGCTGTTTAAAGTGTGTATTTTATGCAGGGCTGTTCAAAGTAGAGCGTGTCTTAAAATATAACTTTGGCCCCTCATAGCTTGTGTTCTTCCTTACCGTCTTTTAACATAGGAAAGGAACACATTCTGTTAGTTTGGAAACATTAATAAATTAAACTTTGCTTTCAATACTCCTCAAATTTTTAAGGTGGTATTTTTTTCCCCTTTCTTCATTTATCAGATAAACCAGTCGGCTTAATATCAGTAAGTATATTGAAATTAAGATCTCTTCTTAAGAGATCTTATGGCCTAATAGGTCATAAGAGTGGGTTGCCATTTGACATACTTCTCATTGATGTATAGTTTAATTTCTACATTATAATTGAAAAATGGCCACATGCTAGAGTTCCAGAGACCGCGAGCATCGAGGAGCTCCCTCCCTGATGCTTTCAGCTTTTGTAAGCCTGTACTACACAATTCCTAAAGCTGCTTTTGAGCTGTCTGTAGTTGTAGCATGTCACCTTACACTTAACTATTGTAAGGGCACCTTTTTATTTAATTTCTAATTAGCATAATGACTTGAGCTGTGTTATTCACTGTGCCATGGTGAAGCTGTCATAGGGAGAGAAGAAATAAAAATGTTCAATTTCAACTTTACTTGTGAATGGAGTGAAGTTTGAAAGCCTTTTATGGCCATTGTTCAGCAGACTGAAAATCTTATTAGAAATCCCAGAAATGCTAAGGCAGCTTTGGGTTGGATTTTAATAACATTTTGGAATATTGATATTGTATGTCGCTAATTTCTTTGATTTCACTGTTGATCAGCAATTTAGGTATGCATTCTTCCAAAGTCAATTTATGACTTTTAGTTTAAATTCATTTACAGTAGCTTTTCTTTTCAACAATGCTAAGTACCTAGGAAGAGAATTAAATTTTCCTTTTTTTTTTTGATATTTCTTTTAGAAATTGATTTGATTTTCATATAAGATATACTAAATTTGTTGGAAACTGCTGAATAGGAAAATACCATGATATATATTTATTGAAGTAATGACTTAGTTTAGTTGCCATTAAAATATTAGTTACTCATCTCTTCTACAAGTTTACATATATTTTTTTGGAATGGTGAAGCATAAAATTAGATGAGCAACATTTTCATTCTTATCTACTTGTCATAGGAACTTGAATCCTGATGTTTGGGTTAAAAATGTTTAAATGTAGTTTTCTTATAGCTGTTGTTTGCTATAAAAATAATCTATTGCATACAGTAATCGCTTGTCTAAGAAGGTAAGTTTAACTTATAGACAGTATATTTTTATGGTCGGAGGTAAATTTGATGTGAACTACACATGATTAGACTGTAAAACATTTTTCAAAAGAGGTACAGAATGGAGAACATTTACTGTTTTTCCTTGTATGAGTAAAAGCTATTCAGATAATTAATGTCTCTAAGTAGGTGATCCTGTTTTTAAGACTTTGCTAAATTTATATTTCATTTCAAAGTAATTTACTAATCTCTTGCTAACACTGTCTTAGTTGTTAACACTTAATGAAGTGAAAGTGTTGACTTTATGAAAGTTTTTCAGCCAAAAGTTTCTTATCTCTCAATCATTGTTTATCTTTGTTTTGTTATAAATTAAAGTTATTGGCATGGTTAAGTTTTTAGCATTTTGAGTTACTTGCCAGATTGTTGTTGATTCTGCTGATAACAAAGAAATAAATATTTTAATTGAGCATCCTCTATGTGTGAGGTCACATTTTCTTTTAAAATTATACAGATATACTTAAGAATATCTAAAGGAATAGATTTGACTTGTTTTTTAGTTTTCGAATCTTGATCTGATGGCATTAGCTCTGGATAGAGATATAATTCTGGGGATAAAAATTATTTTTGTAAGAGATTTGGGTTCAAGTATAAATGTAATGTAATAATAGATTACTTAAAAGTGGATCTTGTGTGCTAAATATGTAACTTTTATTTCTGTGACATTTTTTACCTTAGAATTTCAGCTTTTGTCATAGTTTTAAAAATTAGTTAACGGTGGACTTGATAGGATCTGCTCTTATCCTCATCTTTTGCAAATGCATTTTAAGGGAAGACAGCATAATTCTATAATGGGAGAATAATTTGTACTCTCCCCCCACTTTTATCTAAATATATAGTGAACATAATTACCTCAAGATGAAAGAATGGCTGTTTAGAGCTACTTATTGAGAGAAAGTGTTTTTATTGGCAATTCCCTTGAAGTGTGTAGGTTGCATTTGATTTTGCTTTGTAACTCAATAGCGCCTGTAACAGAATTAGCTACTCTAGGGAGAGAAAGCCCCAATTTCTAGAAAACTTTTTAATACTCTTTCCATATTTGTAGTAATGAGAAATTCTGAAGATGTAGGAAATAGACTGGTTATGGCTGATAAATAAGATTGTTAAAGTAATTCAAAAATTATGCTTTGAAAAGTCATGTGAGAGGAATTGAGGATACAGAGGAAAATGGCAAATAAACAACTGAAGAAAGGAGGTTTTATTTAAAGAAAAGGCATGCAACCTCATTAATCCTGTAAGTTACTCCTTGTATTGCACTAGCCATTTTTTATTGTTACATGGTCTGATTTAAGCAAAAATGAACTTTTATCAGTGGTTTTATTTAGAAATAGCATTATTACTTTCCTCTTTTAAGGAGGATTTTAATTGCCAATAAAATTTCATTGTTGTTCCAATAAGTACTTGAAAAAGTACTTCACTTCCATACAATTAGTATTTTGCTGTTCGTTCCATACCCTATGTCTACTCCAGCTCTTTTGATTTGCCTTAAAAATAATATAAATTTTTTGGAAGAATAAATATAACTTAAATATTGCTGTAAATGTGTTCTTATTTTAATCTAGGGTGATTGGTTTTCATGCGTATGAAATAACTTCCTTAAAAAGGTTCACAATATTCAACCTATATGTTTCTAGATAGGTGAGTTACTGGTAAAAATCCATCAGGTCCTAAGTTGTGGAATGTTTGTATTGGTTCTTACTACCATGACTGTTTTGGTTGTTGTATAAGTCCCTTTATTCTTCTGTTTGAGATGTTCTAGTTTGAGAAATTTCCTTTATTTTCAGATTTAACAGATGAAATGTAATGGTTGTACCACAGGTTATCTAATTTTTAAGCCGTTTTGGTTAGTTAAACTAACTTTGGTATATGGTTCTTTACAGGGTAGTCAAAGAGGAGTTGTGTTCAGCAGTGGGATCATGTCACCACTTCGGTTAACATCAGCAGTGAAGGGTCTTATCTCTGACTTTTCTTCCTTTCATTAAATTTTTAAATTGCTTTAACATTATTAAAATATAGAAGGAGATAGAGTTGTGAAGCAGATTTCTGATTTGCTGAATCTCAATATTACATGATGGGAATCCTCCTCTGCCTTTAGATATATCACATACATATGTATATTTTGATTTAAGGGGAAAAACTTACTCATCTTTATGGCATAATGATATAGTTATTATTTATTATTTTTTAAAATCAATAAAACTAATAAAGTTTGTTTGGAAATCTCAAAAGATCTTTAGTGGTATACCTGCAGCCTCGGCAGTCCTTTTTATCTATACAGATTTCCCTCCTTTTGTGGCCGTTTGCTCTAATTTAAATTTCCCATGGCTTTGGGTTGCAGACTTGGTTTTCTGCAAGAGTGCCCATGCTTACATGGTCATATATTCTGGGTGACTTTTCCACTTTTTCTTTTTTGTTATTTTGTTGATTGCTAAAGGGAAAGAGGATTGTTTTTTTTAACTTGTATCTTTGTTTTGATCTTTCTTCCTTAGCGCATCTATTTGTGTGTTGTTTTGTTTTATTTTGCAGATTGGGAAGAATTATTGTGTGGACTTATATCCATGGGGACTAGCAGGGGAAAACTAATTTTATTCTTGGTTTTGTTTTCTTAATAACAGTAGCAATTTAATTTTTGAGGTATTCAGAAGCTCAAAAGATATGTTAGCCTTATGCAAGAAATTGATAGAAAATTATTAATCCTGAAATTTTCTATTCATGGTTGCTCTACTATTGGAATAAAAATGTCATGTTATAGTTGAACTAAGTAAATCTTAGAAATACTCATTAGCAGTAAGTAGTACTGTTGCAAATTTTTAATTTAATTGTTATTGTATATTCAAAAGATGTTTAAAGAAAATCAGTTGTAATTTGACATGTGATTTCTCTTACATTCAATTTTTGTTGTCCATGGTGTGTGTATATTCACATAGACATATGAATATACTTTTGATTGGGGGTATGCATTTTTGACTTGAACAGATCTTAAAAGTTTGCCTATTCCTGCAAAACATGCTTATTTTTCCAATGTGAAGAACTTTCTTTTATGAAACTTTATGCTGCTGAATGTTAAGTCCTTGGAGAAGTGCTGTGGCAATTTAAATATTGAGTAATTCATTACTGTTGTAAGGGAAAAATAGAGGCCTCTAGACCTAACATCTCCCCAAAATATTTTTTCATTAATATCTGAAGACTTTAAAGTATCAAATTAATATTATCAAAGCTACTTCTGTTTTGCATTTGTTTTGTGAGGGTACCATCATACAGTAGCATTATTTAACTGAATTTCATATTCATTAAATTAATATAAAATAATAAAAAGATCCTTTTTAGCATTTAAAAAATTGTAATAATTTCCTGGTATACTATGAAAAATGTGATATACTATTAACTAATAGGCTAAAAGAACTTTCTAATGTTGATAAATAGGATGAAAAAGGATTAATTTTGATATGCATAATTTTAGGGTTTTTTATTTGTCTGATTGATTATACACTGTGGCAGTGAGGTATCTAAAATTCTCTTTCTGGATGTCTGTTAAGTACTTTGGGAATTGGGGTAAGGGCAAGCCTTCTTTCTGTGTCTGCTAATTGTAGATTTTTCTTATAGATTTTAGTGCTCCTAGAATATAAAACTGATTTATAGAATTTGTTATTTGTAAGAAACAAATAGCATTATTGAATTTTTTTCTTTATTATTTTTTAGTTATTATATTTCACATTTTGATTTCTATCAAATGACTTCTCAAGAAGCAGTTTTTTTTTTAAACAATGCGAGTTTCAAACTAAGAAGAATATGTATCCTGATGGTCTGATTAGCTATTGTGTGTCCATGGCAATTAAAATAATTTTTTGAATTTCTATTCTTTCATCATAGTTATGGAGGCTTCATAAATTTGTGAAATTATTCTCCCTAATTCTGATTAGTACATATTTTAAAAGGTATTTTATAAGTTTATACTTGATGTTCATATGTAATTATTGAGAAACACAAATAACCTCTAAAATATATTTATTTTACTTTTAACATGAAATCAGAGTATAATCTGTGATACGAAAAGTGATCCAACTGTGAAAGTATGCAGCTTTAAAAATAACATGAAATTCTTCTGTTAGCACATTTTGCCAGCAAGTGTTCATGTAAAATGTTATTAGTTCTTAAAGCTCCTGGCACAGATTTTATTGTGTGGCTTAGTAGGAAAGCACTATAAAGTTGAACTTGAAATTTATTAAGGAAAGAACAAACTGGTGAAGTGCTTTCATGCTATTAAAAAACTTCACAGACAGTCGTCAGACAACTTTTTTTTTAAGGTCATGACGGCTTGATGCCTTTTCCAGTCTTTATTTGAAATTCTCGTTTTATAGGATTTCTTTTTTGTTCTTCCTCTCTTTTTTTTTGGCAGTAGGTGGAAGATTCTTTTAAAACTGAATGGCTAAACATGTATAGTCACTATTAAAGAATAATGGAAATACTTTTATTCTTGATATGTTTTAGGCCAGAAAATGCTGTGAAGGTAAGCCAATGAGGGTAAAATCACATTGTGCAGTGTGGAAACTGTTTAGCTTTAGAGTTTTCTGTTTAGGAAAGTAGGCTTTGAATTAGAGCTTTGAATAAGGGTTGTTTGTGAAATATCTTGCAGTTCTCTTACTGCTTGGTAAGTTTGAGGTGTTTTTATGTTTCACTGTTCTAGTTGATTGTTGGTATTTGCTGAAAAATAATATTCTGTGTATGAGAAAAGATAGGGAGTGAGAACAGAGCAAGAACTCGGGGAAAGAAAACCTCCTTCCCAAGATGTTGCCACCTGACAGGTGGAGATTTATATGTCATTATAGATTTTCAAAACATACAGTCCTTGAACTCTCTTTTTCTAAGAGTTCACTTAAACTTTGGCATATTTCACCAAGTTTGATTGTGATAAGTATTAAAATTTTAACTCTGGTCTTTATCCTAAATTAATTTAAGCCTTTAAAAAATTAACCAAACAGTGCTTAATTGCTAATGTTCAATTAAGTTATTGTGTTCAGTTAAGTAATAGTTCTTTGACTATGATATTTGTTTGATTTTATTAATATGATAAGCTAAAATTACAAAAGGTCTTTCTGAGTGCAGAAATTGAATTATGTAATTTTGATATTCTGCCATACAGACAAAATGAAATGTGTCTTGCTGTGTAATAATTTTATTTCTTAGTTTTATAAGGACATCTGTTGGCTTTCAGTATATAGAAAATGTGGACCTTTTAATTCTAAATATTGATGTAAATTAACTGGAGTCATACTTTTTTTAAATTGCAAAAACTTGAGGCAAATACATAAAATATGCTAGTGGTTTTTTTTAATTTTATTTTCAGTGTGGTTAGATTTCTTGAACTAGGAATAAGGCCTGAGATTTTATTTTATCTAAGAAAATATACTTAATTTAAAAGTACTGATATTAGAACTAAAGAAATCTTGTCAAGTGTTGTAAATCCCTATCCATAATTATTTTAAATCACGAGTTAGGAAGCCATGAGATGTTAGTATCTTCTTTGTTGGAAGTCATAAACTGTGTTTTCAAAAGGATGAAAGGGAAAATAAACTGCTTTTAGGCAGATTTATATCATTTTGACATTGTATGTTATTCGTGGGTTCATGTCACAAAAGCCTTCAAAACTTCACAAAAGAATTAGTGTATTTTAGTTCAATAGGCTTGCTGAAAACTGTTTTGTGATAAATCTAGAAAAATTTATGTATGGTATTTTTCTTTTTTAAAATTTAGTGATTCTTCTTGGTGCTTTGTCTCATTTTCAGTCTTTCTTGTTAATTTAGATGTATTCTTATTATTTGTTTTAAAAATTTATTTCCAGGAATGTGTTATTGCTTGGATACATTCTTACTGTTCTAATTACATTTCATCCATCTATGACATTTTATCAGCCAGCTCTTAGTATTATGCTGCTCTTTTTGTGCTGTTGTTGTAAGGTACAGACTTCAAGTCTAAAGTAAGAGCTAGTGTATATTACAGTGTATATGACCATTTCTAATTTGACCTGTTACTGTAAAGAAGGCTAACAAGTGTGTATGACTAGCCCACCCCTTTTGGAACAGTTGAAAACAGGCCTCAGAAGATTCAAAGGAATTCTTTTAACTCCTAGCAGGGCCACGGGGTCAATGTCAGATTTAGTCATGCTGTTATTTTAGCCCAGTGGTCCAGAGAGATGACTGAAAAGTGAGTCTTTTATTTCTTTTTTTGTGTGGTTATTAACAGGATTAAATGTAAGCCATTGTGTACTTAGTACCAATTAGTTTCTCATCTGAGAGGTTCCTTATGATTTTTTGTCAGCCTTCGTCTTGTAATATTTGTTTCATTGTTTGATTAGTTAAGGGGCTGAATGGACCAAAGAAAAGTTTTATAGCAGTACTTTTAAATTCATTGAGAATTTTAATAAGTAGTCAACTTTTCGGATATGTAGACCTTGATTGAAAAATGGACCACGTTGAAAATTGGCATGGAAGATGGTGAAGTTAAGTAAATTGTTTAAAATTTTCCTTTTCCTGTTGTGTTTTTCTTTAGTCTTAAAAATAGGCTATCTTTATTATATCAAATAATACTCTTATATTTTTAGAAGTCTGCTTCAGATTCTTGCATATATTTCTAAAAATTATGTTCAGTTTGCTGTGAATATGTAATTGTTGTTAGGGAGGCGCACACACCAAAAAAACTCCAAAATTTAAAAACTCTTCCATTTTCTAGATTAGAAACATAGGTTGAGTTACTACAAACAGAACATAAGAATTCTAGAGTAAAGGTAATTGTCAGGTGTAAACAAGCCTTAATTTAAAGGGAAGCAGCCTGAAAGTTGATTGTTTATGCTATTATAAATAAGTAAAAATGCAAAGCTGTATGAGTTCAGAAAAGAGGAGCATGCCTAACTTTTTAAATTGCTTATTAAATTGGTGGTTTTTTAGATCCTTGACTTAACAAAGTTCTTATTAAAATAAGTGTTTCAGTGAGTAACATTCCTCCTTTAAAATACTGAGATATTTCAGTAAAATTTTGGACAAAAATTGTTCTTATAAATTGCATTGGAGTTGCTGATTTCAATTAGAAGCAAGGAATAGAAACCAAAATTAAAATAGAAGAATTACTTTGTTAGTAGGTACTGATTTGGGACAGTAGGTCTTATACCCTGTTGTTGAAGTGTGTAACGCATATTTTCACGTGCATTCGCCTTTAAATGAAAATGCCTGTAGGCCGATTCAGGCCTGACATTGAGTTCTTTTTACACATTAAAAATGATAAATATTAATTTAAATAAGTGCAATTACTATCTTAGCTTATTCTTTTAGAAGAGTTGCTTGATTTGTCTCACATTGTTGTTTGCACCATATTTAGATACTATACTCTTGTACTAAGTCCTTTGCTTACTGCCAAAGTTTTTGGCACCTAGATTTTATGGTCCAAATAATTATGAAGCATACAGATTCTGACCTAGCGGTTTTTTTTTTCTCAAATTGGTTTCAGACATAGTGAATTTACAGCCCTTGCTTTTTAGTATTTGTGTATCCAATTTTCTGAGAAACACATTTCTATTAAGTCTATATGCATGTTATTTTTCTTACTTTTCTCTTTAATTATAAGTTGGAAAGGATTTAGATCCTCCAAATGAAAAACCTTATTTCTGAGCATATTACCATATGACATATGTGACCATATTATCAAATTACACCTGCTTTATTATTGTCTAGCAGTCAGTCTCTCTTTACTCTCCTCACTTCTGTTTTTAAAACTAAAAATGTGTGGTAGCTATATTAAGTTGTTGGAAGATTTTTAATTAACAGGAAGTAAATCAGTAGTAGCTTCCTCTGGTGATTTGTTGTTCATCAAATAGGAAAGTAGTTTCTTTTGAGAGAGAAATACAGTTTTTGCTATTCAGCATTCCCACAAGATCTTTGGAAAATAAGAGGGAAGTCTTTAGTATAATGGCCTTGTGATATGGAAAAGGGCAGATTTTAGAATAAAAATTAATTTCTCCTTGTATTACTTTGTATCTGACTTGAGAGGGAGCTGAGAGAAGTAGAGGCTAAGTTGAAAATCTGACTCAGAATCAAGTGCTCTGAAGATGAAATTTTAAATAATTTAAAATTAGTGAATCCTTGTGTTGATTGACCTGATATTTAAAGAATGTAGCTAACAACATCAACTGTTTGTGACTTTTTGCTTAACTTAAAGTTGAATTAACTTCAGGTATCTAGAATAGGTCCAGAAATGAACACTCGAGGCCAGGCTGTCCTAAAGATAATTCATTAGGACTTCTGTTTCTTTAGCATCTTCAGTGTGTTAGTAACTGTTGTTAAGCAATTGAATCATATATATCAATTTAGTAAATAAGCACACCATTAATAACAGTTAGTCCCATTCCTTATAATTGCTACTCAGACACCTTCAAATTATGCTATTTTACAAACAGTTCAATGGAAGTTTGGGAACTTAAAGTCATACTATTTTATCTTAAGACCACTACAGAATATTCTTTCTTTATAAGTAAAGTTCTAGGGTTAATGGATATTGTGATGTAATTGAAAAATGTTTCCTCCCATAAGAACTACTTATATTTCATACTTTGTTTTTGTAACCAAGTGAAGCCTAGCAAATATAGCAAAAAAAAAAAAGAAGCTTTTTTGAAAGTGTCTAATATTGTCTAATGTGGAGATATAGTTGTGTTATCTTATTTATTCCATAGAATTAAAACACAAAGTTAGGAGAGAAAAACTCCAAAACATCTTAATCCCAAGAAGATAAATGGAAGTTGAGTGAAGAGTGAATAGAATAGAGTTTTTGAGTCTGCTAGTTGAATTTTATATCCAAAGCTTTAACCTTCTGGGCTTTTACATTTCCTACAATGCAGATGACTTTGTTTGGTAAAAGGCATGACAGTCATGGTAGATTAAAAGTAATAGCTCATATAGTGCTTTCTATTAGCATCTAAGGAACCATCCATATTTGAGTATATGGTAACTTAGAATTGATTTTTTTTATGGCTTTTTATTTTATTTTATTTTATTATTTTGTTTTGTTTTTTGTGAGGAAGATCAGCCCTGTGCTAACATCTGCCAATCCTCTTTTTTTGTTTTGTTTTGTTTTTTTTTAATAATTTTATTTATTTATTTATTTTTCCCCCAAAGCCCCAGTAGATAGTTGTATGTCACAGTTGCACATCCTTCTAGTTGCTGTATGTGGGACGCAGCCTCAGCATGGCGGGAGAAGCGGTGTGTCGGTGCACGCCTGGGATCCGAACCCGGGCCGCCAGCAGCGGAGTGCGTGCACTTAACCACTAAGCCACAGGGCCGGCCCAATCCTCCTCTTTTTGCTGAAGAAGACTGGCCCTGGGCTAACATCCATCCCCATCTTCCTCCACTTTATATGGGAGGCCACCACAGCGTGGCTTTCCAAGTGGTGCGTCAGTGCGCGCCTGGGATCCGAACCGGTGAACCCCGGGCCACCACAGCGGAGAGCGTGCACCTAACCACTTGCACCACCTGGCCGGCCCCTTTTATGGCTTTTTAATGCAGACTAAACCTTTGTGGCTTTTGAAAGAAAAAGAAAGCATTATTTTAACTTATGGTATTTGATGAGTTTTATTTCATTTTGCATGAAAGGTGCTATAGATCCTTATCCACAAAATAGTCATTTATATTCTGTGATTTTATTGATTCAGGCAGGCCCATTGACCACTTAAAAACATTTAGGTTTTAAAATCACTACTATTTATCAACTAATTTTTAATATATTATAACATATCAGAGTTTGATTATAAAGGAATTTTTGCGTCTATTTTGTAAAGATTCTCTGTAAAAGCGCTGATGGTAATGATATTTGTATCTTTTATTTGCTTTTACCTAGTATTTTAAACTATTAGTAATTGTGTCTTCATATTGAGGAGGAGAAAAGAAGGCTAGACTTGCCTCTGTTGTTATTGTTTTTTTAACTTTATAAGCATGTTGTAGAAATTGAATTGAAAAGTCTGCAAACTTTTGATTGTGTATGATACTGGTTGGGAATAAAGACATAAATAATTTGAGACAGCAAATAATAGCCAAAGAGATATATTCTGTATTCATTCATTCAGCTAACAAATAATGAGGGCCTTTTGTGCGTCACCACGTAAGGTGTGCTAATTCATACAGAGATGAACTAGGCGTAGACCCTGACCTCAAATATCCTGTGGTTTAAGAGAAAAGACAAGAGATGAGTGGTATAAGAGAGCTGTTGGGGTGCCAAAGAGGAAAGACACTGCTTTCCTGAGGGGTAGAGGTACGTGGGAGAGATAGACTATGTCATATGATTAGAGAGTTAGCAGACATTTCTATTTTGAATAGGACAGTATTTCTCAAACTGGGTTCCTCAGACTCCTAGGGTCCATTTTGAGGGGATGGTCCTTGAGTTCTACAAAAATTGTTAAAATTTGTATTTTTATTTTGGTATTTAAAAAAAGTATTGTTGGGCCGGCCCAGTGGTGTAGTGGTGAAGTTTGCGTGTTCCGCTTCAGTGGCCTGGGGTTTGCCGGTTCAGATCCTGGGCGCAGACCTATTCACCACTCTTGAAGCCATGCTGAGGTGGTGTCCCACATAGAAGAGCTACACCTCTACAACTGTGATACACAACTATGTACTGGGGCTTTGGGGAGAAAAAAGAAAAAGAGGAAGATTGGCAACAAATGTTAGCACAGGGCCAATCTTCCTCAAAAAAAAAAAAAGGTATTGTACAAGTTAAAAAGACAGCGTTTTGCAGTGATAATTCACAGTTGAAAGACATTTGTTATAGAATGAGACTTTGATTTCTTAAGTCAGTGTTTCTTAATTTGGGGTTTGTGGACTGATTTGACGTTCAAGAGAACTTTTCTGTTAAGTTTGAGAAACAAAGGCTTTGGCTAATATTTTGTGTTCTCTGGACCACATTCAAATTGATGGCAAGAAGTAGGTGGCTCAGAAGTATGTGCGTAGCAAAAGGATCCATTTTGGGATTAAATTTTTTTATGGAGACAAGGCAATTCAGAAAGGTAGCTGAGAGTTTACTGTAAGTCCCAAAATTCTTTGAACTTTTTGCAAGTCACTACCATTTAGGATTTATATTAGTGGCAGTGCTGATGAATGGGTACAGCTTGTGTGATTTTAAACAAGGATGAACTGTGAATTTATTAAATGGAGGATAAAATTTCTAAATGTATTCTGAAAATTAACTAGACCTGTTAAAATGATTTGTGTTATAAGCCTTCTACTCTAGTTCTAAATAGCATCCTATACAGTAGTCAAAGCCTTTATGTAATTGATTACTTTTGGAGTCCAATTTTATTTTCTGCTTATAGTTTTGGAATAATTTAACAGTTTAGTTTCATTAAAGTTAATTAAACCTAAATTATTTTGTAAAGTATAGTAATAGGATTTTGTTTCGTAAATTGGGGGGGAATTCATAAGGAATGAACCAGTACTTTAATTTGCAGTTCATTATCTCTAAAGAAATTTGGGTTTCACATTGGGTAAATTGAACATTTAAGAATATGTGTACCAAATATCTCAAACATTGCAGAATTTTGGGAGAAAAACACTGAAGAATATTTTCCTTTATTTTTCCCTTTCTTTCACTCTTAAAATTTTTTAGCGACAAAAATAATTGTGTCCCCTCGCCCAGCAAAGAAACAAAACTGACCAAAGTAAGAATTAGATGATGGCTTTCAGTTCTTTACATTCATCTGAAATCTGTTCAGGCTTTTAGAATGGGGGAATTCCTAGAAACTACTGTTCTTACCTGGGAAAAAGACTATTTTGATAAGGGACAGGAAGCTAGGGTGACATTATTTGCTGACATGATACGTAGAATAATTTTGGTTCATCTGTAGATTCTTATTTTCTTATGGTGTTTTGCATGTAATATATGCTACTTTGAGGATATTTTGTTACCATCTGAGGTTCTTAATAGTTCGTGTGTCAGGTTGCCTTTATATAGAAATATATTTAAGTTGCTTTGACAGATATTTTAAACAGCAAATGGAAAACACATAAATTCAGTGTTGCCATGTTCTGTTTTGTTTTTGCCTTTCTTATTTTCTTTTAATCCCTGAGCAGTTGTAAGCATTTCTCATAATTTCCTGTGCACAGAAATTCCCTGAAACATTAAGAAGCTGCTAAAAGACTCAAGCTCTGAAAAAAGTCCCAAAGACACATCACTGCTTGACTGCAAACATTTTTAAGAAGTCACTGATTATAATGAACATAGCCTTTAATGGCAGTTTTTCCTCTCCTTTTCACGAGAATGTGACAGTGTCGTTAAGGTTTTAGAAATGAATACTCCTGAGGAAAGGAGGATCACTAGGACTACAATGATGCCCAGTATGTGGCCGTGGGATTCTCAGTTGGGCTCTTCTTAGGTTTTTAATCGGGTTGGAGAAGGGGAGTGGAGAGGAAGGGAGTGGAATAGACAGGAGCTTTGGGACACCTGTACGCCAGAGATTTTACTTTCTCTTTGATCTCTTGAAAGTGTTGAATTTGTAAGGCCTAATGTAGAAAGGTAAACCAAAGTCTAAATATTTTGAGAGCCAATAAACAAAATCAGCCCTAACCGTTTATATTTGAAAACACATAATTCTTTTTTGCATTTAACTTAAACTATTTGGATATATTAAATCGGAAATATCATTTAAATTATAATTCTACTTCTGCTCTAAGGATATTGTTTTAACCCATTGTTCTTTTGTATGGTGACAGTAATTGCCCTTGATATATTCTGTAGGTCAATCAGATTGTATCACAAAAGAGGGCAAATAATGAATGTGTGCTAGAAACAGCTATGTCACAGTGCAGGAACAGAAAAGCATATTTTTGCATCAGACATTGGAATAACATCCAGAAGGCACTGCATCACGTATGTATACATATCTTTTTAGTGGAGTGTAGGGTGGAAAGAGGAGTTATTTTATTTATTTTTTTTGGTGAAGAAGATTAGCCCTGAGCTAACATCTGTTGCCAGTCCTCCTCTTGTTTGCTGAGGAAGATTGGCCCTGGGTTAACATCCCATGCCCATCCTGCGAAAGAGGAGTTATTTTTAAGTGTACAACCATAATTTCCCCCTTTAGATGTTTGAACAATAACAGACACTATAAACTGTATATTTAATATATAACATTTAACATCTATGAGTTTGTTTTATGATTTTTTTAACATTCCAGTGTGTATACACGGCTTGAGAAGTTATTTTTCCTGTTTAATAAGTTTTAACATAGTGTTTCTGAGTAGGTTTTTTTCTTTCCTGTGAATCACTGTAGCATTGGAATTTATAAAAACATGATTTTTTATCTATGTCTTTTTTCCTGCTGAAATCAGAAAGAAATTTCTAGAAAACCTCATGTCTGTTTCTCAGTGAGAGTAAACCTTTTTTCTGCCTAAAATGATCCTTTTGTACTTCATTTTACTTGATTTTTTTTTTCTGAGGAAGATTCACCCTGAGCTAACATCTGTGCCAGTCTTCCTCTATTTTGTATGTAGAGTGCCACCACAGCATGGTTCCTGAGGAGTGATGTAGGTCTGCACCCGGGAAACAAACCCGGGCCTCCAAAGCAGAGCCCACCAAACTTAACCACTAGACCATGGGGCAAGCCCCTACTTGAGGTTTTTTGATGTTAAAGCTGACATTGGAAAAGTTACCTTTTATTTTACTTTTTGACTTAGCTACTTAGGTTTTATGAAAAATTATAAAATGATCTTCATATGTTAAATCTTGAAAAGATTCTTTTTCCTTTGACTCCAGGGTAATGTTGGAGATTTTTTGAGCTCTGAATATAAACTTGTCTCCTGTGGGTTGTTTCTTGATAGGCTTCCTGGTAGCTCAGTGCTACATTAGTAGTTCTTTATTTGGCGGTGTATATTGCCACACAAAATAAAAACAAAAGACACTTGTGAACCGGGCCCCCCCCCCCCCCCCCCCAGCTTTTAAATGAAGAATTGAGACCAGCAGTATTCCAACCTCTCCTGGGAACGTAGGCTTAAATTAGAGCAAACTAACAGTGATGGTAATGTATACTAGGAGGTTTGAAAATTTCTTTCACTTGAGAGCTTTCAAGAAATATTTCCAAATATCTACATAAGGTTAAATAACCTTCCTTGAATTATGTAGGAAATATTGTGTAGGAAAAGAGTGAGACCTGAACTTCCCGTATTTTCCTTTTGGTCCTTTTTGCCTTTACTTTTTTTTTTAATAAACTTTTTATTTTAGAACAGTTTTAGGTTTACAGAAAAATTGCAAAGATAGTGCAGAGAGTTCTTGTATGCCCCACACCCAATTTCCCCTGTTAGTAACATCTTACATTAGTAGTACATTTGTCAAAATTAATGAACCATTATTGATTCCTTATTATTAACTAAAGCCTATACTGCATATGCTACAGGTTCACCTTGTATATTTCTTTCCCTAGATCTAGAATTGGCTATTTTGCAAACGAGCCCTCATTCTTTTTATTGGAGAATGACATTAGAAACCAAGATTTGAGCACTCAGTGTTTGTCTTGACTTTTAATATAGTATAATGGATTGAGTCCAATCAGACATACTTGTCTCCAGACATATCTACTCCTTGATAATACTGTATAAAATTCAGTGGCTGATTCAGAATGTAGCCATGTCCCCAGTGGTTCATAAGAAAGATTTGGTTTATTTAGAAGTTGATCTAGATATTTATATTGGCATGATATCAATTTAAGACTCGTTTTGTTTGATTGGTTGGTTTGTCTTGGTTCTTCCCAAAGGTCTTTCAAACTTCTTATATTTTGCTCCTAAGGAAACTTATTCTTTAAGTTTATTAAATCTTTTGTATCTTCATAAAAGTCATATTAATGTTTGAGCATAAACCCTTTTTTAATTCAGTTTTCACTGCTCATAAGTTGAGATGCATGTTCTTCTCCTTTGAGAGTTCTTGGACTCAGGATGGTTTTTAGTTGAGCAGCTTACCCAAATCTTAAGGGAGGATTAAATACAAATTCCTCCCTTAATTATTGCAAGGTTTTTAAGCAATGTATATGCAGTATACATTGTGTATTAGGATTAAATGGAACATGTTACTGGATTTTGTTTAACTTACTTTTTTAGAGAAACTGCCGCAAAAAGGAAAGTTATTAGTAGTTAAGCCCTTTTAGGGTAGGGTGATGAGAAGAAAGTAAGTCCTGTATGGTAACTGGGTAGAAAATATTGCTGATTCATCATAAGAGCCTTTGTAGATCTTTTTTTGTGTGTGAAGAAGATCAGCCCTGAGCTAACATCTGCCAATCCTCCTCTTTTTGCTGAGGAAGACTGGCCCTGGGCTAACATCCGTGCCCATCTTCCTCCACTTTATATGGGACGCCACCACAGCATGGCTTGACAAGTGGTGAGTCGTTATGCCCACGGGCTGCTGAAGCGGAGCATGCGCACTTAGCCGCTAGGCCACCAGGCCAGCCCCAACCCTTGTACATCTTGATTACTCGAGAGTGGCAAGAGGGATTGGGAAACTCTGTCTTCTTTCGTTTTTAAATACTAGTCTCTTTCTTTTTTTTTCCCCTTCCTTCTCAGGATTTTTTTCTGTTTCGTGACTAGATAGGACTTTTCTTCCCTAGCCAGTCACAGTAGCAGCCCAGTTTGGTAGACAGTGAATGCAAAGTGGTTAAGGGCATAGGCTTTGAAATTGAGACCTAGGTTTGATTTTGCCATTTACTACTAGCTGTCTAATTTTGGGCAAATTCCTTAAATTTTCTAAGTGGCCTTTTTCCTCATTAGTAATGAAGCTAATAGTACCTACCTTTTGGGTTTATTGTGAGGATTAAATACAGTAATGGATTTGCAACACTTAAAACAGTCCTTGGAACATTGTAAATGTTAATAACTGTATTGACCATATTACCTATCCACTTTGAGAGATGAACAGTTTGAAATGTCCAAGTGCCACACAGGTAAGAATATGGTATAAATACAAGGTTGTGTAGAATTGTGTAACTTTAGTTGCTTGTTATGTTAACAGTTAACTAGAGATTCTTGATCTCAGTTTGATATTTTTGAAAGTTAAGATGAATATTATAATATTTTGTAAAATAGTCTTAATGAGTTTTGAGTTCTATTTAACCTTTGGATTTTATTAAAGTATAGAGAATTTAGAATTAAAAAAATTTGGTGTAATGTGTTTGGCTTTTGGGAAAAAATGAAATTTGTGTAATTTTTTAAGACATAAACAGATGGTATTTAATATTCTGTGGATCCACATTTGTGAGTGTTCTAAGTACCCTGGGTATTGGAAGATATATAAAAGATGACAGTTAAGATAGCATTTATCTAGTTCTCTTAGCAATAACTAAGTCAACCAAATTGATTTTATTGGTATGTAATAGTAAAGCTTTTATAGTTTTATTAGTTTTAATAGTAATGTTTTATTATTGAATGTATCCTAGTAAATGGTTTTGAATTCTAATTCTTCCTTTAAAATACTTTTTTCATATAAATACTTATTATAAATTCAAGTTCAGTGATTGGATATCTCATGTTATCAATTAAGAACGTTTAATTCTCGTAAACTAGACATGGATGTTCTGAGAAGTTGGATATTAAAGACTGCTTTAATTTTAAAAAGTGCTTGTTCTCAGAGAGCAGCTCAGTAAATTTCACCAAATTTCAAAGTACTTTCTAACTACCTAAAACATACTATCTTTGTCTCTTTAAGTTATTCCAAATAATCTCATCAACTGGTAATGATTAAGGATGTGAGTACAAAGAATATTCCATTTTGGCACAGCCTGTCATGCAGTGTAGATGCCCCATCATTTCACGAATATTCATTGACTGCTTTCTTTGTTCAGCACTAGAGTTGCCTACAAAGGTGAATTTAAGACTAGAGTTCGTGACCTGTCAAGAATATCACCATCTGGTCTACCATCCATCTGTAGCCGAGTGACCTCAACTTTGCTTTGTTTAAACTCTCTTAATTGGCAGTTTGGACATGTTAGTTCATGTGTATTAGCTATTATTTTGTTTTTGTTTTATTTTGGTGGAAGACATGCTAAAAGTCTCAGGTAATTAAACACTGGGATCAAATAGGCATCATCGGGGCCGGCCCGGTGGCGCAAGCGGTTAAGTGCGCGCGCTCCGCTGCGGCGGCCCGGGGTTCGCTGGTTCGGATCCCGGCGCGCACCGACGCACTGCTTGGTAAGCCATGCTGTGGCGGCGTCCCATATAAAGTGGAGGAAGATAGGCACCGATGTTAGCCCAGGGCCGTCTTCCTCAGCAAAAAAAAAAAAAAGAGGAGGATTGGCGGATGTTAGCTCAGGGCTGATCTCCTCACAAATAAAAAAAAAAAAAAAAAAAATAGGCATCATCCTCAGATCTCCTGATGGATTTCTTTGCTTTAAGCTATGATTTGCCTTTCTTGTTTCCTTTCTCCCTTCCTTCCGTAGTAAAACTACATTTTTCTGAGTATTTACTTGAATTAAATTTTCTTTTGATAAGCCATTTTCATGAATTTTCTCCAAATGCATATATTAACATTAGATACCTCATTTGTTTTTTAAGGGCTATCGTGGTTCAGTATATTTTGGCGATGAATGGCTATTTTAGCTTTTCTTGAACTTCTCTCCTGACGTACGTGTTACTTCCTGAAGGAAGAGACCACATTTTATCCCTCCTTATAAGCCCCAAAGCATAATAGAGTGCTTTGTATATGGCAGGGCTTCAACAAATGTATGTTGAATGGATTCTCTAAATGGAGTAAAAATTTTGAAATTCTTTTTCATAGAATAGATAATCCAAATGACCATAAAAGAGGTTAAAAATATCTTGTATAAACACTTTTGACTTTTGCTCAAGCTATTACATTCTTTATAAAATAGGTCATTGTTAAAAAGATGGTCACAGTTATAGTATAAACCAAGCTCTGTTACTCTGGTAACTGAAAGTTGATGAGCTTTTTAGTGGGTTAGTGGGAATGTTTAGGTGGATATGCTTTCATTGTCCTCTTTTTTCTTGGGCATTTGTTAAAATGGTCCCTTTCTTCAGCCTCCAAATTAGTTGCTATTTATTTACCCATGTTACCAATGTTCTTTCATACATTCCTTCCTCCCTTCCTTCTTCATTCCTCCCTTCCTCCCTGCTTCCCTCCCTCCCTCCCTCCCTCCTTCCCTCCTTCCTTCCATTGTGGCAAAGCATTGTGATAAGTAAATGAATTTCCTGGCCCAAAGAGTTTGTAATCTAGTACAGTGTTTCTCAAAATGTGGGCTGTGGACCCCTGTGGTTCCTGCAAGGTCACAGATATTTTCATCATAATGAGATGCTATTTTACTTTTCCATTGTGTTGATGTTTGCTCTGATAGTGCACAAGCCGTGGTGGGTAAAACTGCTGATGCCTCAGCACGAATCAGTGCTATGGCACCAAACTATAGTCATTCTGTTGTTCGCCACCACAAACTCAACCTAAAAAAAAAAAAAGACAGTTTTGCTTAATGTCCTTGATGAAACAGAAAAAAATTATTAAGTTTATTCAATCTCTACCCTTGTAATCACTTTTTCCCAGTATTCTGTATGACGAAATGGAGAGTACACATAAAGCACTTATGTTGTATCCTGAGGTTTGATTGTTGTCTCAAGGAAAAGCACTTGTTCAATGTTGTGACCTGAACTAGCCTCTTTTTGCATGGAACATTTTTACTTCAAAGACCAACTGACACGCTAAAGCTATTCAGAATTGGGTATTTTGCAGACATTTTCTTGAAAATGGACGAAGTAAGCATGCCACATCAAAGAAAAGAACTGCCAACATTTGTTGTTAATGATAAAATTTGAGCTTTCAAGCAAAAATTAGAATTTTGGAAAACATATCTATCGTGGTGAGTTTGACAAAATACTCAGTTCTGAAAGAATTTTCTGATGAGATCAGTTGTGATATTAACAGATGTGATTGTTTTTTTGATTGTGTAATGAAATGTGTCAACGTTTGAAAGATCTTCATAACTCAGTGAACCAGTATTTTCCATATGACCGATGCATGATGTTACAAAATTGTGCATGGGTTAAAAGATCCTTTCAAGGTATAAGATAGACCAGTGGATTTTAATGTTAACAGAGTACATAAAAGTTTGTTGATATAGTTTTATATTCCATATTGCAACTAAATTTTGTTAGTGTATCAAAGAATATTCACAATTGTCTGAATAGGCTATTAAAATACTCCCCTTTTCACCTACATATCAAACCTGATTTTCTTTATAATGTTTCAACCAGAACAACATATCAAAACAGATTGAATGTAGAAGCAGATATGAGAATTGAGCTGCATTTTATTAGATCAGTCATTAAAGAGTTTTGTAAAACACTGCCCCTCTTAACTACTAAATTTTTTTTGTTTTTGAAAATACAGTTATTTTTCATAAAAATGTTTTTTATATTAACATATAATGAATTTATTATGTTAAATGAATTAATACTTATTTTAAAAATTGCTCAGCTTCTGTTTCTTACATGGTAAGTATTGATAAATAACCCAAGTAAGAAAGGCTTTTGGAGTGCTCAGTAATTTTTAAGAGTATAAGAGGGTCCTGAGACCAAAAAGTTTGAGATCCAGTCATCTAGTATAAGCAGATAGGGCAAAGACTCAAATACACGGTGTTTGAATTTGATGATAATCTGAATATGGTAATAACTAAGAATGATATAAAATTCCTTCTGTTCAGAGAAGAGAGAGAGTTTGTTGCTTGCTGAGAGGAAGCCAAGAAAACTTCATGAAGGAAGTACGTATTTAACTAGGTCTTGAAAGAATGTGTAGCGTTTCAGGAGAGAGGGACGGGAAGAAAGAGAAGGATATTTAAGATAGGGAGAATTGAATGAACACTGTTCTTTTAAAAAATATATAGCTACGTAGATATAGATATATATACTTATATATAGATACATAGCCTATATATAGTCTTATTAGAGCATTACTCTTCATCACTGTGAATCGGTGAACTGATTTGTAGAGACTGAGGGCTGACCATTTTCAGAGGATCAGCCTTCTTTATAATTTTTTTTTTTCATTGCCTACCATTTCTCCATGCCAATTAGGCTTGGGAAACCTTTGGCTAAATGCAAAGAGCTAATGTTTCTGTTTGAATCTGTAATTGTAAATATATCCTAAATAGAATCCCATGATTGAGTTTCATGAATGTTTCTGTGTTTGTCTGTTCCTGTGTGCATTTATGTTCTTCTGTATCCTGTTTTTTTCCCCCTACCCTCCTTTTTCGTTCTGGTTGTATATTTCTTTTTATTTGGCTTTTGTACTTGACTTATTGTGCCTATAGTTGATTTTCTGAATCCCCCCCCCCATTTTACATTTTTCTTGTTTTCTGTTCGTTCATTATAGAACTAGAATAGATGAACATGCTTATTATCTATATATTAGATGGGGCTGTTTTCTTGTCCTTTTTCTTTCTTTTTTTTTTTTTTTTGTGAGGAAGATCAGCCCTGAGCTAACTTCCATGCTAATCCTCCCCTTTTTGCTGAGGAAGACCGGCTCTGAGCTAACATCTATTGCCAGTCTTCCTCCTTTTTTTTCTCCCCACAGCCCCATAGTTGTATGTCACAGTTGCACATCCTTCTAGTTGCTGTATGTGGGACGTACCCTCAGCATGGCTGGAGAAGCGGTGCGTCGGTGCGCGCCCGGGATCCGAACCCGGGTTGCCAGTAGCGGAGCGCGCGCACTTAACCGCTAAGCCACAGGGCCGGCCCCTCTTGTCCTTTTTCTTAACATAAAAATTATAGTAGTAATGTATTTTACATTTATTTCAGTAATTATTCCCAGAAAAAAAATAAACATTCTCATCAGCAACAAACCTTGATATGTATGTACACACACACACACACACCCCCACACCCACCTCTTTTCTCTTAGTGCTAGAAGCTTGAGATTTTTCTCATAACTTAAAGTGTTTAGGGGCCAGCCCGGTGGCACAAGTGGTTAAGTGCGCGCGCTCCACTGTGGCGGCCTGGGGTTCACCGTTTCGGATCCCGGGCACGCACCAACGCACCACTTGGCGGGCCATGCTATGGCAGCATCCCATATAAAGTGGAGAAAGAAGGGCATGGATGTTAGCCCAGGGCCAGTCTTCCTCAGCAGAAAAAAGAGGAGGATTGGCAGATGTTAGCTCAGGGCTGATCTTCCTCACACACACAAAAAAACAAAAAGTGTTTATTTAGGGAGTCCATTCAGGTTCCTTAATGTTTTACGTACTTAGTAGATCTCTTTTGAGGGTTGTGTTACTGGAAATTGAATGTGATATTTGGATTCACTAAGAAAATGTGGATGGGCTGGCCCCGTGGCTTAGCGGTTAAGTGCGCGCGCTCGCTGCTGGCGGCCCGGGTTCGGATCCCGGGCGCACACCGACGTACCGCTTCTCCGGCCATGCTGAGGCTGTGTCCCACATACAGCAACTAGAAGGATGTGCAGCTATGACATACAACTATCTACTGGGCTTTGGGGGGGGGGAATAAATAAATAAATAAATAAATAAATAAATAAAATCTTTAAAAAAAATGTGGATACTTTTTTCTTGATTAGAATGGAAACTCCTTTTTGTCTGGTGCTATCAGGATCTGTAGTCATATACATGATTAAAGTTTAGAGTCATGAAAAATGAAATATATGAACGTTAAACATATCTTAAAATATGTTTTGAGTTAATATGTATACTCATTTGCCAGTCTTTTGGTGGAAGGTCAGGGCCTTCTTTTGAGTATCACTCACTATCACTCTGCTGATTAAAGTTTTTCATCATATTTCTTTCATAAGCCAATGCTTTGGAGCACCATGAGCGCAGAATCGCTTTTTTTCCCCCTGGTGTTAGTCTTATATAGTTGGCTTGCCTACGATTTGATAGTGACTTTAAGCAACTCACTTAAGCCACAGTCCTTTCTGTTTTAATCATTTCATTGGTTTGCTTAACACTTAATTACATTAAATATGACAGTAAGTAGTGCAACTAGCAAAATTAGCTTTGGAATATATACAGCATATACTTCACCTGATTGAAGTAGAAGTGAGTGGGTGAACTTGAGAGTGGTCTGCTACTCCTGAGCGTTTAATATTCTTTAGCATCAATATATTTTACAAAACAAATTGAGAGCATTAGTCATTTTAGTTAGTGGGTTAAGTAAAGATTTGTTAAGAGAGCATTTATTGTAACATTTTTAATCTAAGCAATGTCCCTGGACAGAAACTTAATTAAAATGTTCCAAGGAGCAAATTAAATATATGCTATTTTTCCCCCTTTCTATGTCCCAAATGTTGATGGATGTTCGAGTCCCAAGGAAGTTGTTTGGTTCTAAGCACTTAGCCCCACATAAAACAAGAGCTTGTAGGCAGGACAGATTTGATGAGTCAGGCAAAGGGGAGAAACAAATCCCAAAAAAAGATTTTAATTATGGGTGGTGGTCAAGGAAAAGAGGATATGGGAGAGGTGTGTAAGGAGTGTCTGGAGGCAATACGGAGAAGAGTAAGTGTGTCTAACAGGTCTGAAAGTTATTTATATGACGTTTTTCCCTTGAGCCTTGTACCTTTTATCATGAATTTTATATTAATGAACATAATAAATGCATATATTATGCTAATGTAGAAACAAATATTTTCATGGAGTGGATTGACTACCATGTTGTTTATTACAAAGATACATGAATTATGAAATTACTATGGTGGCCTTCTCATCTTGTAATTCTCCTTAGACTCTCATTAGAAGAATGATTTTGTACAGAATGTATGAAAGAATATGGGGCAGCTAACAGTTGTTTACAATTTGGTTTGCAAATGGCAACAAAATGTATTAGTCTGTCTGGTAAATGAAATTAAGCTTATTTTTCTTTCTGTGGCGTATTAATTGTGTTATAGTATGCCACAGCCACTTTCAATGCAATCCTCCTAGTCTTGGAACAGCAGCCAATTCTGGGAATTAAGAGAATTAGGTTACTTTGCCTAGTGGCACAAAACGTATCCTAGGTATTAAATCATTGGCCTGTCGGTTTGGGGCATAGGCAGAAATAAAGTTTAGAGATAAAACTAGGTTTACATGCTGTTCACATTTATTCATATTTTAACAGGTATATTTTTCTATTTCTCTCTGATTCATATAATCCTTTTTGAAACAGATTTTCAATTGCAGTTATGTCCAGAGGTGTAGAATTTTAATAAAATTTTAGGATAAAGACTAAATTCAGGATTCAACTACGATAACTTGATGCTCTTGGCTATGAAAATATTTTAATCTATCTTTAGAATATTTAAGGGCCGGCCCCGTGGCTTAGAGGTTAAGTGTGCGCGCTCCGCTACTGGCGGCGGCCCGGGTTCGGAACCTCGGGCGCGCACCAACGCACCGCTTCTCCGGCCATGCTGAGGCCGCATCCCACATGCAGCAACTAGAAGGGTGTGCAACTATGACACACAACTATCTACTGGGGCTTTGGGCAATTAAAAAAAAGGAGGAGAATTGGCAATAGACGTTAGCTCAGGGCCGGTCTTCCTCAGCAAAAAGGAGGATTAGCATGGATGTTAGCTCAGGGCTGATCTTCCTCACAAAAAAAAAAAAAAAAGAATATTTAAGCAAATATTAAAAATATGTGGTTACCTAACAGATGACTATATATTATTAAAATTTTTTGAAAGATTTATTGATCTATCTTATCAAGTAATATAAGAAACCAGTTTGTAGAGGGAGAAATGATAATTTCATTTGAACTTTAGTATTTCAAAAAAATGTTATTTTTGTAGTCAAGGTGGTAGGAGCAGAGATGAAGTGACAATATGAGAACCATTTGATTTTTGTTAGGGTTGAATCTGGTCAGGCTTTATAGCTGACATTGGTACCATATCCCTATAATTTTGTGAGATTTGGGGAAAATTGTTTTAATTTTTCACTCCCAAGCTCTAAAGGTCTTGCAGAAATCTTTGTCTTTCTATTCCTATAATCATCGCTATTCCATTTTGAAGCTACAGAGTGTGGGACAGCATCTTTGGCTCTGTAGAATCTGATCTCCACTCTGCTCTAAAATATCCCGAGAATAGCTTTAGAATAAGCAGAAAGACACCAGGAGAACTAATCAGCCCTTAGGGTTTCTGGTAAGTATAAAATTGAGTAAAGATAAAGAATGCAGCGATTAACTAATCTTCAAAAAATCTGAACTTATTTCTTCCAAATCAGAGAAATTAGGGAGATTCCCTTAAACATTAAGCATCAGGGCCTTTGGTGGTACACCTTATACAGAGTACTACAGTGTTATACCTCACTTTGACCTACATGGCTGCCAGACACCTCACTTGAAAGATCTCATTGCAACCTTTGGAAATAATGCTTAAAGAATGTTGCAGCTAGAAGGACCTAAAAGAATATCTAGGCCACAATTTCCCAAATCTGGTTTTGTGCCAGGATTTCACAGTATATCCTCAGGTTCTATCCCAGACCTACTGAATTAGAGTCTGTGTGGGTGAGGCCCAAGATTCTGTATTTTAAGAAGTCCCCTAGTGTTAGGCTGGCACAGATTGATTGGAAATCACTGTTTCAAGGCCAGTGCTCTCATTTTCTAGATGAAAAATCACGGGCCCAGAGGACAAAAGTGACGTGTCAATCTATTCAGTTTGGTTCTCGTCTTTGCATGGCAGCTACAATTTACAGAATATTTTGAGGTCAAATCATGATAGCTACAGTACTTCTTTTGTTGGTGGACCATACTCAAATGCCTCTTAAGAACTAGCACTTCTGCTTGTGACCTTTAAAGACATTGTCATAGTAGACAACATCTCTTTTGCTGTAGCAGGCAGATACTGAATCCTTGGCAGGAGAACGATCCAAGAATCTCCTCCTTCACATTACTATCCTATGAATGAGCAGTCAGATCCTTTGGGAGGTTATGGAAATGTTTTCAGAAATTATTTCTGAATAAAAGCCTATGAGTGAAGTGTCAGTGTAGATGATTGTTAGCAAAGTGGTGCTTTTGTAAAAACAAAACAAAACTTTGTTAAGGTATAGTTGACATGCTGCACACATTTAAAATGTACAGTTTGATAAACTGTGGTATATGTATACACACAGGAAGCCATCGCCATAATCAAGGTTGTGAACATATCCAAAATCTTCAGAAGTTTCCTTATAACCCTTTGTAATCCTTGTCTCCTATCTCTCCATACCCTTCTTCATCCCCAAGGAACCAGTGCCTTCTGTTACGGTAAATTAGTTTTCCATTTTTTAAAGTTTTATATAAGTGGAATCATACAATAGGAACTCTTTTTGTGGTAGGGAGAAGGGCTGGCTTATTTCAGTCAGCATGATTATTTGAGATTAATCCATAATGTAGAAGGTGTCGATACTTATTTCTTATTTCTTAGTATTGGTTTATATTCAGTGTGTGGATATACCACGGTTTATCCATTCACCTGTTGATGGACCTTTGAATTGTTTCCAGTTTTTGTCTATTACAAATAAAGCTCCTAAGAACATTTGTGTAAAAGCCTTTATATGGACATTCAAGCCTTTCACCTTGAGTGAATGCCTAGGAGTGGAAGGGCTGAAGCATATGGGTGTGTGTATTGATTTTATGTTATGCCTATAACTTTGCTGAAGTTGATGCCTATAACTTTGCTAAAATCACTTATTAGTTCTAGAGGTTTTTGGGTAGATTTTGTTGTATTTTCTGTGTTATTGAACATGTCAACTGCGAATACAGTTTGACTTCTTTCCTTCTAATCTGGGTGACTTTTATTCTTCTTGCCTTATTACCCTGAATAGAACCTCCAGTATAATGTTGAGTAGAAGTAGTGGGAGTGGACATCTTTGTCTTGTTCCTGATTTTAAGAGGAAAGTATAGTCTTTTATCGTTGTGTACAATGTTAGCTGTAGGTTTTTTATAGATAGCCTTTATTGGATTGAAGAAGTTTCCTTCTATTGTTTGCTAAGCATTTTTATCAGAAATGGATGTTGGACTTTGTCAAGTGCTTTTTATGTATTGTATTGAGGTGATCATGTGATTTTTGGTAATATGGTGAATTATATTAACTGATTTTTTGGAATATTAAAGCAGCCTGTATTCCTGGATTAAATCACACTTGGTCATGATGTATTACCTTTTTTTATATATTGTTGAAATCAATCTGCTAAAGTAATATTTAGAATTTTTGCATATATATATTTATGAGGGATATTGGACTGTAGTTTTCTTGCAGTGTGAAATATTCCCTTCTCTTCTGCTTTCTGAAAGTGTTCATGTAGGATTGGTATTATTTCTTTCTTAAATATTTGGTAGAATTAACCATTGAAGGCATCTGGGCCTTGAGTTTTCTTTGTGTGGGAAGTTTTAAAATACAAATTCATTTTTTTTGTAGACATAGAGCTGAGTAGGTTATTGATTTCTTCTTCAGTAAGTTTTAGTAGCTCATGTTTTTCAAGGATTTTTTTTGTGTGTGTGTGAGGAAGATCAGCCCTGAGCTAACATCTATGCCAATCCTCCCCCCCCCCCGCTTTTTCTTTTTTTTGCTGAGGAAGACTGACCCTGAGCTAACATCCGTGCCTATCTTCCTCCACTTTATGTGGGATGCTGCCACAGCATGGCCTGACAAGTAGTGCGTCGGTGCGCACCCGGGATCCAAACCCTGGGCCGCCAGCAGCGGAGCGCACACACTTAACCGCTACGCCATGGGGCTGGACCCTCAGGGATTTTTAAATATTTCATCTAAGTTGTTGAATTTATTGGCACAAAATTGTTTATAGGATTCCCTTATTATATTTATAATATGTGTAGAATCTCTAGTGATATCACCTCTCTCATTTCTTGTTTTTGTTTGTTTCCCTGATCTGTCTGGTTTGAGATTAGTTAGTTTTATTGATCTCAAAGAACCTGCTTTTGATTTTTTGGTTTCTTTGATTTTTTTATTTAGAAAATTTTTTGTTTTTAGCTTTGATCTTTATTGTTTTTTCTGTTTATAATGGATGTTATTTGTTCTTATTTTTCTAGTTTCTTAAGGTGAAAGCTAAGGTTGTTGATCTGAGACTGTTCTTTTAGTGCTATAAATTTCCCCTTAAGTATTGTTTTAGCAGTATCCCACAAATTTTGGTATGTTACATCTTCATTTTCTTTCTGTTCAAAATAGATACTAATTTTCTTTGTGATTTCTTCTTTGACCCATGCATTATTTAGAAGAGCGTTATTTAATTTCCGTACATTTTGGGATTTCCAGAGAGCTCTCTGTTGTTGATTTCTAATGTAATGTGTTGTGTTCAAATAACACACTTTGTGTGACTTGAATCTTTAAACTTGTTTTATAGCCTAGAATATGGTCTCTCTTGGTAAGTGTTCTCAAAAAGAATGTCACTTAGGTCAAATTTGGAAAAACTTCAGCCATCATTCAAATTTTTTCTCTCTCTTGTCCCACTTTTAGTACTCCAGTTACATGTGTGTTAGGTTATTTGAAGTTGTCCACTGATACCATTTTCATTATTTTTAATTCTTTTTTTCTGTGTTTTATTTTAGATAGTTCTTATAGATCTGTCTTCAGGTTCACTAATCTGCAATGTTTAATCTGCCACTAATTCCCTCCAATGTGTTTTTAATCTGAGATATTGTAGCATTCAGCTGTAGAAGTTTGATTTGGATCTTTTTTTTATATCTTCCATGTCTGTACTTAATTTTTTGTGTATCAGGGATACAGTTATTACAACTGTTTTAATGGTCTTACCTCTTAATTTTAGCATCTTTGTCAAGTCTGGGTTGGTTTCAGTTGATTGATTTTTCTCCTCATTATCAGTCGTATTTTCCTGCTTCTTTGCATGCCATCCAATCTTTCTTTTTTTTTTAAACAGAGATGTCAGTGTATTTATTTATCTATTTATCTATCTATCTGTCTATCTATCTATCTTGTGAGGAAGATCAGCCCTGTGCTAACATCTGCCAATCCTCCTCTTTTTTGCTAAGGAAGGCTGGCCCTGGGCTAACATCCGTGCCCATCTTCCTCTACTTTATATGGGACGCCGCCACAGCATGGCTTGCTAAGCGGTGCATCGGTGCGCACCTGGGATCCGAACCTGCGAACCCCGGGCCACCGCAGCGGAGCGTGTGCACTTAACCACCTGTGCCACCAGGCCAGCCCCCATCCAATCTTTGATTAGATGCCAGACGTTGATTTTAACTTGTTTGGTGCTGATTATTTTTATATTACTATAAGTATTCTTGACTTTTCTTCTGGGACAAAATTAAATTACTTTGCAATTGTTTGATCCTTTTGGGTCTTGCTTTCATGATTTGTTAGGTGGAAACCGGGGAGTGTTTAGTCTAGGGTTAATTATTCCCCCCTACTGAGGCAAGACCCTTCTACGTCCTCTACGTAGCATCCCATGAATTATGAGATTTTGCAGCCTGACTGGTGGAAACAGGCAGTATTCCCATCCCTGTGTGAATGCCTTGTACTGTTCTATCTGATCCTTTTGGATGATTCTTTCCCCAGTCTTAGATAATTTTCTTACATATGTGCTGAATTCTCTGCTGAATACTCAGTGGGACCCTCTGCTGATCTGTGTGATTGTTTCTCTTAAGACCCTTTGTTACTATATCTTTTGAGCTTTTCTGCCTTAGTCTCCCTGGGCTCTCAGCTCTTTTTCTTAAACTCTTGGCATTTGTCAAGGTCTGCCTGGGTCCCCCTCCCTCTACGGTGGCCTGAAAATTCTCTCAAGGCAATAAGCTGGGGCAGTGGTAGGGCTCACCTACCTGTCTCTCAGGGATTTTATTGTCTGATATGCAGTGTCTTAAACACTTTGTTTCATATGTTTGGTCTGTTTGTTTTTTATGGTGGTTTCAGGTGGGCTGGTAAATCAGATCCCTGTTACTTTATCTTAGTTGGAATCAGAAGTCTGGTACTTTCCTGATTTCTGTGTAATAATTTCTTGAGGTTTGACTTTGTGCTATAGAGCACATTAGACTATTTCATCTATACCTCTAATGGTTTATGTATTTGAATGCCAAAAAGCTTAGTTTTAAATCTGCTTATTGGGAAAATGGGGATTCACTTTACATTTGGGATCTCCTTATATTTTGGTATAGTCTAGCATATTCAGTATGTCTTCCATAATACCTAGTAAAATGAATTACATAAAGTACTCAGTATATATTTGTGGACTCAATAAATTAATTTTTAAAGGGCCAGGACCCTTCCTGTATCCTGAGACATCATTCTAATCCTATGCAGTTTATGTAGCAATTCTTTGAACTGTTGAAAGGTCTCCTAACAAGTTCCTTTTACTGTTATTGTGTTAAGCAATAATCTTGGTCTTAATGGTAAATGAACTGGAAGGTCTAAATGTAAGTCCCTTTCTTCATCAGGAAACAAAATACAAGGGTTATGGTCAGGATCCTGCCTATAGTAGACTTAAAAATGTTTTAAGTAGACTTAAAAAAATCTATAATCTTATCTTCTTTTTTGAGATTTGATATCAGCTCAAGGGAACCATCCCATTGATGTCAGCAAGGCAGTTATTTGTTGACTAAAATTTTGGTACTCTGGCATAAGCTTTTTCTAAAAACACACAAATATTTTGTTTTGAGAATAAGACCAGATATTTCACTAGGGGCTCTACCTGCTAGGGGTCATTGTCATCTGGAAACATGCTTGGAAGACTTGTGAGACTCTTACCTATTTTGCCAGCCAGATGTCTGCTAGCTCCTCTGCCTAGATGGAGCTCCAGTGGGAATTTCACTATGGATGTTTGATCTTAACTTGAATTTCCCTGGTAATCCAGCATTGCTGGTTTTGTAACTTAATCATCTTGAGAAATTCTTTTAAGATAAATTTGCTATTTTCTTTATCATTGTATAATGACTTTTGTAACGTGGGGTTATTTTTTCCAAAGAATATGTTTTTATTGTGTGTATGTACTAGCATTCCTTTGGTACAAAATAGACTATAAAGGGGCCGGCCCCGTGGCTTGGAGGTTGGGTGTGCGCGCTCCGCTGCTGGCGGCCCGGGTTCGGATCCTGGCGCACACCAACGCACCGCTCCTCCGGCCATGTTGAGGCCGCGTCCCACGTACAGCAACTAGAAGAATGTGCAACTATTACATACAACTATCCACTGGGGCTTTGGGGGAAAAAATAAATAAATAAAATTATTTAAAAAAAACAAAATAGACTATAAAGAAAATTTCTAAATTCTGAATCCCGTTTCTCATTAATTTAAGTTATTGCTGTGTTCTTTTTGAAAAATTTTGAGGCAGTAGAGTATGGAGGAGAAGTCCTTGTGGTCCCTCATCTTGCCAGTTTGTCTTCTTCTGCCTTCTTGGTGCCTATTAACTTTACCTTTCCTGCCCAGTTTAATGAGCTTATTGGTGGTAGCAGTTTCTCTCTAGATGTTTCTATGTCAGCCTCGTATGTAAATTTGTATGTTGAGCAATTGGTAAATTAAGAATTAATTTAATGTGTTTATTAGCCAAATAAAAAAAGCTACAAATTTAAAATTTCTAATTGAATTGTCCAATTCAAATTACATTAAGTATGCCTTAATGTACAGCAGTTCTGTTTGGTTAGGGTCTGTTTTTGCCTAAAGTGGGAAGTTTAATCTGGCCAGTCACCTTTGCAAAGACCCCGGCATGTATTACCCACCAGTTGCCTTATAAATATGTCTTTGATAGAGGTGTGCACACTTTTTTTTTTTTTTTTGTGAGGAAGATCAGCCCTGAGCTAACCTCCATGCTAATCCTCCTCTTTTTGCTGAAGAAGACCGGCTCTGAGCTAACATCTATTGCCAATCCTCCTCCTTTTTTCTTTTCCTCAAAGCCCCAGTAGATAGTTGTATGTCATAATTGCACATCCTTCTAGTTGCTCTATGTGGGACGCGCCCTCAGCATGGCCAGAGCAGCGGTGCGTCGGTGTGCGCCCAGGATCCGAACCCAGGCGGCCAGTAGCGGAGCGTGCACACTTAACCGCTAAGCCACGGGGCCAGCCCTGTGCACGCTTTTTTAAAAAATTAAAGCTAAGAGGTGGTTACCACTTTTTTTCTCAAGCAAAAATAGAAACAAGCAAAAACACATTTGGAAGGAGGAGGAGATAATTAATTCTAAAATTTGAGAATGTAGATGTTAACCAGTGTCACATAGGTCTGATTTTTTTATGGAGTGAGATGTTCATTAAAAATGAATTTTTGAGATTACAGAATCTCAGGGATGAAAAAAGCTTAGAAATTTTCTAATGCTATTTGATGATATTAAAAGTAGATATGATATTACTGCTATGGCTATTTAGGAAACAGTCCTTATTTTTAAGAGATGTATTCTATTCTAAAATATTTTGTATATAGTCCTTGTTAGAAAAGGAGTGGAGGTAGATTGTTGGTAGTAGAGAGAATCAGGTGGCAGAATTACAGGTCTGACATTTTCTATTGCTGCTGAGTTAACATATTTGTAAATGCTGCATTTAAGTGGTGTGAATTTCAGTAATAGAAGAAATTGTGAAGTTACTGCAAATCTCTATTTGGCATCCTCTTGAGAGACCTCTTCTTTGGGGACTCTTTTTTTTCCTGCTGATACTATTCAAGTGCCTCAACCAGTGGACCTTGAGTTCTACAGACTGGTTACTAATAAGCTTTACTAATGTCTTAGCTTATAATGGCTTAAGAAGTTACCTTTTCAATACTTTTTATATTTGATTCACAGGAATGAAGTTTTTCAGGTGGAAAAAAATTATTTGGGGATAGATACATTCCAGTATCTCTTAAATCATACCAGTAAGTTGTCATTTACTCTGTAGGTGATATTGACCTGATAGATTACCAGATTCATTAAATAAAAGACATTTGTACACTCAGTTGTTTAATAAGTGATATTTGCTTTTTATGAGCCTTATGTCTCTTAAAGTTCTAATGTGCCTTCTGTATCTATCCAATTGTCAGTTTAAGAACAAAATGAAGATTAAAGTTTTCAAAATATGTAGAAAACAAGGGATTGTGTACCTGTTGTTTTCACTGGTTTGTCTTTTTCTTTCCTATTCCCACTGTTTCAAGTATCACCTTTATGCAGTTGATTCCAAAGTCTGAGTTACCAATCGTGACCGTCCAATCATTCCTTTGGGATTGCCCCATTTGGATGTCTTATAGTCATCACAGACTCAGCTCAATTCATTGTCTTTTCTCTTAAACTGGTCTTACAGTGCAGTATCCTAAATGTGTCAGCGGTACCATCGTTTCCCTAGTCACTCGGGAAAATCTAACAGTTGTACTATACATTCCTGAGAATGTTTTAATAGTATTTGTTTATTCATCTATTCATTAACTCAGTGAACATTTATTGAACTCCTACTATATGCAAGGAACTGGAGGTACACAGATAAAGAAGATATCATCTGTTCTGTCAAGGAATTTGTAATCATGTTGGGTGGAGACAAGTGAAAAATTGTGCATCTGATTACTAAGCACAATGATGAATAAGCAGAGCATGCATAGGATGCTGTGGGGACAGAGAGGGAGTCACCTTCCTAAGGATGCAGTGCAGGGAGGAAAGGAGGGAAAGCTTGAGTTACACTTTTGAAGACCACATAACAGTAGAATAATATAAGCTTGGGATAAATGTTGAAAGGCATGACATTTTCAGGAAATACTTTGGTAGTATATGAAGCTTTAAAGAATGATATTTTTGATGCAACAATCTAAGGAAATTATCTGAAATAGAGAAAAATTCTTTATATATTAAGGGTTTGTTTTTATAAATCTTTTTATTTTGATTTAATTGTAGATTCACATGCAATTTTAAGAAATAATACAGAGAGATCCTGTGTGCCATTTACCCAGTTTCCCCCAATGGTAACATCTTGCAAAACTGTAATGCGATAACACAACCAGGATATTAATATTGATACAATCAAGATACAGAAAAGTTTTGTCACCGCAAGCATCCCTCATCGTGTTGGACTTTTATAGTCCTTTTTTCCCCCGCCACCCCTGACCCCTGGCAACCACTAGTGAGTTCTCCATTTCTCTCTTTTTGTAATTTCAAGAATGTTATATAAATGGACTCATACTATGTATGACCTTTTAGGATTGGCTTTTTCCAATCTCTGAAGATTCATCCAAATTGCTGTGTGTATTATTAGTTTGTTCCTTTTTTTTTGCTGGGTTGTATCCCATGATATGGATGCACACAGTTTGTTTAACCATTTACCCATTGAAGGACAGCTGGATTGTTTTCAGTTTTTGGCTATTATAAATAAAGCTGCTATGAACATTCGTGTATAGGTTTGTGTGAACATAAGTTTTCATTTTTCTGGGATAAATGCCTAGGAGTTCAGTAGCTGGGTTGTATGGTAGTTGTATGTGTAATTTTTAAAGAAACTGCCAAACTTTTCCATAGTAGCTATACCGTTTTACATTCCCACCAGTGCTGTACGAGTACAAAGAATGTTTGTTATTATTTACTTATTTATTTGTGAGAAAGATTGGCCCTGAGCTAACATCTGTTGCCAATCCTCCTCTTTTTGCTTGAGGAAGATTGTCCCTGAGCTATCATCTGTGCCAATCTTCCTCTATTTTGTATGTGGGTCGCCGCCACAGTATGGGTTGATGAGCGGTGTGTAGCTCCGTGCCCAGGATCCGAACCCAGGAACCCTGGGCCACCGAAGCAGAGTGCGCGAACCTAACTACTACGCCACCAGGCTGGCCCCTTGTTTGTTATTTTTAAACAAGAAAATAACATAAACACCCAGCAAAAATGGTATAATTAGGTATTGATTATACATTTATATCATGGAATACTGTGTGGGTCGTCAGAAATGTTTATACAGTGGTTTTTTGTTAATATTGGAAAATGCTTATCTTAAGTAGAAAAGCAGAATCTAAAAGTGTTCCCTCAAGTAATAAAAGCATAGAAAATAGAGAAATGGTTCATTATTGATAATTTGAATAAAGAATGTTTATGACAAATATATGTTGAAGGATATGTGTATTTAGCTTGATTCATATGCCGCTCCTAACAGCTGATGGTACCCTTCAGGAAAAAAGGAGGGAGAGAATATATTCTTCCCTAACTAATCCTTGTGTGTGGCACTATTGAAGGGCTTAGGGTATTCACTGTCTAGAAAAACAAATTACTTTTCATGAAAGTCAATATAACAGTCTTAAGAATACCTGATCCTGTGGTTTGCTGGATATAGTTAGGGTACCTGATCCAGCCTGTTTTTCTTATTGTCCCACCATGAGAATATATAAATGTCCTCATTCTTTAAAGTTCTTATCTTCTCTCCTTAAGCATGTAAAAACATGCATATAAACCATATCTGATTTGGAACTGCATCTCTTAAGGACTCTGGTTCATTTTTCTGTCCGACAACTCTAGCTTTCATTTCCTGTGATTCTCAACTACCCCTTTTGCTTCTGCTCATTCAGCCCCTCTCCTAGAAGTTCTTCTCTCCATTTTATAGATTGTGTTTCCATCTCCCACAAAACTGTTTTGTCCCTTTCGTTATGGGTAAATAGAATTGTCTGCCTTGCAGACCATATGACCTGGCCAGCTTTTCCACCAGGTGCTAGTATTTAATGTTAAACAAATTAAAAAAAAATAATTTCTTAGTATTGTTTAAATACTATTGTTGTAATCACTATTTTTCTATCTTTTATTGAAAATATAAAGTATTAGGTTGAATCGTGTGAAATTGATGTAATGGTTGAATATGGTGATTTCATATTCTTCAGACAAATATTTCTTTACCCTTATGGGTTAAATACACTTTTATTAAGTTAGCCTGAGAACTCAGCCACCCCACAGATTGTTGCTTTGGTGCAAAAATCAGCACCAGGTTTTAAACAACAGTCTATCACTGTGTTTTGGGGAGTACAGAATGTTTCTATGTTGGTGGTTTAGTATCCATCCTTTTGTAGTCTTCACCTTGGAATATGCATATTTTTCATCAGTGGTGCTTCTAAATGTCAGTCACTGCCTTCTGCCTCTGACTGTGTTTAGTCTACCAGTGTTTAAATAGCATTTAAGTGTCCCTGAGTTATAGAGTTCTTTTAAGCCAAAGCCATTTACTAGAAGAACTGAAGAGACATAAAAAATGCAAACCCCCAACAGTATAGCATAGCTATGAATGCTGTAACCAGGAAGACACAGCAGCTTGCACTGCCACAGTCAGTATAGAGCTAAAGCCATGGGCCAGTGGTTCTCTACCCTGGCTCTATATTAGGATAACCTGGAGACTTTTTAAAAACTACTGATGCCCAACCATTCTGATTAAATTGGGGCCTGGGCAACAGTATTTTTAAAAGCTCTCCCATATGATTCTTATGGTCATCCCAAGTTGAGAACCTCTGTTTTGGACCAACATTAAAAGCAAAGAGTCAGGTCTGAAATATACAGACTTGGAAAAATCAATATGGTGATTGAAAGACTAATCTTTGTGCAGTATGGAAGCACAGCTGGATTGTTTTTTGATATTTTTCCCCCCGTGAGTCACACCTAAAGAGAGTAGCTGTTAAATTGGTCATCTTCAACAATGAAGAGTAGCAGTGTATCATTATGGAGTTTAGAGAAGTGCAAATGCAGTTTTTGTAAAGGCTAATGCTAAATGAAAACACAGCAATGAGACAGGTGATCAAGACTGTCATCATCAGTGATGTCATGTTGACAGCATTTACATTTGATAAGATGTTGATGAGAATGTCACTTTATCTCTGTGGCCTTCCTCAAATACCCCTAACCCCAGCCTTACCATGAGAAGAACAGACAAATCCCAGTTGTGGGACATTCTACAAAATACCTCGTAAGTACTCCTCAAAGCAGACAAGATCATCAAAAAGAAGGAAAGTCTGAGAAATTGTCACAGCCAAGAGGAGCATAAGAAGACGTGATAACTAAATGTAATGTGCTATCCTGGATGAGATCCTAAAACAAAAAAAGAACAAGTAAAAAGTAAAGAAATCTTGGTCCAGCCCGGTGGTGCAAGCGGTTAAGTGCGTGCGCTCCGCTGCGGTGGCCCGGGGTTCGCCGGTTCGGATCCTGGGTGCGCACCGACGCACTGCTTGGCAAGCCATGCTGTGGCGGCGTCCCATATAAAGTGGAGGAAGATGGGCATGGATGTTAGCCCAGGGCCGGTCTTCCTCAGCAAAAAAAAAGAGGAGGATTGGCAGATGTTAGCACAGGGCTGATCTTCCTCACAAAAAAATAAAAATAAAAAAAAAGTAAAGAAATCTAAACAAAGTATGGATTTTAGTTAATAATAAGGAATCAGTATTGGTCATTAATTTTGACAAATGTACCATACTAATGTTAAGATGTTACAAATAGGGGAAACTGCGTGTGCAGCATGTAGGAACTCTACTATCTTCGCAATTTTTCTGTAAACCTTAAACTGTTCTAACCCTAACCAGTAATTTACTGAAAATGATACCTTGATAGTTAAGACACCATGCTGATGAGTGTATGATTTCTAGCTAGCTTTATTAACTAACTCCGTGACGGAGTATGGATATGTCAGTCCAAATCCATTACTCCTCATGGAAAATTAGGGTAGGTTCACACATGTTAAGAGTAAAACAGTAATATTATGTCTTTGTCACTTAGAGCACATTCCAGTGTTACTGTTTCTAACCCTCCCCCCAAAAAAAGGAAAAAAGAATAAAAAGGAAAAGGAAAGAAGGAAAGAAAAAGGTACAATGGTTGGCACGTAAACCTATATATTTCAGAAGTTGTGAGGATGAAACTAAATTATAAACAAGATGTAACTTCGTTTTGGTACCCAATGTTGGAATAATTCACAATTAATGTTATAAGCAGTGATGTCAATTAAGTTCCGATGTTGCAGCAAAGCTATTTAAGTTTACAGATATCAAGCAATGAAAGTAAATTTTGGGTTTCAGTGGAAAGAAACACTGAAATAGCCCTTAGATGATTTTGGATATCTATGAAAGTAAATTTTGAAGACACATTAACATTCCAATTGTATAGAGAACTACAAGTGACTGAAATGAACTGGGGTTTCTATAAACATGATAAATTGACAGTTTTTTAGATGTGTTTTTGTTTTATATGAAATTAATGATCTGTACCAATGAGGGAAGTCATAGTCATTTTATTTTGCAAAGCAGTGTAATGTTGCTTGTTCTATCTACTGTTTCTTTCTTTCTTTCTTTTTTTTTTGTGAGGAAGATCAGCCCTGAGCTAACATCCATGCCAATCCTCCTCATTTTTTGCTGAGGAAGACTGGCCCTGAGCTAACATCTGTGCCCATCTTCCTCCACTTTATGTGGGATGCCGCCACAGCATGGCCTGACAAGCAGTGCATCGGTGCGCGCCCGGGATCCAAACCTGAACCCCGGCTGCCAATAGTGGAGCGTGAGCACTTAACCGCTACACCACGGGGCCGGCCCCTACTATTTTTTGATATAGTTTTATTTACCTTTCTTGTGTTTGACTGTTATGTCCTTTTTTGTGTGTGTGTGTGAGGAAGACCAGCCCTGAGCTAACATCTGTTGCCAATCCTCCTCTTTTTGCTGAGGAAGATTAGCCCAGAGCTAACATCTGTGCCTATCTTCCTCTATCTTATGTGGGACGCCTGCCACAGCATGGCTTGACGAGAGGTACCCAGGTCTGTGCCCGGGATGCAAACCCCAGGCCGCTGAAGCAGAGTGCCCGAACTTACCCACTACACCACCTGGCCAGCCCCTCGACTGTCATATTCTCGATACGATGTGGTCCTTGTTTCTTTGCCTTTAGCTGTGATGTAATGTTTGCTTTTTTTCCTTTGCCTGGGATGTATCTTGGTCTTCACAATAACGAGGCATGCTATTTACATGAAACAGATAAGCATGCCCATGTAAATCTTCACTGATTCCCTGAGAGGTGGTGTGTGTTTTTTTCCTTTTTCTTTTTAAAAATATTTATTTATTTTTTGCTGGCAGCCTTAATAATGTTTTCATAAAATATGATGGATTTATAAGTCTGTTTAACATGCCGTTCCCTTTTTGTCTTAGTGCTTTGCTTCTAAGTTGCAGATGCAGTGGCTGAACAATACGCTGTGTGGTGTGACAGGTAAATTTCCCAATTTACCTGCCGTAATAGTGTGCTGTGTAATGCCATTCAATCATCCCTGAATTTTACTTGCCTGATTAGTTGAGTGAAGCAGATTTTCAATTTAAATGTAACTTCATCTGCTTGATTAAAAATGTAACAGAACATTATCTGCTGCAAATAAATTTCAGTGGAAGAGATGATTTTGCCCGTTTAAAAATAACATCTGTTTATGTTGGCTGGAAGCAGACGATTAATACTTCTCTAATTTCGAGGTTTACCAGTCCAGCTCACCTGTCTCTTTGCATGGATAGTTGAAATTGATGGCTGTCGAGTATAAACATTTACCTGTTGATGTTTAGTTGATGGATTTCTTTTTTAAGGATAATACAGAATCTCATCATTGGGCATTCATTTATTTGCTGCTCATCAAGGTGATTGACAGTTTTAACAACAGCATGGAAAAAGGATCTTCCTTCATGATGCGTACAAGAAAAATTTTACCCCTCAGTGATGAGTGTCCTACAGAAAAACAGATTCTTGTGAATTCTTTTTCATAGTTGGTATTTATTTGAATTCTGAGTTTAGAGTCCATGAGTATAAATTTAAGTCAAGTGTGTAGTAAATGAGGGTCAGTAGTAAGTACTCTCCTGCTGGCATCCTCCATCAAGTGATTATATGTGTAGGCCATAGGACAAGGAGGGAGAAAGATAGGAAAAACCAAAATAGTTATTTTTTCCCAACGCTTAGCATAGTGTTAGGCATGTAGTAGACCACTCAATAAATATTTATTGAATTTGAATTAAATCTTAAACCCAGGGTATATTTGATATTCTACAGGTGTAACAAACTAGATTTAATTGGTTTAAATGTGTAGTTAAAAATTGTAGCAAAAAGAAATTATCGAATACTAGTTGTCTCTCTTTCTTTCTCTTTTTAATGAAAACTTCCCTTTAAAGCATATTAGAAGTAGATTTTTAAATGCAGAATTCTCTTATAAATATCCTCTAGAAAAAAGAAAGACATTGTTCACTGTTAATTTTCCTAACTGGTAACTAAAATTGAGTTTAAAAAATAGATGTGAAAAAATTCTAACACTAGTTAAACAGCAGTACAATTCAGTGGTTTTAGTATGTAGTAAAACAATATGTGTTTTTAAAAAATTGGTCTAGTTCCACAGTCTCAAAAAATAGCCTTTTTTCTTTTTTTTTGGAATGTTGTATTTATTTTTTATTCTGAACATGTCGCTTATTTGTAGAGGAATAATTTTGCACTATTTTGATAACATTTTTGTCATTTGTCATAAAGCAAACAAAAATGTTATTGGCTTGAAAGTTACTGAATTGATATATTGGAAACTCTTGTTTCAGTTGTGTTATTTAGGGATTCTTGACCATGTGTCTATAATTTAAATCAAAACTCTGTATTTTTGAGGCACATATTTGAGGAGATTTATATCAAAATACTTTTAATCAACTAATTAAGAGAATTAATCAGTCTTTACTCCTAAATACATAGGGTAAATTTTAAACTCCAATCTATTTTGCCAATTTGGACACTGTGGATAATTTGGTTTTATTTACGAAAAGTAAATATTTGAGGGTTGAATCTTTTTAAACCCATCAGGTTAATCCTGGATATTTAGCAAAAATTTTTGCCATAGTGCTTTCAGAGATCAGCTCAAACTATAAAAATGTACAGATACTTAAACATAAGCATATATATTTGGTATGTTCTTCAATTACAAATTTGTAATTTTATCATTCTAACAAATTACTTTCATTTTATTTAAATATTTAAGTTAATGTGAGATATGTAGGTTTTTTAAAACCAGACAAGGTCAATATAAGAAACTTAGAATATTTTATCTTGTAGCTTTGTTTGTTGTTACCTTGTCCTTCCTGTTTATTCATAGTTTACAAAAGGTAGGTGAAGTTTTTTCTGTTTCTTTTGTTCAGATGATATTTAATGAAAAAGAATGAACTCAGAAGTGCAGAGTCTATACCTAACGAAGAAGATGTTACTACTTGCAATCTTATCAAGGTCTTTGGGGTCTTCAGAGACTTCTGCTGGTGCCTCTGTGATTTGCTTTAACTTGAAAACTTTGTCGTGTATCTTAAAAGGGGATGAAATGACAAAGAACGTTCACAACAGCATTATTCAGGATAGCCAAGATGTGGAAATAACCCAAGTGTCTGTCTATTGATGAATGGATAAATAAAATGTAGTATACTCTTACAGTGGAATATTATTCAGCCATAAAAAGGTGTGAAGTACTGATACATGCTACAACATGCATAAACCTCCAAAGCATTATGCTAACTGCAAGATTCCAGATGCAAAAGGCTGCATATTCTGTGATTCCATTTATGTGAAATGACCAAAATAGGCAAATCCATAGAGACAGAAAGTAGATTAATAGTTGCTAGGGGCTGAGAGGAGGTGGGAATGGGGAATGACTCTAATGGGTATGAGGTTTATGGAAGATGTTCTAGAATTAGATAGTGGTCATGGTTGCACACCTTTATGAATATCTTAAAAACCACTGCATTGTACACTTTGAAAGGGTGATTTTTATGGTATGTGAATTATATCTCAGTTAAAAAGAAAGGGATTGAAATATATAAATTGCTGGTTTATAAAGAGAGTATTACCAGAAGAGCTTGTAATTGTTCATTCTTCTTTGATATGTAAGACCTTAATCTGATGCTGAGAGGACTGAAACTGTTGATAGGGAAATGGGCTGGAGGCTTGAGGGTAGCCTTTTTATGAGTTTTTAAAAAAAATTATAAAATTGCAGTTATCAATCTTTTATAAAACCTTAAGAATAGCATTTTAATTTTTATTAATCATAGAGGTATATTTTATCCATTATTTTCACTTACATGTTTTTAAATATCATTTAAAGATTCATAGGTTGTAGAAATTTAAAAGATAAACATAAGACAGCCTTGTGGAAAATCAGGCTCTCTTGAAACTGTGCTGTCATTTTTTGAGCTTTTAGTGTACTTGTTTTGGTTTGAGAGATTGGTGACCTTTAAGGTAGATTGTAGATCCTTTGTTAAATTGTAGAAACTTATCCTGCTGGAAATATTTAGGAAAATAAGAATAATTTTATGTTAAAATCAGTGTAGATATTTATGAAATATAAATATATCCTATTAATAAGTTGTGTTGATTAAAAACTTTTCTTAGCACTTTTTGCATTAAAAATCTTACAAATCACCATTAGCTTTGTAAAATGTTCATGTGGTCAAAATTAGGCATTTTTTTAATTTAATAGATAGCAGTCAATGTGTACCTTTTGAAACTGTGAGAACATTCATTTTGTGACTCAGAGGAGAGAGAATAGATACTTGAATGTAAAATATTAGTTCAGCTTTCAAAATCAATCCTCTGTAAAATATTGGTTGCCTTAGAGGTCAGTCATACTGAATTGTATGCTTTATTATTTGAAATGTGTTTTGTTTTCAACCTACTGCAGAAACCCTTTTCCTTCAGTTGTATTTAGAGCTGCTGTGTGAGTACATTGCTGAGTTGACTCTAGCTTTTTAGGACTTCGGTCCCAGAGGCATTCTTAGCAACTTGTTTTCACAGCTCTTTCTTTTATATTCAGTTGAATTCAGTTGAATCAAAAATAGCAGTTTTGTATGGTTCAACCCAACAGTAATTTGCTTCGGGTTACTAGGCAAGTGTGAGTACAATTTTAATACTAATAGTAAAGATTTATTCATTTTACTTTTCTGAACGCTTTACATGTATTAACTCATTTCATCTTCAAAACAACCCAATGAATTGATACTGTTATCATCCCGTGTATAGAAGAGGAAGTAGGTCTAAAGAGGTAAAGCGATGTCCCTAAGTGGGAGACTCAGGATTTCACCTTAAGCAGTCTTGCACCAGAGCCCCACACTTAACCACAGTACTATGTTGCCTTCTGCTCCTGACCTACCTAGCCCCTTCTTCCCCCTCTGGTAGTTGTGTCAATTCAAGCCTAGTTCTCTGGTCTTGAGCCCCTCTTCTTTCCCTACCCAGTGTTACTTAGGTGTTGGGCTTTTATTGCATTGTGTTTGTATTATAATTGTGTGTTATTCCAGATGTGTTTTGTAACTATAGGAATAGATTTTCAAAGGAGTTTTTCAGCAGAATCTATTATACTGACATTCACACTTATGTTGTGCATGTTATTTTGTAGATTTCAGAAGGCTTTAAATAGTTCATATCAGTTCAGCTAACATTTATTGAATGCTTTTCTGTCAGATCTTATTATGTAGCAACTTAATATGTGTAATAGTGTTGTTAGCTGAATTGATAAATCTAGGAATCAACTTAGTTTGTATCATCTGAAGATTCAGACAGTGTTTTGGATCACTGATAAAGTAAGCTGTTTCTTGTTTTATTCACTCCTTAATGGCAGTTTTCCAAATTCCCGTTATTGGCTTCCATCAAGGGAGCAAGCGTTAAAAAAAATACGCCAGAGCTGGGAGAGCAAGAAGTGTTCCATTTTTTACTGGTAGGGCTTGGCAGGATCGTGTTCCTGCTCTCCTGGTCTCTTACTCATCCTGAATCCCCTACACCTCTCTTTCTGGAATTCTTCTTCTCTTTTGTACTTGGTATTAGAAGGGAAATATTATCAATACCCTAAAGGAGGCAGTTAGATTTAACATTATATTTAAATCACCGTGGTATAGCCAGACTTGTTGAAAATTGTAAAGTTTATTGCAATGGTATATGAATCTGGTTTGCTAAAGGGGCAATTTGTATACACTGTATTTACAAGTATCAGATTCTTGGACTGATAAATATCTGGGTTGTTTTGTGGGTTTCTTATGTTGAATGGAATGACCTTGGACAGTAGACCTCTTGGGCCCAAGCAACCTGAAGGTCTGCCTTAAGGAAATAAACTAAAACATAAGAGCTGAGGCCAAGTTGAGCAATTTTTGAGTTTGAGAATGAAATTATACTTTATTGAATTACTATTGTAATGATTTTTTAGCATATAAAACTCTTTGTCTAGTGTTAGATTATCAGTAGTTTCATCTTAGAGATCCATTAAAGTAGTAATGGGTGGGGAGGGGAGTTCTCATGTTAATTTAGGTATGCCAGAGGCTAAGAAGCAGCCATCTTATACATAAGTTTAGTGTTGATTTTATTGTTTACTATTGCCATTAGGTTTTTTTATTATACATAGCTAAATAAGTCTTTGATTTAAAAAGTAGAGAAATAAGTTAATTAGGAATAAATGTATCTAGACAGAAAATTTCCAACATTAAGTTACATAAAAGGAGAAGTAATAGAAAAGGATACACTTGGTGAAGGTTGAGGTTGAAGTGACCTATTAGGCATTAAACCGGTTGGGTATATAGGTATATTCTTTAGATTATGTAATCTTTTATAAATACTTCATCATAAAATTTAGAAATAGCAATATAAAAGATTATCAGTTTACTTTGGTGATGATATTGATTGTGTTCCCAGTGACTTCCACCTTGTCAGATCCGGTGGTCCATTCTCAGTCCTTTTTTTTTTCTTTGTTTTGCTGAGGAAGACTCGCCCTGAGCTAACATCTGTTGCCAATCTTCCTCCTTTTTTGCTTGAGGAAGATTAGCCCTGGGCTAACATCTGTGCCAGTTTTCCTCTATTTTCTGTATGTGGGTTGCTGCCACAGCATGGCTTGACTAGTGGTGTAGGTCTGTGCCCGGGATCCGAACCTGTGAACCTGGGCCGCCAAAGCAGAGCACACCAGACTTAACCACTACACCATGGGGCCTGCTCCCTTTTATTTTTTTTTTAATTTATTTTTATTTTATTGAGGTCATACTGGTTTATAACATTGTGTAATTTCAGGTGTTCATTATTATATATCAGTTTCTGTATGCACTGCATCGTGCTCACCACCAATAGTCTAGTTTTTATCTGTCACCATGCATATATACGTGCCCCTTTACCCCTTCCCCCACCCCGCCACCCCTTTCCCCTCTGGCAACCACTAATCTATTCTCTTTATCCATGTGTTTGTTTATCTTCCACATATGAGTGAAATCATACAGTGTTTGTCTTTCTCTGATGGTTTATTTCACTTAACATAATACCCTCAATGTCCATCCATGTTGTTGCAAATGGGACGATTTTGTCTTTTTTTATCTAGTGCTCTTTTTTGATCAATCATCAGCAGTTGACCTTTTTTCCTTTGGCCTCAAGGATACCTCCTGACTTGGTTCTCCTACCTCACTGGCCATACCAAGGATTTTTTGGTCAGTTCATCCCTTCTGTAGAGGTCATATAGCGTGGGGAATGCTTAAGAATAGGGATTATAAAACTAGTTGGTCTATAAATCTTGGTTCTGCTGCTTATTATGTGACCTTGGGCAAATCGTTCATCTCTCTTGTGCTTTGGTTTTCTGATCTGTAAAATGGAGGCTTATTATGAGGATTAAATAACTTCGTATATGTAGTAAAGCTTTGGTGCATAGTGTAATGCAAGTGTTAGCTATTGTTGTTATCTTTCTGACCTTTAAATGTTGTTGGCCCTGGGGCTTGGTCTTCAGATCTCTTCTCTTCTCATATAGTCATTTCATACAAGATCTCATTTAATTCCCGGGGCTCTCCTCTGAAGGTCAGACTGTTTCCTCTTGCTTTTTTTTTTTTTTTTCAGCTTTATTGAGGTATAATTGACACTCTTGCATATTTGATAGATCTTAAGAAATCAGATCTGAAGTCTTGATTTGGCTTCCCTCCTCTACCCCTAGACTTTTCATCTCAACAAATGGGAGCTCCATTTTGCCAGTTGCCAAAAAAAAATACTGGTCATCTCTGTCTCCTTTCTTTCTCTCACACTGAACATTCAGTCCATCAGTAAAAACAATTAGTCCTGGAGTATATCTAGAATCTGACCACTTCTTACCACCCATCCTACAGCTCTCCTAGGTGGGTGTCGTCTCTTGATGGTTTATTGCAATAGCCTTCCAACTATTCTTTCTGCTGATATTCTTGCCCTCTTACATTCTACTCTCTGTAAAGCAGATACAGTCACCCTTTTGGTCAAGTCATGTGACTTCTTTGCTCAGAACCTTCCATTGGATTCCTGTTTCACACAGTGAAATCAGAATCCTTACTTTGATCTATAAGGCTTTTCATGACATGCCCTCAAGTTCAGTGGCACCCCTGTCCTAGCTATCTCACCTAATCTTACGTACTACTGTTTTTCTGTTTTATTCAGCTGTAGCCAAACTAGTTTCCTCCTTCTTTCTAGGATGGACCAAGCATTCTTCAGCCTCAAAAGCTGAAGTGTTTTTGTCTTGGTTTTTGTTTTTCAGAATTAATATTTTACTGTGGCATGCCCAAGTTATGTCACACCACAATTTATGAGATATTCCTTTATAATGAAGTTACTGTGTATTCAGAGTGTGCATATCTCTGGAAATATAGCTGAAAGGCACATGCTAAGACATCTTGGAGAAATATTTGACTGGACCCAAATAGGATTTGAGCTTTTGATACACATGGCTGCCTTTTCCTGGTGCACCCAGAACCCAAGATATAGTAAAGAGTACACAGTCTACTACAACAGGACCTAAGGCACCGTGGGCCCCTTCCTGGACATGCCTCTCGAGAAACAGCAAGGCTTTTAGTCAAGTTAGTGTGCTTCATGTAGTAAGTGGAAAAACAGGAAAATACAGAAACACACACAGTCAGAAACAGGCGTTCACACGTAAATACCTTCTCATAGATATCTGCATGCCTAGCTCCCTCACTTCAGGTCTCTCAAATGTCACCCTATCAGATAAACCTTCCTTGACCTCCCTATTTTAAATAGTGTCGTCCTCTTCATCTCCTTACACTGCTTTATTTTTGTTCTTAGCACTTTCTACCACCAGACATATTATATATCTGATGATTACCTCCTCTTCCTCCCCAACTCCCTATCCTAAGGGCTGTCTGCCACCTACTAGAAGTGCGCTTCTTAAGAGCTGGTGGTGCTTTTTGTTCTTTGCTGTATCCCTAACACCTAGTATAATGCATCGTATAGAACTCAGTAAGTATTTTTTGGATGATTAAATGAGTGACTGGATATAGATTTTCAAAAAAGAAGGCATAGATACCTTGAGGTGGTTTAGGTCACATAGCATATTCCACAAGACGGGGATCAGAATCTCTTTAAGTGTAGCTAAGTAAAGTTTATGATGTAGTCCCTGGGGACCACTCTTAAGTTATATGAGATCCATCTTTTAGATTTTCTGTGAGTTTCTAGGAATTTGAGTGCACTTTAGATTTCAGAATACCTGATAAGTGGCTCTCCCTGCGCCTACTGTTAGCACCCTGCTGGGCTCTTTCCTTTTCTTAGTATGCGTTGTCACCTTGAACCAGACTTTAAAACTTAGCACAAAATTTATTTGCCTATTCTTCAGGAGGCAACTGGCAGAGACCAGGCTGACAGTTTGGACAGGTCATGGGAGACATCTACAGGTGGTCAGTCAAGGTCTTTTAGTATATCTTCAAGTCCTAAAAGGATCTTTTGCTGTTGTATGATGAGGCGTGTGATCACCTACTATCATTTAGAAATTGTGATCATCCACCATCATTTGGAAACTCATTTGGCAAATGTCTATCATTCTGGGTATTGTGTGTGATCTGATGTCAAGTGATATACTAATAGGAATATCAGGTTACAGTTTTGGAGCCTTTAATTAAATTAGTAAATTGATTTATTGTTTTGTGTCATTCTGGGTATTGTGTTTGATCTGATGTCAAGTGATATACTAATAGGAATATCAGGTTACAGTTTTGGAGCCTTTAATTAAATAAGTAAATTGATTTATTGTTTTGTGTCATTCTGGGTATTGTGTGTGATCTGATGTCAAGTGATATACTAATAGGAATATCAGGTTACAGTTTTGGAGCCTTTAATTAAATAAGTAAATTGATTTATTGTTTTGTGTATAAATACAAATCATTCTTGTTTCCTACTTTCCTTAGGGAATGTGTTAGTTTCCTAGGGCTGCTGGGATGGGCCACAAACTTGATGGCTTAAAACAGCAATTTATTCTTTCACAATTCTGTAGGCCAGAAGTCTGAAATCAAAGTGTCAACAGGGTTGTTTGCTTCTGGAGGCTTGAGGGAGTCCCATTCATGGCTCTCTTCTAGCTTCTGGTGGCTGCTGAAAAATCCTTGATGTTCCTGGCTTGTAGATGCATCACTCCAATCTCTGCTTCTGTCTTAATATGGCTTCCTCCTACATATCTGTAGTCTCACATTTCCCTCTCCTTTCTATTATAAGGTTACCAGTCATTAGCTTAAGGTCCCATCCTAAATCCAGGATAATCTCATCTCAAGATCTTTAACTTAATTATATCTGGAAAGACCATATTTCCAAATAAAGTCACATTCACAGGCATTAGAGGTCACGACTGGGACATATCGTTTTTTAGGGGGGACACTATTCAATGCACTATAAGGAATAAGTGTCTATTCATGTATCTCTTTTTTCAAAATTCCAATCAATTTGCTTAACATCTCATATTATGCAGCAAATCGGTTGCATGTTTTTTCTGACACATAATAATATTTTGGAGGTTGTATTATTTCCCCCCTTTATTACTCAGAAAAGTGAACTTTTACCCTTTCATGGTAGGATTTTAGGTGGGGAGGAATCTTTTTTGTTAAACCCACTTTGCTATCATTTTTTTCAGGGTATGAAAAATATGTTCTTAACATATTGTATATATTTAGTTTAATGTTGTTTGTTTATTTTTAGATGTTTACTCCTTTTACTTTCTCTCCCTATCCCACTTCTTGTGGATAGCATGTAAATAAATCTCAGCATTTGGGGCAGGAGAAGTGGAAAAGGTTAATCCACTTCTAAGGCTGACAGCATTTTCAAAGTAAGTGATTCCAAGGATGAGCAGAATATATTTTGTTTCAAAGCTATGAGAGATGGATTTTCGTAAACTTTTATCCAAGGTAACTAGGTTTGCACATTCAATATAAAGGGTGTTACGAAAATGTAAAGTTCATTAATATGCTGTATATTTTTATCCCCTTGAATGTAGTTTAGAGATTATATACTGTAATAGGCTTTATGACATTATACTGTTTAATCTTTAGGGTGTTACAAACACATCAAGGACAGCTGGCAATAACTGAAGTTTGCCTGCGTTTTAAGAATGTATTAGTATTACAGAATATCATGAATTTTACTTAAAAGTAAACAAAATTTATGCTCTAAGAGTTGCTCTTAGAATATTAACAGATTCAAAGACATTTTTTTCTGTAGGCCAAGAATAAAATCTTTAAGAACTAACAAGATAAATTAAAGATGAAATGATTCATTTCTAAGGTTAGCCTTTAATTAATACATGGGGGATGATTTTGGCATTTCTTCCAAGTATTTGTTTCTGTGTATCTAAATTTGCACCTCCTCAGTAACCTAACTGGGATTTATAAAATGAAACAATCTCTTCTCTCCAGTTTGGCACTCAAAGGAGCTCTGATTTACAAAAGTTGTGTGTTTTTCTGTCAGGAATGGTTGCCGTTCTAAAATAAGATAAGCAAAAACAATGGCCCAATGAACCTTCCTCAGTGCTTTTTTCTGTGTACAGTAAATACATTGATATTTTATTAGCATAAATCGTGTATTTTATTTGAGCCTTTAAATCATTGCTTGTTGTTTTTTTGTTTGTTTTAATTCTATTGTGCATAATTTCTTTTATGTTGGATTTGAATGGGTTAGATTGTAAGCTCCTAAAAGGGCAAAGAATCTATCTTTTCAGCATGTGGTCTTGACAGTATCATGCACATCATGCACAAGTAGGTACTTACAAGCTGTTTGATGTCATTGTTTCCTCTTTGGGAGAAGAGAGGATGAATGGAGAGAAATGAGGAAAATGGCTCTGCGGTTAAAGATCTATGGAAATGAGATTTTTCACACAGTTGCCCTTCTTTAAAAGATGCAAATGATAGTTTTACAATGTTTTTTCCCTATTTTCAGTTGAGGGTGGTTTGATATATATTTTTTTGTTTTATATGTTATATCTAAATACATTGAAAACCCCATTGGACATTGTTATACCTTTTACTTTCTGTTTTCAAACATATAAAGATCTTGGGGCTGGCCTAGTGGCATAGTGGTTGAGGAGAAGGACTATTACCATTTCTGTTGTGCATCTCACTCCTAATGTTCCAAGTTTCATTCTGGTGTCATAGTTCTTCTCTCTGAAGAACTTTCTGTAGCAGTTCTTTTAGAGCAGATCTGCTGGCAATGAATTCTTTTAGTTTTCCTTCATCTGAGAATATCTTTATTTCACCTTCACTCCTAAGGATATTTTCCCTGAACGTAGCATTCTGGGGCCGGCCCAGTGGCATAGTGGTTAAGTTTGCATGCTCCGCTTTGGCAGCCCAGAGTTCATGGGTTCAGATCCTGGGTGCGGACCTACAGACCACTTATCAAGCCATGCTGTGGCAGGCATCCCACATATAAAGTAGAAGAAGATGGGCATGGATGTTAGCCCAGGGCCAATCTTCCTCAGCAAAAAGAGGAGGATTGGCAACGGATGTTAGCTCAGGGCTAATCTTTCTCACCAAAAAAAAAAAAAGTTATTTCACTTTCTTCTGGCCTCTGGTTTCTGATGAGAAATTCTTAGTTATTCCAATTTTGTTCCCCTATAAGTAATGCATGTAAAGCTGAAATTCTGTTTTCAGCCATTATTTCCTCAAATACTTTTTCTTTCTGTACCAATCTCTCTTTTCCTTCTTGGACTCCAGTGAAATGAATATTAGATCTCTTGTTATTGTCCCTGAGGTTTTGTTCTTTTTTTTTTTTCCTTTAGCATCTTTTTTTCTCTCTGTTCAGAATGGATGTTCTCTATTAATCTATCTTCAAGGTCACTGATTGTTTTCTCTATCATATGCATTCAACGATTGAGCCTGTCCAATGGGATTTTTGTTTTGGTTATTGTATTTTTCAGTTTCTAAATTTTCCTTTTGCTTCTTCTTTATATCTTGTATTTCTTTGAAGAGATTTTCCATCTTTTTATTCATCCTAAGAGTATTTGCACTTACTTGTTGGAACATTTTCATAGTCGCTGCTTTTTTTTTTTTTTTTGTGAGGAAGATTAGCCCTGAGCTAACATCTGTTGCAAATCCTCCTCTTTTTGCTGAGAAATATTGGCCTTGGGGCTAACATACGTACCTGTCTTCCTCTACTTCATATGGGGGACGCCTGCCACAGCATGGCTTGATAAACGATGCGTAGGTCTGTGCCCAGAATCCGAACCTGCAAGCCCAGGGCCGCCAAAGCAGAGCATGTGAACTTAACCAATATGCCACCGGGGCTGGCCCCCAGAGTAGCTTCTTTTTAAAGTCTTTGTCAGATAAATCCATCATCTGTCTTACTTCAGTGTTGGCATCTGTTAATTGTCTTTTCTTGTAAGTTGAAGTTTTCCTGGTTCTTTATATGTCAAATTATTTTGGACTGTATCCTGGACAGTTTAAGTATTACATTATGAGACTACATCTTGTTTATAATTTTATTTATTTATTTTTCCCCCCAAAGCCCCAGTAGATAGTTGTATGTCATAGCTGCACATCCTTCTAGCTGCTGTATGTGGGACGTGGCCTCAGCATGGCCAGAGAAGAAGTGCATCGGTGCGCGCCTGGGATCCGAACCCGGGCCACCAGCAGTGGAACACGCGCACTTAAACGCTAAGCCACGGGGCCGGCCCTGCATCTTGCTTAAATCCTGCAGTGAATGTTGATATTTTTGTTTTAGTAGGCAATCAGCCTGATTGGGTTCAGGCTGCGGGTTCTAACTAGCCTCCTGTGGGTTGTGATTCCAATATCAATTCCTTTTATAAAACTGTTGCAGCACTATTTGGATCTGTCCTGCGTGTGTGCCAATTAGTGGCCACTGTGGAAACTGGGTGGTTGTCTGTCCCGTAGTTCAGTTCTCAAAGTCTATGATATGCTATTTTAGCATCAGCTGCATGCGTACACAGCTTAGGAGTGATCCCAGAAGTTCATAAACAACTTTATGGGGTTGCTTTCCTGAGCTTCTCTCTCTTTACAATCTCCCTGGTACTTTTTGGTTACCTGGACCTCCCGTCTTTGGTCCTCCAGCCATGGAATTGAGGCTTTAGTTACTCCCTTCTGTTGCATGCTTCTCGAAACTGTGCCTGCATCTGGGGCCAAGCAGCAGGAAGACAGAGAAAAAAGTAAGCAACAGGAGTCCATGCCATCCTTTTAAAGAGAGAGGTTTCCTCCCTCAGAGTTTAGACTGTGGACCCCATTGCTGCTGCTGTCGCTGCCTCCACTACCATCACAGAATTGCTTGGGGGCCAGGGTATAAGAGAATGTTGAAAAGAACACAAACCTGGGCAATTACCTCTACTGTGAGCCTTAGGAGATTCCTTTCCTGCTCCTTAAGCTGCAAGTAGAGGACTTGGCCTGGAGTTCCCTCTGCCCGAGTGCCTCCTTATAGATTTCCACTGTGTTGAGTCTAGGCCAGAGGATACCAAAGGGGGAAAAATGGTAAACTCACTACCAGTTTGGCAGTAATTTGAATTCTGATCTACTGCTATCTGCCTGCTAATGTTTGCTCTTCAGAGTCCTTAAATAGCTGCTTTATGCATTCTCTCCAGGTCTTGTGCCTGCATTCAGTGGGAAAGACAGGGTAGTGTGTGCTTATCTGTCATTTATCTGGGATTGGAACTCCTGATATATGTCAGAAATCACCAAAAAGTTCAGAAGAAGTGAAGCAATTTTAGGTCTGGGGTATGGGTTTCCCCTTACTCTGATTTCATGCCTCATTTGTTTAAGAGTACACGTGTTAGAACCCACATGAGGGAACTGGGAACTAACCTATTTATGTGTACATTAAATGTGTGAATTTAGAAAAATATTTTGGGCACTGGAAGCCATTAGGATTTTTGCTTTTTCAGATAAGCTGGATAAATAAATCTTTTCTTATGTAAAAAGTAATTTTATCTTATTTTTATGTCTTTCTGATTTGTCATTAAGTAAGATTCCAGTCCAAGTATCTAACAGCTATTTTCTTGCAAGTTTCCTTTTTGTTTGTTGTACTTATTAGAAGTGCATTAGGTTTTGCTTTTTTTATCACCAGTGCGTTTTTTCGAAAGTATATTAATTTTTTTCTCTTCTCTCTTCCATTTTTCTTCTGTTTCTCCTTACCTTTCTTTCCTTTTCTGTCCTTTCTGTGTGTTTTCATTACTATATTTATTCAGTCTCCTCCCCACCCTCCCCAGTGCTACTGCTAAAATGGTGGGTAGGAATTATATTGGGGCACTGCTCTGAGAGTTTAAACTGATTGGGAAAATAATCCCCCTCCACACCAAATGCTGTCTCCCTCAGCTGTCCCCTGGCTAATTAGAATTCCAAAGGGCATTAATAACCATTTAAATTAATTAGATTATACCTGCAATTGCTAAAGGTGAGATTCAGGCTGTTTAACGCCCTGTTGACGAACCCAAACACCAATCAAAACTGGGTAGGAATTTAACATTTTATTTTCATTTTTTCCCCTATGGAAGAAAAGCTGAAAACTCCGTGACATAAAAGTTATACAGATCACTTCACCTGCCCTCTTGCAGCAGTGTAGTTTCCAACAATGCAAGAAAGCTCTGCCCTCAATTCAGCCTTCATTAGGAGACCAAAGCTGAAGAGCTTGATCTTATGAAGATACATTTGCATTGTTTGTGAAAGTCCTTTGGGGCAGAGCTGTAGAAAACCACCTCACAGTAAATAATCCTTTAGTTAAATGCAGAAGTGTTATAAAGAGCTAAAAATTCTCTTCTTAGCAACTGATGTTGCAACAGTAATTTGACAATAGAAGTCTCCCAAGGGATGTGAAGCAGGGAGAAATACAGCTATAATTTCACAACTTTAGATAAAAAAGTAGAAAGTGAAGGACCAGTCTTAAGGGTCAGAAGAAACCCTACCCCCGTCCCATCCCCCGCTTCAAAAGAAGAAACCTTACAGGTTATCTAGTCCAGACTCCTTCATAACAAATTTTCTTTCTTCAACACTGTGGACACAGTCACCTAGCCTCTGTGTAAACATCTCAGTAACAGCAAGTATTGTATTAAAAAGGCAGTCCATCCCATAATCAGATGACTTGTCATTGTCAGAGAATCCTGATTTGCAGTTAGTAACTATTATTTGTTTTCTTTCATTTTTACCCCTTGAGTCATAGTGCATTATTTGAATACAACTACGTGTGCCCATTTTTCCCACTCCCCATTTCTTGACCCCCCCACTAGATCAGGTGTGCATTTTTGAAATTTAAAAATATATTGGAGAATAAAATGTTTAGTAAGCATGGCCATAAGAGAGCACTCTTCATACATAGTTGAAGTTGAAAAATTTTAAAACAAGAAAAGGAACAATCAGATGAAATGTATATCTCTTTCCTTGTAACAGGCTATTTCTCAAAGAATTGTTCTTTTCACTGATAATGTGTGTGTCAGCTATGGAAAAGTCTGGATTCAGGAACTAAATAAGAAAAATTAGTTGGTTTGAGAAAAAGACACCTACTGGAATCTGCACAGCACTCCTTCAACAAAGATATCTATTAGTCAATAGATGTCATCCCCTACACCTGTCTGAAATGACTCATTTCTTTTCCTGATTACCACTTATAGATTTTTCCCTTTTTTAAAAAACTTTACACAAAATGTAAACTTCATACATTGGGATTATTCTTTGGTCCGGATCTTTTCTTTGAATGAAATAAGCTTTGGGATGCTTATTTAGATGTTCAATGGAACAGTGTGGAGAACAGTAATTGTGTTTGGGCTAAAGAATTAATCCATTTAGTCATGGGAAGCATTAGTTAGCTTTTCCTTAGTGCCTGAATTGTGGTGCAACTTGGGGCTGTTTTAGGATTTTAGCTTCAAATAGAAACTTTTGGAAATGAAAGTTTATTTGTATTGATGAGCATATGCTTTTGAATAATGAGCCATTGAATTGATTTCAATGAAAGTGAAATTGTTTTTCAAGTCTCAGTTCTTATGTTTAACCATGAATTGAAAGCTACATCTTTGTATTACCCAAATTAAAAAAAAAAAGGAAAATCAGGATCTTTAAGTTGGGAAAATATATTCTAACAGAGAAAGTGGTTGAATAAGTAATAATTGGGATGGCTTCAGAAAGGACTTACAACGTCAAAAATTTCTGTTTATGAGTACACTTTTGTATTGTGTCAATCAGGCATTGTAATAAAATTACTTTTATCAGCTGTAATTATTCTCTTAAAATAGAAAAATTTACTGCATTTTGACTTCTAGCAGGCCAAAGAAAGGGTCTTTAGATAGTCATATTTCCGTCTCAGAAGAATAATTATCCTACATGTTATATAAAACATTTTCAAAAATTGTTAGTTTAAATGATGGGGTAAAAGGGAATTCCCCGACTGATGTAAGCTGCCTGCATATATGCACCTGTACTGTAGTCTGCCAAGATTTGCAGCCTGAAGAAAAATCTGGTAACTTTTTCTTAAAATTTTCTGCTTATCATAGCTTGTTAATTTACACTGTTGGATTTTCCCCTTGTTTCATATAACATTGTATATGCACTGCCAATTAACAGATAGTTATTGAGCAGTCACTATATGCCTAGTACAGAGTTGAACTGTACTGAGATGGATGAGTATATACTAAGACAGAAAAAGAAACAAGTTCTTGTTTTAGCTCGAGCCTTCAAAGCAGGAAGTTAAGGCAGTTTAACGTATCTCCAAACCTCTTTATAAGCTTCCCTGAAAGAATTAGCCCTATGTATGTGAGAAGTGGTACTGAATCTTTTACACTCTGCAGTAGAGTTGTTTTTTTTTTTAAATAACGGGTTTATTGAGTTGTAGTTCATGTACCATATAATTCACTCATTTAAAACGTACAATTCAATAATTTTTAGGCTATTCACAGAGTTGTGCAACCATCACCATAATTAATATTAAAACATTTTCATCACTCCAAAAAGGAATCCGTGCCCATTTAGCATCACTCCCCCATTTTGCTCCAAAACTCTCAGCCCGAGGCAACCACTATCTACTTTCTGTCTCTATAGATTTACCTATTCTGGACATTTCATATAAATAGAATCATACAATATGTGGTTCTTTGTGACTGGTTCTTTCACTTATCATAATGTTTTCAAGGTTTGTCTATGTTATAGCACATATCAGAACTTAATGCCTTTTATGGCTAAATAATGTTTCATTGTGTGGGAATACCACTTTGTGTTTATCCTTACATCAGTTGATGGACTGTTGTTTTCAGTTTTGGGCTATTAGCAATAATGCTGCTATGAATATTTGTATACAAGTTTCTCTTTTTAATTCTCTTGAGTGTATACCTAGGAGTGGAATTGTTGGCTCTTACTCATTTTCTCTTTTTTAGAATGCATAATTTACTGTTAGCTTAGTGTCTGTTTCCTCCCTTCCAGTCTCACTGGGTCTTTCCATATCAGGCCCCAGTTACTTCTCTGACTATCCCGTTGTCTCTGCCAGGGGAAATTGTATTTATCTTTGAAGGCATGGCTCAAGTGTATCTCCTTTGTGAGATGGTTTCCAATCCTACCCACTAAATAATTATTTTTGTATTAATCTTTAGCACTTCGCTCATATTGCTATTGTATCAAATTTTATGATAGTTACATAATGTGATTATGCATGTTAGTCTCACTAGATTTTGAATTCTTGAGTACAGGGATTGCCAGGAATCTTTTTTCCTTTGGTATGTAGCAAAATGCCTGGCACACAGCAGTTGGAAGGGTTGTTGAATTAACTTGACAGTCGTCTTGCTCAGTTTCTCCATGATATAAACATCTTACACACTACTGCTTTTCCTCTTCCTCACACTGGCATTCAAGACTTTCCGGTTTCTACCTCATCAACCAAAGCACTCATTGTTTCCCCAGATTTTTCTTGCTTTCCAGTTTTTTCTTTTCTTCCTGCTCTTCTCCCTGTGCAGAATGTTCCTTTCTATCTTGTCTCACTCAAGCTTTTGATATCCTTTCTGCACTTCAAGCCATTTGTGAATCAGGTCATCAGACATATTCCTAAATGACATTTAAGAATGTTCATCTATATTCCTAGGGTCAGCCTAAACTTTAGAATCCGTATTATGCGTTTATCTTGTTTTCTTAGGTTTAGACCAAGGAACAGAATGTACATTTAGGCAGTGTCTAGTTTTCAAAGCCTATTTTGCAAATTACCAGTATAAATAAAAGGCCAACAGCTATATCTGACTCCCTAGCCACTCAAAACAGTTCTTCCCTCCTTGCTCTCCCATGCTGCTCTTCTTTTTTACTCATATTAAGGTGCCCTTCTTTTTCTGTGGTAGGTATATGCCCAGCTTTTCTGGTAAGAGTAGGACAGGATAACTACCTCATTTTTTGTTGAGGATGGCCCTGTGGATGAGTTGTTTCATGGAAGGCACTCATCTGAAGAACGCACCTAGGTAACTCAGTACCTTGCAGTGCCAAGTGTTTCCTGGGCATGTCATATTGGATTTCAGCTTTTCTGGAGGACATGTATTTATTTATGACAGTTTAAGGATACATTTTAGTTTGTATTGATAGAAGCAGTATTGGCTAGGTAGTCAAACCCAGTAAATAGATGACAATGTGATAATAAAACCAATCTATTCTTAAAAAGAGAGTAGTAGTTTCCTGTAAATCTATGTGGTAAGTATCAGAATTAACGTATCTTGGGTTGATAGCTTCTATTTATTTTTGATAGCCTGACTTTAGAAGAATGATAGTGATGAGGCATGAGAATCAAAACTATTTTCTAAGGGGCCAAAGGCAGCTTAAGAAAGTTTTAAAGATGAAAGAGATACTGAGTGTTGTATAAAAAATAGGTGGAGAAATATACTATGTTTAAAAAGAGTGTAGAAAGTGTGTGGGCTTTGGATTGGGCTTTGGATTCAGATACACAGGAAGTTTGTGTTTCAGTTTTGATACTATGAGCCTCAGAGTTTCTCTGCTATAAAAAATAATACAAAGGTTATTTATTAGGAGTGAATGAGAACCTGTGAAATGCACTTAGCACGGTGCCTGCACACAGTAGCTTCATATAGATGTTAATTCTGTCTTCCCATGAGTGCTTATTACTCAGATTGCTTCTGTCCTTTTGCTTTTCTCTGCTCAGGAATTTCTTTCTCCCTCCTTCCTAGTCAGTCCAGATCTATCAAAGTCCACCTGAAATCTCCTCTCCTCCATTGAAACTTTTCGTATGTGACCTTTGTGACCTCATTTTCCTCATCTTTAAAATGCAAGAATTGCATTAAATGCCTAGCCCCTTTCTGCTTTTCTTTACGATTCTCAGAATCATTGTCAGACACAGACATGGATCCTGCTCTTTGAACTCCTCTGGCACTTACTTGCCCATACCACTCAATTAAGTATCTGATAAGTTCTCATATGAATGTGGATTTATTGAGGACAGGATCTAAAAATTGGACAAATGCTACTCTATCAGTATTTGTCACTTGTACCATAGTGGCATTTAAATATATGGAGGAACATTACTCTTGTTTTGCTGGCTCAATTAATAGAAAATTGTATGATGGTTAGAACCCAGATTGGAGTACCTGATTCCACTGTGATTTTGCAGATAATACAGAGGTCCTATTTAGAGCCTACTTAGTAAGTGAGTAGGGTAGTGTGGAGTTAAATAGGAAGAGCCTTGCAACTCAAGAGCGAGAATCTTGGATCAGGTAGAGAAGCAAGCAGGGTGAAAACAGGGGATTTAGTGTAGGGAACTGAATCATCTGGAGTAATGGTACTCAGGAAACATCTGAATAAGCAATAGAGAGTGTGTGGGGTTAGATTAATGCAGACTAGAGGCGTTTGGAGAATTGGGATGGAGCTTGGATTTGCACAGACATCGTGCTTTAAGTTTAAATGATGTATTCATTATTTTCATGGAGCGTTTATTCTTCTCAAAGAGAAGATTTATTTTGAGTATTGTCCTGGTTAACTTCAGGAAGGCTTCTGTGTGAAATTATGCTGGAATTGGTTTTAAGTATGTAAATCCTATAAATCCACAGCTTGAGTAACAAATTGAATCTCTGACTAATACAAGGAATTTCAGAGAAGAATCCCACTTATAAAAGAATACCTAGTATTATATTACAAGCGGTTATTATGTATACAGATTCTGTATCCAAAGGATATCTTTGTATGTGGTTGGATCATTGTCACTGCCTACTCTCACTTAGGTATTGCAGAGCTAGAACTCAGATTTCTTGGATTGTGGTATCTTTTATAAAGGCAAAGCCCTTAGAAAGCACACAACATTGCACACCTAAATGCCTAAATGATTCTGTTAAAAGTTCAGTCAACAAATATCTGTTACTTTAAAAGCTTCTATAGGCACTGTAGAAAAAATACAGTTTTTTTAATTGTATTCCCATCTCCTTTAGATATATCAAAAATACCTCCAAGAAATAATATTTGTGATCTGATCATGCAAACCAGTGTGTTTTGTATGTAATGTAGCAGTTCAGCAAGGGGCAAGATGACTGTATTCTGGGGTAGATATGGAATGTTGCATGGAGAAAGAGAAAGAGACAACTGAGTTTGAATCCTGGAGAATTCAGTATAGAGAGATTTTGACTATGTGGAGGAAAAGGAATGGCATTTTAAACCAGGAGAAGGGTGGTGATGTGTATTGTGAATTAGATAACTAAACTATTAGTTTAGTCCGGAGTTTGAGGGGTGACTTACACTAAGTTGGTAATGGTAGTATTGGAAGTAAATAAAATATTGCCAAAATAATTATGAAATAAGAGTCAATAGGGCCTGCCCCAGTGGCCTAGTGGTTAAGTTTTGGACATGGAAGAAATCTCAGAAATCATGTAATCCACCAGTTTTATGATTTTGGCACACCCAAACCTTCTGCCTTTTGTGTCTGTGGGTCACGCTATCCGCTACAGAAATAGATTTGTTATGTATTTTGATTGAACAGTGAAAGAACAAACCATTCTTCTTTACAATGCTATTTATTAGAGTGGAATTTTTTCTATAGATGCAGCCGCTTTGCCAGATCTCTGATGAGACTAACAATAACATTGTCTACTTAATTTAATAAGTCCTTTACCAAAGGATGTTCAAATGAACAAATGTAACTTATGATTCTATAGCAGGTAAAAGAATAGTCAATTGAAAGGAAACCTAATTTTAAGAAATAGGCATATTTTTAGTGGTGCAATGATTTTGAGACTTATTAGAGTAGAACTCATACCTTATAGAAAATATTTTGTTTCGCATTTCCTATTTTGTTTTTCTTTAATATCTAGCTCTTTCTTTCATTATGACCAATGTTAGCACGATAAAAGTTAAATATATTAATCAATTTTAGCAGGTTACTATTTAAAACTGAGTATTTAAAATTAACTTTTCCCCTAGCATGTTCATTTTTGAGTTCCCTGTTTTTTTATATTAATATTTGATTTATAAATATTATAAATATTTACTTTCTGTTTAATAAAATTTAGTGTTATGTTTATTTTAGTGTCATTTAAGGACATTAAAAATCCTCCCAAACTAATCTGCGATATTGTTAAACAGTTAAAACAAAATCTGTAGCCTTTTGTCTAAGTAGAAATTTAAAAATTTTTAGTATCTATGTTTTTTGAAAAATTTAAGTTTTTATATAATGATATTAGGTAATTGTTGGGTAATTATTAAAATGACTAACTATTAAAATTCATATTGTTATTTATTGTAATGTTAGTTAAGAAAATTTGAGTGCATGATGTACTTGTTATTTGAATACATAACACTGTTTTAAATTGGTTGTGTTTTATTAAGAGGAGGTCACTCTGTTGTATTTCATTCTTATAAGGAAGGAAAAAAAGCAATCCAGAACAATAATCAAAGCCAAGGTAGAGCAAGTTGTTAAACACTTTAGAATTAGACTTTTTTTTCCCCTTCTAGTGTGATACTTTGAAGGCAGCTGCTACAGATAAACTCTAGAGCCCCAGATGGTGGTTGCCTAATCCTCATGAGAATTCATGTCTTGGAAGCAGCTCTTATCTCTCCAGACCTGACATTGTCTGTGAGCTTTCACTAAGGAGGGAATAATATAAACATGCTATGCGTGAGTTTCACTTCTTGAATATGTCAAAGACACAGGAAGTTATAGTAAAGTTTAACAAGAACAGAGTTCACATTATTGAAAGTGTTGTTATTTAAAGCACTTGATGCTAACTTGTGATGAGTGATGGAGTGTGGTTAGGGAGGAAAGACACAGTGAACATTTTCATAAAACAAAAATGCCAGTCCTCCTGATATCATGAATTCAGAGATGTAGAGTTGTCGTTAAGTGTGTAATACCCCAAAGAATTCAGTGCTATGTGATTTGCTCTAACAATTTAAAACCATTCATCCTGTAAATGAATGTTCTGGCTTTTATTTCCCACCCAGTAGTCCTCTTTGTTTGCAAAGTCAAAATAACAATTCTACTATTCTGGATTTACTGTTTTGTTCAAAAAACTTCCAGGAATCTGATCTGTGAGATCTGGGTCTGTGACAGCTAGAAATAGTTGCTTCTTTAGCATAGCAGCCGTTATGTTCTGAAGTGGGGTTGTAGAGACCTGATCTGTTCTAGGCAGTGTCTCATTAAATATGTGAGCAGGAATGTTGACACCGTCTTCATGAATAATTGTTGAATCACCCATCACTTGATGATATGACTCTGTGTAGGCAATATGGGGGCTTTTGATCCCTGAAAATTATAAAATTTGTAAAGAAATGAGAAACTGTAATATTCCTCAAAATATAACCTTAGCCTGTCTTTCAAGTCTTATATCTCTTTCCTCTAGATACTCTGTTCTCCAGCCACTCTGGACCTCTCACTCCTCTCAGAATCTGTTGGGCCTGTCTATGTTATCATACTATTTCTCATTTAATTTCATCTTCCCGAAGAGCCCTTATTCAAATGAGCTTCTAGTCAGCCTATGAGACCCAGCTCAAATATCACTTTTTTGGTGAGTCTTCCTCAGATTGAATCATTTTCTTTTCTTTTCTCCTGTAGTGTTACAGCAAGAGGAATCTTTCTAAAATACAAATTTGATTGTCTCAAAAAAGTTTTACCTGTAATTGCATTTCATATCCAACCCAGTGTATTAGCCTAGTGGTCTCTGTCTTCCTTTGTTTGGTCTACATCTTAGCCATTCTCATCTTCTCTTTTTTCTTGGCTACTGCCCAGTCACAAAATGACTTGCTGTTATTTCCTCCCCTGAACCTACTTTATGTTCCTTTTTTGCAGTGGAGTGCCCCCATGTCTGTCCATTTTAGTCTTTCTAATTTTTTAAGATCTTGCCAAATATTGTCTTCTCCATGAGGCTCCCCCCATTCCAAGTTAGAAATCACCACTATTGAACACATATTACGTATAAGACATTGTGCTAGATTCAGTTGAGTACAAAAACTAGTCAGAAAAGAAAAATCCTGATCCTTATAGTTTATTGTTTAAAAGAGATGACTATTATACAAGGTAGGAAATTTTAGGTGCCATAAGAGAGAAAGCATTCAGTTCAGTACTTCCACTTGGGGTACTCACAAAAGGCATATTTTAAGTAATTTGTGTTTATCTGCCTCCTCTGTTCATTTGGGAGCTCCTGATGGTAGAGCTAGCACACTCAAACTTTGCGTATGCTGCAGGGTCTAGCACAGTATTTCAGGGGAGAGAGAGAGAGGAAATAAATTTGAAAGATTAGTGAGAAAGAATTGAGTAAAACCTGAGCTTGAGTTATTAAATAGGATAGGTGATAGGTGAAAGAAGAAGCATCAGAAACCCGTGTTCAGTGAAGTTTTTTACATTGAATTAATTGATGATTAACCCTCAGTGTATTTGTCGTATTTTCCTCGCTTTGTGAATTTCTTTTGCCTACCATGTGCTAGAGTAGTCTGAAACTTCCTGCTTAGCACCTGTATCCTTTAGCTGTCTACCCCCAAGCTCATTTTCTATTGCTTCCTGTTCCTGTCACATTTGCCTCACTCCCGCCTCCCCACTTGCTTTCTTTTTTGGGGTTCTGTTTCCTGCCGCACATTAAAAGGCCAGTGAAAACATGCCCCAGATGGTGCTGTTCTTTATCATGATCCCTCGCCACTTCGTGTTTGTTCCTCTTTAAAAGAACAAACAAAAAGCAAAACAAAAAGACGCATGCTGCTAGTTTGTCACCCAGCTGGCTCTGATTTCTCTTATTCTTGTCTTTGCTCATCTCTCTCATTCTTGGTTTCTTCTCTATTTCTTTTTCTTGCTTCACTCTGCTCCTATTTCTGCTTTTGTGTTTGTGTGCCACCATTATAAAAACCTTTCTATTCTCTCTCCAGCTGGATCGTACATTCTCTTATTCTTGTTTCCCATTCTTAATCCTCTCTCTTTTTCTGCTTTCTGTTTTTCTAATCCACTTTCTGTTCATCATCTTTTCTCTCTCTGTTTTCTTCTCCATTTTCACTTCTGCCTTTATTATCCTTAACTCTATTCCTTTTTCCATTCTTCACTGTATATCATTTTTAAAAAGTAAAAAAAAAAAAAAAGCAAACCCAAAAACAAAACATAGAACTTCTTAGCTGTAATCCTCATTTTATACTTCATTTCCATATTTTCTGTTGCTTTAATGAGAGCTGATTCCGTGCTTTCCCCTTCATTTATTACTTTTCATTCTTTTTTCCGTATTCCTTCTCCATAATCAATCTTAAAAAAGCAATAATCCTGACAATCTCCATCATTCCCATTCCCCACTACCTGTGCTTCCTCCTTCCACTATTCTTCCAGTGACTGTGTGTGTGTTTATTAAGGCTCTAAGATGAGGAAGGTATGGCTAACGTGCAGCTAATCATGAATCCTGCAGTACTGACTGTTTTACCTCTTAGAAGCCTTAGTGGTGAGGATAGAAGCCCGAGGCAAATTGAAAGGAGAGAATAAAGAGTCAAAGAAGAAATTGGAGGGTGTTTATAGCTGTTTTTGTAAATTAAGCTTTGTGGAAAATGGGGTTGGAAGTGTAGTTGAGGAACAAGAAGGTAGGACAAGTAGACCAAAAGTGGACCACTGGGAGGCTCACTGCTCTAAGATATATATCTTTTCTTTCCTCCCCCTTTGACTGCACCTACCACCAAGTTGTGTTCATTAACAAATGCATGTGGTTTAACTGGTCTTTTTAAAAATGCAAATATCCTATGATATTAAGTCTCATTTAGACCTTGTGTGAATTACTCTTACTCAGATTGTGAATAGGAATTTTAATTTTATTTGAATGTACAGGAAGGCCAGTGGAAGGAGGGGCAAGCTTTATTAGTTATTAGAAGGGGCTATGGTGGGCAAGAGTGTCATTGCATTCTTTTGTAACTTTTGTTTTGAATTCATTGCATTTTTTTTTTTTTTTTGTGAGGAGATCAGCCCTGAGCTAACATCCGCCAATCCTCCTCTTTTTTTTTGCTGAGGAAGACGGCCCTGGGCTAACATCGGTGCCTATCTTCCTCCACTTTATATGGGACGCCGCCACAGCATGGCTTACCAAGCAGTGCATCAGTGCGCGCCCGGGATCCGAACCAGCGAACCCCGGGCCGCCGCAGCGGAGCGCGCGCACTTAACCGCTTGCGCCACCGGGCCGGCCCCTGAATTCATTGCATTTTTTAACTGAAGAAGGTATTAGCGATGATCTAGCTTAATTTCTTTATTTTATGGGTGGAAAAAATGGTTGACTTATTTAGGTCTTCTAGCTTGTTAGTGATGTAAAAGGGACAATTTTATCCATTGTTCTCTTTATAGCATCATATTGTTTTTGTAGTACAGTGGCTTCCTGGCCAGTCCTTGACTTAAGTAGGAGGAACAGGTTCAAACAGAAAAACAGATGAAAGATAATATGTATATGTGCCCTTCCTTTCTCCCTTTATTATCAACATATTATAATATTCTGGATTTCCATATCTGGAGAACAGATCTCTGTTGAATGACTAAGGATCTGTTATATTGCTAATAGAAGAAAACAAAAATATTAGACCTTTATTAAAGAGGAAAGCTAATAATAGATATATTTAAAAGTCTTTCTCCACTGTTTTATTTATGTTCATCAGAAACACAACTTCTGAGATAGTAAGATCACTTTTTGTCTAGAAAATCTGAATGAGTGGGAGGAAAGCCAAAACTGACTGGAGAATGAAGTAGTCCAGCATTATTTGAAAAAGTTGAATGTGTTTAAATCAGCAGGTCCCAATGGCATGCATGGCAGGGCACTTAAAGATTTGGCAGATATCATTGCAGAGGCACTAGTAAATTACCATGCAAAGGATGTGAAAAGGGCCGAGTAATGGTAGTGCTTGTAAGCCCCCACTTTTGTTAGTCTAGTGCTCTTCACCACCTCCCCCCAAAGCCATAGAAACAAAGAAGCTATAGAAAACTCACATTATTTGCATCGCATTGGCCCTTGAAAACACCATTTACCCAGCCATATCCCATTTTCAGTTGTCATTTTCCCAACTTATGCATTCTAAGTATAAATCCAGTATGGGTTTTAAGAGCTTGTATAATATCTATAGAAAATAGAGAGTAGAAATAGGACTTCCATTCACAAGTGTGTCTAGAATTCCAGTTTTTAGAGTACTTTTAACAGACTGCTTCACTTGATCGTCCAGCCAACCCAGAATGTTTCTGGTGTATGGTGTAAAGATAAAGGTTTGCATACATTGGATTCGGTTTGTATTATTAATCCAGACCTTCTTTACTTGTTTGTTTATATTGTATGTTCTGCCTGCTTCCACAAAAGGATTTGAGATTGAGGTAGGATGCATATATGAGGTAGGACCGTTAAATGTAAAGTCGTAGAATAAAAGATCAGATACATTTCCCTCTTCTAGGAACATGAGGTGAAATGATTATTGTACTTAAAATTAAATTTAGTTCTCAGCTTTGGCAGCCAAAGCAAAGGGAAATATAATGAGTTATATGGTTTTTTTTGTTTAATTAAAGAGAAGCACGTTGCTCTTTACCTTATTTCATGATTATTTATGTAAACATTGTATTATGTCTATAAACTCCTTTAGAGTAGGGACCATATGGATCTGTGTTTCTACTCATGACAGTGTTGAGCATGAGCAAACAAGTGGTTGAATATGATTTCTTATGAAGAAAGTAACTTTTTTTGGCACTCAAATCTAAGAAAAAATTTGTCATTGAATTCTTATGAAGCAAACACTGAGTAGTATTAATTATAGACAACTATTTCAGCCAAGGCTTTATAAAAGATGCAAAACAGTTGTTTGTAGTAAAGCCTTTGCTTTTATTGAATTCCCCAAAACACTGGGGATAACTGGGAAGGGCAGGGTGATATCTTGAACAAATCATCAGTTTCAGAGTCAGATGGACCCAGGTCTAGTCCCAGACCTACTGCTTTGGGCTCTGTGACCTTGGACAAGCTGTGTACCCTCACTGAGCTTTAGTTTCCTCATTTGTCAAATAGGGCTGTTAATACTGTTGTCAAAGGGATTTGGAGTTGATTAAATGAAGTAATCCAGGTAGCTACTCAACAATTAATTTCTTTTTAGAGAAAACAGTACTCTGAGCCGAGCATGGATTTGTGCAGCCATATAGTTCTGTTTATTCATTCCTTCTCCTCAGTCCGTCATGCTGTAGTTGTCATAATATAATACATGTGTTTTCACTACAAAGCCCAGAATAAAATGTTGCAATTTTTACTTTAAGTAGTCACATGTATCTTTTAAAACTTAGGAGGAAAAAATATATATTTCTAATCACCTATTTGTTTACTATATCTAGTGTCCTTCATTGCTTTCTTAAAATCTGAAATATCCACTTGGTATCATTTCCCTTTGGCCTGAAGAACTTGTTTTTTCATTCTTGCAGTGTAGATCTGCTGCCGATGAATTCTTGTAGTTTTCATTTTTCTGAAAAGGTCTTTATCTTGTCTTTATCCTGTTTTTTTGGATATGTTTACTGAGGTACAATTTACATACTGTAAAATTCACTCTTTTATCTAGACAGTTTGATGAGTTTTGACAAATGTGTATCGTTTTATGGCTGCCACTACAATCAAGATGAAGAAAATTTCTATCACCCCAAAATACCCTCCTGCTCCTTTATAGTCATTCTTTTCCCTGTACCCCCATCCCCTGGCAGCCACTAATCTGATTTCTGTCCTGATAGTTTTGCTTTTTGCAGAATCTCATGTAGAGAATTAGACAGTTTGTAGCCTTGTGTGTCCAACTTATTTTACTTAGCATAATAGTTTTGAGATTCAGCCATATTGTTGGATGTTATTGCTGAGTGGTATTCCATTGATTGGTTGCACTGTAGTTTGTTTATCCATTCACCAGTTGATGGACATTTGGGTTGTTTCCTGGTCTTGGCTATTATGCATAAAGCTGCTTTAAACATTTGTGTACAGATATTTAAGTGGCATATGTTTTTATTTCTCTTGGGTAAATACCTGGGAGTATGTTTGCTTGTTCATATGGTACGTGTATATCTAACTTTCTAAAATAATTGCCCCGTTGTTTCCAGGCTGGTTCTACCATCGTGCATTCCCTTGTCCCAGAGCAAGGTAATGAACGTTGCAGTTGCTCTGTAGCCATGTCAGCACTGGGTATTGTCATATTTTTAAATTTTAGCCATAGTACTAGGTGTGTAGTGATATCTCATTGTGATTATAATTTGGTTTTGCCAATGACTATTGATGTTGAACTTTTTTTTAATGTGCGTATTTGACAAGTGTATATATTCTTATGATGAATTGTCTGTTCAAATCTTTTATCCATTTTTAAATTGGGTTCTTTGTCATCTTATTGAATTGTAAATATTTTTTACAGATCTGGTTAAAGTACCTCATCAGATTGTTTTGCAGTTATTTTCTCCTTATGTATGGCTTGTCTTTTCATTTTCTTAACAGTGTCTTTTAAAGGGCAAAAGTTTTAAATTTTGATAACTTCTCAGTTTTTTCCTGTATGACACATGATTTTTGTGTCCCATGTTAAAAAAATATGTACATACATACATACATACATATATATATTGCCTAACCTAGAATCATAAAGGTTTTCACCTAGAGGTTTTATAGTATTCAGTTTTACATTTGAGTTTATGATTCATTTTGAGATGATTTTTGTATATACTATGAGGAAAAAGTTGAGGTTGATTTATTTGCATGTCTTTGTCCATTTTGAAAACGCACAGTCCGTTCTGTATTGAATTACCTTGGCACCTTTGTTGAAATCCGTTGACTGTCTAAGTTGGGGTCTATTTCTGTACTTTCTGCTGTGTGAAATTGATCTACATGTCAGCGCATAAGCCAGTTTCACTTTGTCTTGATCAGTATAACTATTACTAAGTCTTGAAATTGTGGAGGATAATTCTTCCAGTTTTGTACTTTTTCATACTGTTTTGCTTTGACTTTCCATTTCCATTTATATTTTAGAATTACCTAGGTAATTAAAAAAAAAAAAACTCCTGATTTTGATTTGGTTTTTGTTGTATCTCTACATTAATTTGGGGAAGAATTGATATCTTAGTGATAATCTTCTGATCTATGGACATGGTATATCTCTCCATTTATTTAGGTTTTCTTTAATTTCTTTCATCATTTTTTTTGAGGTTTTCAGTCTGCATTGTCTCGAGCATTTATTGGTAAATTTATCTCTAAATATTTGTTTTTTTAATACTATTTTAAGTAGTATTTTTAATCTAATTTATAATTTTTAGTTGATAGTATATAGACTAAAATGGAATTTTGTGTAATTGCCTTTTATCCTGCAGTCTTGCTAAACTCAGTTGTTAGTTCTAGTAGCTTTGTTGCAGTTTCTTTAGGATTTTCTGTGTAAACTATCATGCCATATGCAAATAAAGACAGTTTTACTTCTTCCTTTTCAATCTGAATGTCATTCGTTCATTCATTTATTTATTTTTTGCTTTATTGTACTGGTCAGGACCTCCAGAAAATATTGAACAGAAGTGGTGAGAGCATGCATTCTTGTTTTCTTCCTGATCTCAGAGTGAAAGGACTCTCATACTTATGGGGTTAGCTGTAGAGTTTTCATAGATGCCCTCTATCAGATTGAGGTAGTTCCTTTCTGTTCTTATTTGTTGAGGATTTTTATTGGGAATGGCCACTGGATTTTTTACATGCTTTTTCTGTGTATGGTGAAGTGATCATGTGGTTTTTCTTTTTAAAGGTTTTGTAAACATCACTTAGGTCATGGTTAAAATGATGAAATGCATTGATTAAACCATCCATGAATTCCTGTGAGATAAACTCCACTTGTTCATGATATATTATCCACTTTATATGTTTCTGGAATCAATTTACTGAAATTTTAAAAAGATTTTTTGCATCTGTGTTTATGAGGGCTATTGGCTGTAGCATTCATTTTATTTAATGTGTTTTCCTGGTTTTGGATCAGGACAATGCTGGCCTTGTAAAATGAATTGGGAAGTGTCCCCTTCTTTTCTATATTTTCTGGAAGCATTTGTGTAGAATTCTGTACAATCCTTAAAAAATTTGTGTAGAATTTTGTAGAATTTACTAGGTGAGTCATCTGACCCTGGAGTTTTCTTTGTAGGAAAGTTTTTAACCATGAATTCAATTTCTTTAATAGATATAGGAATAATTGAGTTCATCTCTTTGTTCTTGATTAAATTTTGGGAGTTTGTCTTTCAACAAATTTGCCTATTTTGTTGTCGAATTTTTTGTCATAAATTTGTTCATAGCATCCCCTTATTAAACTTTTAACGTGTGTAAGGTCTATAGTGACGTCTCCTCTTTCATTGCTGACAATGGTAATTAGCATCTTCATGCTTCTTTTTCTGATCAGTTGGTTTAGACGTTTCTCATTTTATTGAAATTTTTTCAAAGAAGCACCCTGATTTAATTTGTTCTTTTCCTAATATCTCAAGATGAAAGTTCATATCATTGATTTGAGGCCATTTTCTTTTTCTTTTTTTTTTTTACTATTAATATTTAATGCTTTAAATTTCCCTCTAAGAACTGCTTTAACGTCATCTCCCTGGTTTTCATAGGTTATCTTTTCATTTTTATTCACTTCAAAATATATCCTAATTTCTCTTGTGTTTTTTGTTTCTTTAGCCAATGAGTTATATAGAAGTGTTGTTTAATCTTCAAATATTTGTGAATTTAATTTCACTCTGGTAAAGAAAACTCTTGTATGATTTGAATTCCTTTAAAATGTATTGAGATTTGCTTTAGTCCAGAATAAAGGTTTATCTTCATGATCCATGTACATTCTTTTCAAGTCCTTAGTGAAAGACTCTGCTTTTGCTGAGCAGAGTGTAAAAAGTCAGTATATCAGCACTTGCTTGATAGTGTTATACAAGTCTTCTGAATCTTTACTAGTTTTTTTAATCTACTTTTTTATTAGTTATTAAGAGAGGAGTGTTTTAGTTATTGAGAGAAGAGGGTCGAAATTTTGCATCTATACAATTGTGAATTTGTGAATTTTTTTCCTTTCAGAATTCGTGTATTTTGAAGCCCTGCTCTTAGGATTATTGTTTTGATGAATTGACCCCTTTGTCATTATTAAATGTCTCTCTTTACTCCTGGCAATGTTCTTCGTCCTGAAATCTATTTTTTCTGATATTAACATAGCCAGCCACTCCAGCTTTCATTTGATTTGTATTGATAGGCCATCTTTTTTACAATCTTTTATTTTTAACCTATATGTATATGTTATACATGTGTTATTTTTAAAGTGTTTTTCTTGTAGATAGCACATAATTGGGTTCTTTCCTTGGCCTTGGGTAGTTTTCTCACACACATGAGTAGATTAGTATTTAGCCAGAAACTTGATGAAACCACTCTTCAGGGATGTGGAGCTTTCTCTCTGTGTAGCCCCTTCCTTTCTGATATTTTTCCCCTGGAGATTCTAGCCACTTTGATTTGCTGAAACTCTGTGGTCTGTCCCTTCAACTCAGTGGGACAGATGGGCTCTGATTTGGCCACCTCTCCCTCCACTCTGGCCTGGAAACTTCAACGCAGTAATTTTGGGCTACTTTAAGATTCACCTCATCTGTTTCCTTCTTTCCAGGATCACTATTCTGTTCTGCCTGTTATTCTGTGTCTGAAAGTATGTTTCATATGTTGTGTGTTGTTTTCTTTTTGTTTAGGGTAGGGTGGTATATATGTGGTCCTTGTTACTCCATTATAGCTGGAAAAGTAAGTTTGCTTTCATTCCTTTTTTTTTTTTAGTGAGGAAGATCAGCCCTGAGCTAACATCCATGCCAATCCTCCTCTTTTTGCTGAGGGAGACCGGCTCTGAGCTAACATGTATTGCCGGTCCTCCTCCTTTTTCTCCCCAAAGTTCCAGTAGATAGTTGTATGTGATTGTTGCACATCCTTCTAGTTGCTGTATGTGGAACGCAGCCTCAGCATGGCCGGAGAAGCGGTGCGTTGGTGTGCACCCAGGATCCGAACCCGGGCCGCCAGTAGCAGAGCGCACGCGCACTCAACTGCTAAGCCACGGGGCCGGCCCCTGCTTTCATTCTTAAATGATATGTTGGGTGTATGTAATATTCTCATTTAACAACTTTATTTCTTTTAGCGCTTGCCATATGTCTTTCTGTTGTGTTTTGTCATTTTGATAAGTCCATGGTCATTTATATTGTTTTCTGTATGTTATGTGTCATTTTTCTCTGGCTTCTTTCAAGATTTCCTTTTTACTTTTACTTTTTAGGAGTTTGACTATATGATGTGTCTAGTTGTAGTTTTCTTTGTATTTATTCTGGTTAGAGATCACTGAAATTTATTACATTGGGGAAAGTTTTATTCATTATTTCTTCAGTCTTTGTTTATGCTCCATTTTTCACTCCCAGTTATTCTGAGACTTCAGTAACATGTGTTAGACCTCTTGCTGTGTTCCGCAGGTTATGTTGCTCTGTTTTTTTTAAATCGTTTTTTCTTTTTCTGTTTGTCAGGTTGAATAATTTCTCTTGAATTATCTTCGTGCCCACTGACTTTTTTTCTATCACCTCCAAACTGCTGTTTAGCCCATTCGGTGATTTTTTAAAAATTTCAGATATTGTATATTTCAGTTCTAGAATTTCCATTTCTTTTTTTATGCTTTTTATTTCTCTGCTGTGATTTCCTATTTGTTTAATTATTTCAAGCATTTTTAAAAATTAATAAACTTTATTTTTAAAAAACACTTTTAGTTTATAGTAAAATTGAGCAGGAAGTACAGAGAATTCCCATATACTCCCTGTCCCCCGCCCCCCCCCCCCCCCACAACCTCCTCTGCTTTTAACATCTGGTACCATAGTGGTACATTTGTTACCATCATTGAACCTACATTGATACGTTGTTATCATCCAAAGTCCATAGCTTACATTAGAGTTCACTCTTGGTGGTGTACATTCTGTGTACAAATATATAGTGATATGTATCTGCCATTGTAGGATCATACAGAATAGTTTCACACCCCTAAAAAATCTCCCAGAGTGGTATAGCATTTTGCATTTTCACCAGCAATGCATGCGAGTTGCTGTTGCTCCACATCCTTGTCAGCATTTGGTGTTGCCAGTGTTCCAGATTTTGACCATTCTAATAGATGTATAATGGTATCTCGTTGTTCTAATTTGCAGTTCCCCAGTGACATATGATGTTGAACATCTTTTTTTTTTTTTTTATAATTTTATTTTATTTATTTATTTTCCCCCAAAGCCCCAGTATATAGTTGTATGTCATAACTGCACATCCTTCTAGTTGCTGTATGTGGGACACGGCCTCAGCATGGCCGGAGAAGTGGTGCGTCAGTGCACGCCCAGGATCTGAACCCAGGCCACCAGCAGCGGAGCGCGTGCACTTAACTGCCAAGCCACAGGCCGGCCCTGAACATCTTTTCATATGCTTATTCACCACCTTTATATCTTCTTTGATAAGCTGTCTCTTAAGACCTTTTGTCCACTTTTTCATTGGGTTGTTTGTTTTCTTATTGTTGAGTTTTAAGAGTTCTTTATATATTTGGATAACAGTCCTTTATCAGATGTGTCTTTTGCAAATATCTTCTCATAGTCTGTGGCTTGTCTTCTTACTCTCCTGACTTTGTCTTTCACAGAGCAGAAGTTTTTAATTTTAATGAAGTTCAGCTAATCATTTCTTTCATGGATTGTGCCTTTAGTGTTGTATCTGAAAATTCATCGCCATACATAGGGTCATCTAGGTTTTCTCCTGTGTTATCTTCTAGGAGTTTTATAGTTTTGCATTTTATATTTAGATCTGTGATCCATTTTGAGTTGATTTTTGTGAAGAGTGTAAGGTCTTTGTCTAGATTTGTATTTTGCATGTGGATGTCCAGTTCTTCTAGCATAGTTTGTTGAAAAGTATCTCTCTGCTCCATTCTATTGCCTTTGCCCCTTTGTCCCATTATATATATTTATACCTTTTGTAGTTGTCCCACAGTTCTTAGATCTTTTGTTCTGGCTTTTTTTTCAGTCTTTATTTGTCTTAGCTTTTTGGTTTTGCAGCTTTTCAGTTTTTAGTTTTTCACTGTCTCCTTTTGAGAAATCATTAAGCTCAGAGATTCTTTCCTCAGCATGTCCAGTCTATTAATGAGCCCGTCAAAAGCATTTCTTCATTACCATATTTTTGATCTTTAGCCATTTTTTTATTCTTTCTTAGAATTTCTGTACACACACAGTAGTCCCCCCTTATCCACAGGGCCTATTTTCCAAGACCTCCAGTGGATGCCTGAAACCACGAATAGTACCTAACCCTATATATAGTATGTTTTTTCCTATAATGCACACCTGTGATAAAGTTTAATTTATAAATTAGGCACAGTAAGAGATTAACAACAACTAATAATAGGGCATTTATAGCAATATACTGTAATAAAATTTCCATAGATCATAGCAGCCGCAGCTGATGATTCTTTTTGTTTCTTTATTAAGTTGAGAACTTTCACCTTTTCACTTAAAGAAAGGACTTTATGGTCTGGTCTTGGGCATATCCGAATTGCCAGCGTCACCACTTTTGCACTTTGGGGCCATTGTTAAGTAAAATAAGGGTAACTTGAATGAACACAAGCACCGTGATACCTTGACAGTAGATCTGATCAGTAGATCTGATAACAAAGGTGGCTACTGAATGACTAACGGGCAGGTAGTGTATACAACATGGATATGGTGGACAAAGGGACGATTCATGTCCTGGGCCAGACAGAGCAAGATAGCGCAAGATTTCATCATGCTACTCAGAATGGTGAGCAATTTCAAACTGATGAATTGTTTATTTCTGGAATTTTCCATGTAATATTTTTGGACCACAGTTGACCACAGGTAACTGAAACCGTGGAAAGCAAAACTGCGGATAAAGGGGGACTACTTTGTGTATATATATATATATTTCCCCTAAGAGCAGTGGTTCAGTATTCGTAATTCAGTGTTTGTGGCAACTTTATAGTACATAACTGCTGTGAATTACGAGACTTGAGTGTCTCGTATAAAAACAATTAGTTTTTATATTTTGTACAGTTTATAATTATTTTCTACAAAGTAATTGGTCTGATATCAGCTTACTTCATCGTTATCAGAAGCAGAACTCCACTCCCCTTTCCTTAATTTTTTAGTTGTAAAATGTTCTATAAATATAAAAAAAGTACAAAGAAGAAAATAAATATCACTATTGCTGCCACCACATGGAGATAACCACAATGAACATTTTGGTGTCTGAAATTCTGTTCTTTCATCTGTACAATATGATTCATGTGTGTTTATATGTATATTGTTATTTTTCTGATTTCAGGTAGGTTATTTAACATCTCAGTCTCAGTTTCTAGATCGGTAAAATAGGGGTAGTAAAATTACATATTGTAGGATTTGGGGGGGAATTAAAGATTAATGTGTGTGAGGCACTTAGAACTGTGCATGAAACCTGGTAAATGCTATAGAATTATTAACAATTATGTATTTTTATAGAAGTGATATATACTGTAATTCTGCCATTTTAAATTGAGTATGCTGAGCATGATTATATCTGTTATTGATAACTAAGCACCATTGTTATGGGTGAGACTCTCAAATGTTAGATTTGATGATGCCTTCGAAGCTAATGAGGTATTTTTGGCTTTGGGGGTCCTATGTTAAGTGTTCCTCAAGGAGGAGCTTTCTCTGATGTTTGCTTTTACTGTTTCAGGTTTTCTTATTCCTCTTGACAATAAGTTTCTTTTTTTTTTTTATGGCTGCCAGTCTATTCTTCTGTAGGTTTTACTTGTTTTCCTTTCTTATTTGCAGCTTCTGATTTGCTGTTTATAGAGAAAGTTCATAACTAAATTTGTTGTAACATCTAAACTAAGAGTATACATAGTGAGCACCAGTATCTGTCTTTGTTTTTATTGTATTTTAGATGAATTTAAGAGCCAGAATTCTTACTTCTACAAGCTTTATTTTATCAGAATAGTATAGTATGGGGTTTCTTTTCCCCCTAAGTTAAAGTAATTCATTGGAGTAGATTATGCCAGCAGGATGAAAAAAATCTTATTGTTAGAATTTTCCTTGAGTAGGATATTTTTCCTCAAGGGACGTAAAACACTTAGCATTGTAAGGCATAGCCCCAGTTTATTTCTAGTAGAAAGAATGTGAATAGCATATCTTGAATATAATTTTATTTTTTTAATCACATTTTTCTGTTTTTGTATGTCTATCATTCTCTCTCTCTCTGTGGTTGAGACTTAATGAATAGTTTTAAATTTTTGTTGGGTAAACTTCTAGGCATTGGTACTCTTGGCCTGCTTTCTGTGTCAGTGTTGTTCATGTCAATGTTTTTTAGTGGATGATTTGCTGCTTCTGTTTTCTCCAGTTTACTTTCTTTTTCAGCTTCTTAGTGTACAGTCATCCTGCAGTATCTGCGAAGGATTGGTTCCAGGACTCTCGCGGATACCAAAATCTGCGGGTGCTTAAGTCCCTTATATAAAATGGCATAGTATTTGCATATAACCTGTGCACATCTTCCTGTGTACTTTGTCATCTCTAGGTTGCTTATAATACCTAATACAATGTAAATGCTGTGTAAGTAGTTGTTATACTGTATTGTTTAGGGAATAATGACAAGAAAGAAAAATCTGTACTTGTTCAGTACAGATGGAACCATCTAGGCCTTCAGTCCATAGCTGGCTGGTTGCATCTGCAGGTGCAGAAACTGTGGTTATGGAGGGCTGACTATACTTTTTTTTTATTTTTTAGCTTCTTAAACGTGGTCTACTAGGTTCCTTCACCAGCCCTTTCTCACTGCCAGCTTAAATAGGCATGACTGCTCCTTGGGAGAAAAGACGAGTAAGAGCAAGAATAGGAGTGACAGCATGGAATGAGACAGAATGAAAATAGAAGGAGGAAGAGTGGAGGAGTCAGTGAATATGAAGCCCATCGTAGTGACTGTTGAGTAAGGGTTGGAAGTATCCTTAGTCATCCTAGACTTCTCTCTGCCACTTACATTCACATCATCAGCAAATCCTGTCAGCTTCAACCTTGGAAATAGACTTCGAGTCAGAATCTGATCTCTTCTTCCTCGTCTGCACTGTTGCCACATTGGTCTAAACCACCATCATCATAGCCTGGACTATTGCAGTAGCTTGCTAAGGTATTCTTCTTCCTCTTCCTTTCTCTACCCAGCAGCTGGAGCGATCCTTTTCAATGTCGGATGATGTCATTCCTTTGCTCAGAACTCTTCAGTGGCTCTCTGTTTCACTTAGAATAATAAGCAACGTCCATTCCATGGTATGAAAGGCTATATGTGATCTGGTTCTCTGTTACCTCTCTGATCTTACCTCCTGACACTATCACCTATTATTACTCTGCTTCAGCCACACTGGCTACTGTTTCTTGCAAGTGCCAAGTACATTCCTGCCTTAGGAATTTTGCACTTAATGGGCCCTCTCCTGGCTATGCTTTTTCCTCAATATTTGCATGACTGTCTCCCTCACTTCTTTCAGGTCTCTGCTCAAATGTCATCTTATCAGAAAGGATTTCTCTGACTGTCCTACATAACATAGCATCTCCTCCTTACCCCATCATTCTCTATCCCCCTTTCCCTGTTTTATTTTTCCTGATAGAATGTACTGCCACCTTACATATTTTATATGCATATATATGAATGTGTTTATGTATATATGTATGTATGTGTTAATTTAATGGTTTTACCCTGCCTGCTAAAGCAGAAACCTTTTGGTTCATTGCTATATCCCCAGGGCCTAGAATAGTACCTGCCTAGACACTCAATAAATATTTCTTTGAATGCGTGATGGAATAAATCGGATGGGATGGTCAAGAAACAGTTGTATTTATAAGAGAAACTGGTGGGCATATAATAGCATTTAGAACTCTGTAGAGGTGTGGAGAGTAGTTAGGTAGGAATGTCCTCGAGAGAGAAGGGATTGGTGTGAACGTGCTGGTGCTGAGGGTTGTTTGGTGGCTGACTACTTGGGCAGATAGTAATGCGTGAAGTCAGAGGCTTTCTGGATTATTGATGTCTTCTTTTGGCCACCAAGGACAGGTTTTTTCTATGTGCTTATTTGACCCCAAGCTGTATGAGTAGCTGTTTTTTTGCTTTTTTTCATCTTACAGCACAAGCTCTCTTTTACTCTTTCCTGGCTTTCTGGCTTCTTGTTGTGGCCAATTTCCAGTCCTTTCCTGCCAGCTTGATTGTCTTCCCTCTAGTGGCTGGCCCTCATCTCCCTGGCTTCTTTTTTGTCAGGGAGGGCGTTGTATATGTGCACTTTATCCTTGAATGCTGAGAGAGTGCTTGTCAAACTGACAGAGAGGTGACTACTGGTTGCCACTTGACATGAACAATGACACCTAAAAGTCTGCATTTGTGACTATGGGCCTTCAAGAGACTCAGTGTAAGAAATTGCACTTTATCAAGTAGAAATAACCATATTGATGAACATTTGGTATTTATGACATTAAAATGTGTCCGTTCTATAAACTTATATTTCTCCCTCATACTGCCCATGCTAGTCTTATATCATAGATCTGTTTCATAGGATAAATGAGAAAAAATAGAAAACACCAAATTTTTTTTTCTTTTTTATTGAAGTATAGTTGACATACAATATTGTGTTAGTTTCAGGTGTACAACATAGTGATTCAACATTTATTTGCATTACAAAATGATCACCCTGGTAAGACTAGTTACCATCTGTCATCATACAAAGTTATTACAGTATTGGCTATCTTCCCTAAGCTGTACATTACATCTTCGTGACTTATTTGTTTTATGACTAGAAGTTTGTACCTCTTATCTCCTTCACCTATTTTGCCCTTTCTCCCACCTCCCTCCCCTCTGGCAACCACCAATTTGTTCTCTGTAAGAAAACACCAAGAGTTTTGAAGACTGGTGTCTAATAATGAACTAGGTGTATTATTTCATTCATTTATTCTGTGTGTCACATCATTTATGTCCCTCCTCTGCTTTGACACTTGCGGTGGCTTCCTATTATCCGCTAAAATATAACTCTTGAAACCAGCATTTAAGGCAGTTCATAATATACTTCCCAACCTGCCTTTTTTATTTCTCAGCTCCCTCTCATATTCCCTATACTCTAGTCCACTGACTTTCAAAGAGCCTTTCTTCGTAGCCTCTCAGGGATTCCCTTGGAGAGGTGGAGGCCAAGTTGGCGGGATTCTGTCTCTCTCCCTTCTTTGACCAGTCTTTAGCATTTCATCTGTTGTACATTTGGCTTTCTTTAAAATAGGGTTCTGTAACTAAAAGAATGTTTGGAAGTCACTCTGTTTGTCTGATCATATTAGTCTTTGTGTCTGACAGTCTTTCTCTGTCTCTCTTTGGCTCAGACACATGTACACACATGCACACACATACTCCTTCAAAGCCCTATACTTACACTTTCTTGGGACTTTCCTTTGTTTTTGTAGTTCTCTCTGCATGGAATGCTAATGTCACCAGTTGATCATTTATATAGTGAGTTTTGCTAGTTACTTGAAACAGTATGACAGTTTTAAACATTTTAGTTCTAAATAACTTCCAGTGAACTGGAAATTAACTCTTTACATGATCAAAATCCTTAAGGATTAATATATGTTTTGTTAACTTACAGCTTTGTATGCATGACAGACAAAGACAAAGAGATACTTCTCCTAAATGTTAGAAATATTAAGTCTTGAGTTTGGGCCAAAATTTTTTCAGTAAAGGTGTGCTTCTAAAAAGTTTAATAGGAGAATGTTTCAGCATGCATATAGTTGTTTTACCTGTAGGTTTTGTTTTTGTTGTTTTAACGCACAGTGTATATGAAGCTAAGGCAGGTTGCATTTTGTCTTAAAAAACTTTTTTCTGGTTTTATTATTCTAAATTTTACAGAGCAGGTTTTTTTTAATCCAAATACTTTTTTTGCAATCCCAGTCCTTCTTCCTTAGCTCCTTGATGAAATCGTGACTTAGAATTTCCTTTTCTTAACAATTACAACTTTTGGTATTATAATACAGTTTTTAAAAATACATATTATCTTCCTTCCATCTTAGTCATAAAGTACTGAGTTCTCAAGGGTGCTTTGATTCACACTAGAAGTATTTTGTTTGCATTTACCTAGTAAGTAAGAAGTATTATTTCATAGTGAGAATTCTTTCATTTTTACAGTTTTCCTTTCATTTCTTCAGTTTTTGTGTCTGGAAAATAGATGTTAAATGATGTGATATTAATTGTTTTACATTTAACGTTTTTCACCGTAGAATGTTAATATGTAATTGTTACCTAGCAGTCTATAAAGGATAGTCGTTGCCAGTATAAAACATTCAAAATCATCTTTCCCAGAAAACCTGTAACTAAAGCAGTGGTTCTCAACTGGGGGTGCTTTTGCCCCCAGGAGTCATTTTGGTAATATCTGGAGACATTTTTGGTTGTCACAAGTGAGAGTAGACGCTATTGGCATCTAGGAGGTGGAGGCCAGGCATGCTGCTAACCATCCTACCATGCAGAGGGCAGCCCCTTACAACAAAGAGTTTTCTAGCCCAGAATGTCCGTAGTACCAAGATTGAGAAACCCTGAGCTGAAGTTACATGTCATTCTCCCACTTTGCATAGAAAATGTTTATTTTACTTACAAGAGAAATATTTTTATCTTTCCTTATAGGTACACAGGTTTAGTTAGCCATTATCTTGATAATACCTTAAAAATGGTTAGTACGTCTTACTTTAGAAAAGAGCAGATCTTTAAAAAAATAATTGTTTTTCCTAAAAGGAAGGTATAATTGTGAATAGCTCTTTTCTTTTGTTTCTTTTTTTTTTTTTTTTTTGGAAGTGGCTATCTCTACCATTGGGATGAAATGAAAATTAGAGAATCTTAGTAAATATTCCTGCCAACAATGGAATTCTAAGGCCTTGCTGTCAACTTAAGGCAGCTCAGTCTTTCTTCAGGGTTCCCATATAACAGAATAGATCAGGTCACTTTAGTGGAAGAAGTGCTTTCCCTTGAGAATTAATAAAGAAAATGTAATAATTTCCCCTCTCTCCTCAGTATTTTGACCCTCAAACACACAGTGTTAACAGTTGCTGTATCTTTACACTAACGCTATACTGGTGTTTACGCCTATATTCTTCTATACCTTTCTTCAGGCGCATATAAAGAACATTTAAACACACACACAGTAGTTCGGGTCATTGTTTTTACATACTTCTCTGAGACATACTTTTTAAACTTTTATTATTTAACATTTCCTTGGTTAATTGATATAGAGCTTGACTTTTCTTTTTAATAGCTGTATGACATTCTATAGGATATATACAGTGCATGTTTTCAGAGTTTATTGAACTGTTTATTCTCTTGGATATTCAGTTGTTTTCAGGTCTGTTTGTTTTACCGCTTTAAACAATAATCTAAATACATATATACTTTTGTGTTGAATTTTTTTCTAAAAATGGATTCGGTTTACTAATGTTTAGTGCAGAGAAATAATAATGCAGATAATCACAAATTGTTTATTTGACTTTGAACTTTTTTGGGATTTGTATTTGACCAATATTATGTTTCAAACTGTGCAGTGACTTTAATTAAACCACAAAAGATCCTGCCTCCATGCCATTTTGAAGATAAATGTTGTTACTGCTTAGCCTGGCCTTACCAATGCCTTTTCCTTGTTTAATAGAGGTAAGCAAATCTTTAGTTAGAACAACAAAATACAACAGAAAACCTATAGGTCCAGGGGATATGGAAAGAAATTCTTAGAAATTATCCGGCTAAAGATATTATTTTAAGAAATACTAGCTAAAATTTCAGAAGCAGATCATTCAAGGCAAAGAAAGACTTCCTGTTAATTGCTTTATTGATAGGATCATAATGCTGTCTGCAAACTTTTAACAAGCTGTCAAATTCAGAATGTGCTTTTTGTTATTGGAAATATGTTTATCTGATGACTGTACATCTCTAGATAGTAAATAACTATTTTAGATCATTGATCTGCAAGGCAGAAAGGTATAAGAATAGGCTGGATGCATGGACTTTAAGTCCTAGCTGTGTTCTTATTGACCAGTTGTACAAATATGCCAAGTTTTCACCTCCTGGGATCTCCATTCCTTTCCCTCTTGGAACTTGATTATTTCTAAAGTTTTTCAGTTCTAAATATTCTGATTTATTATCTTGTGTATTCTCTTAAAGAAATATATGATATAATTGTACATTTATTTAATAACTGTCTTCAGATTTATGTTTCTCTGACTCAGTGCAGCGTAAATTAGCAGCATTGAAAAGCCAGTAGGAAGTGGAGATAATAAACGCTTTTACATTAAAGTACTTTTAAAGTCTCTTTTGGTTCTTAACCAATATTTGCTTTGAGATTTGCTCAGTAGTAATTGTGTGTGTGTGTGTGTGTGTGTGTGTGTGTGTTAGAGTTCATCAGCCAAGAAAAATATATCATAGATAATTTATAAAGAATCATTTATTCTTATATTTGCCCCCCAAAAAGACATTTGAACCTCCATTTGCATATCTAAGTGGCAAACCTCTAAACTTAAATTATCCAGGAGTTTAATATAAAATCATACTGAAACACTCATTAATACATTTGAGTATACTAAGTTCAGAATATGAATTATCTAGTAGTAAGTAATGCTGTGTTAATCTTTATGTTGTCAGATTATTCTTATGTTAAGAACATATTTTCAAAGATGATATTGTTTCTGGATGTACAGAAAAGGAAATAGTGAATTTTTTATTGTACTGATTGGGCTGCACATTTTGAAACTGCTATACTTAGGAAACATTTTTATGTCAGTTTAGTCTTTTCAACTGATTTCGTTATGTTGTATCTTTTCTAAGTCTATTCAAAGTATCTTTAATGTCTTAACTAAGAGAATGTAACTTTTGAGCAATAATTTAAAGTCATGTGCTGTTTCCCTCATCAGTATATGAATGGAATTAGTTATCTGGTAACAGAATGCCTCTGTGTGCCCTTCCACCCCAAGATTCTTAGTTTAACATCTGGCATTAGCTTATCAAGCCAACATTTATTTTCATCATTATGTCTGATAATTCTATACAGTAATTGTTGGAGGGATGTAGTTAGTGAAAACAGATTTAAGGTGGTGAAGATCTTCTTCTTCTCCAATATTAGCAATAATGAAATTGAATTTCTTGTCATTCACTCTCTTCTAGTTATTTGGGGATTTGAATCATCAAAGTCTTTGTGAAGCTAATATCCCAACCTAGACAGTTGCAGAAAGAGTTTATTTCTGATGTGATCGCAGAAATTGCAGGAAAATAAAAACTTTATTTTGTATATTAAAGCTTTCCCTATGTTATATTAAATTTTAATAACATTGATATTCTGCTCACTTTATGAAACCTTTTATTACAAACAGTTATGAATATGAACATCTCATTTGACTACTGATGAACAGAGGGAAAAATCTAAATTAAAACTTTAAATACCACTATTTAATTACCCAAATGGCTTTGACTGTGTTAAAGAGTGCCTGGGATTATTCTGTTTTTCAATTTGTTTTAATGCTTCCTTGGTAAAAGCTGATGGATTCCCAGGCCCATTGCTGTCACTGATGAACTATATAAAGATAAATGACATTATGGTAAATTCCACTTAATGACACATTTTTAATTTTCAGAACACAGACATTTTCAGGCTAGTGAATGAAGGCTAATTACCTCAAGATCAGAACAAAATAACTCCTCATTTCGAAAGATAATAGAAAAGAAATGTTACAGATTAATGATGCTATTTATCTTTAAGGGAAAAAAATTTTATCTTTATCCAGATAGCATAGCTCCCAGAGGAGCATGGTTATAAAATGAATCTGAAGTCGCAACTTAATAGGTTATTAAAATTGTTTGAGTGCAGGCTCTCCTGCTTTAGTCTTTCCATAAATTTAAATTGAAGGTCTGCTGTATTCAAAAAGGAGCAGCTTGTTTATGAGGCCAGAGGGAGCAACATACGTTACTGACAAAAGATGCATTTAACCTCATTCTAGTCTCTTGCTTTTTTATTTCTCTGAATGAAACTCAGGTATTTGAGAAAGTGTTTTGAAATTTGTTACCACTCTTAATTGATACCTAAATGGAAGGCCCACACTTGAACTTGTTTAATTTAACATTAAAATAAAAATGAAAGCTGTCAATGTTCAGAGCCTTTACTAAATACATATAAATCAATTTGTAATCTGATTTAATTGCACGTGTGTGTGTATATATACATATGTATATTTTTAAACATTTTAATTTTGTTATCTAAGTGAAAGGAAAATATCTTGGCCTGTGAGGGTGTGATTTTGTGGTCACAGTTGGAATTTATGTAGGAATTGTTCAATAAATCATTATTCACAGTTAAAGGATTGGCAATAATCCTTTTGCTACACTCCCACACAAGTAACAAAGTAGTGACTCAGAGAATATTACTTGATCGTAGACGCTTTAAACTGTTCCTGACATTCTAAACTGTCTTTTGCTCTAGGTAATATAATATATTATATTGTTATTTATATCTATAAATAATATTATTTCTTTACTAACAAGAGCTTGTAGCATTTTCTGTAATTTTCATTCTTGTCTCTTAGATGATGCATTTTTTGCCTATATATTGATCATGTTTCTGAGCCACAGAAAAATGTTTGTGACCACGAAAGGAAATATATGTGTATTTCTTGCACCTGAGAGAAATTTCAGTATATTATTGTGAGATTTTATTTTACCCCCTTCCGATTTTATTTGCTCTAAATAGTTAGAAGACGTGTTCTATCTCACAGGGACAACAGTGTACTGCTTGCCTACTGCATCATCTTGACGTGAAATTTTCTAAGACGTCTTTTAGAAAAGTAAAGAAAGGAATTCTTTGTAATTATAGTTGCAGTATACATTTGATTTTATGTTAACTGTTATGAAAGCCTCCTCTTTATTTTTAAAGTGTTCCTGTTTAAGTAGTTTTGACTCTGTAGGTTAGGGGGAATTTCTAACAAAATAATTTAAATTATTGAATCTGAAATCAATTAGTGATATTGACTGAAAACTGAGGGAGAGTACTAAAAAGTTTACTTTGTGTCAAATCCTTTATCTCACTTCTCTTAATATTAGTACTTAATTATTACTATTTATTTTAAATTTCCAACAATATCCCTACCAGGCATTCATTTTTTTTTTTTTTCTTGTGAGGAAGATCAGCCCTGAGCTAACATCCGATGCCAATCCTCCTCTTTTTGCTGAGGAAGTTTGGCCCTGGGCTAACATCCATGCCCATCTTCCTCTCCTTTATGTGGGATGCTGCCACAGCATGACTTGACAAGCGGTGCATCAGTACGCGCCCGGGATCCGAACCTGCAAACCCAGGGCCGCAGAAGCAGAGCGTGCACACTTAACCGCAGCACCATGGACTGGCTCCCCTACCAGGCATTCTTTATTCTTTATTCACTAGAGGTGTATCCATCTGACAGTGACTTAGGGAGACAAACTGATAGAAATTCTGCAAGTTTTTTTTTTTTAATTAAATATTTATTTATTTATTTATTTTAGTGTGTGTGTGTGAGGAAGATCAGCCCTGAGCTAACATCCATGCCAGTCCTCCTCTTTTTGCTGAGGAAGACTGGCCCTGAGCTAACATCCGTGCCCATCTTTCTCCACTTTATATGGGATGCCGCCACAGCATGGCCTGACAAGCAGTGCATCGGTACATCAGTACAGTGCTCGAGCACTTAATCACTATGCCACGGGGCTGGCCCCTTCTGAAAGTTATTTATAGACAGAGAGAATCCTACTGTAGAAACAAAAATAGATGATGGTTTTCTTAATATCAAAATAATTTTCTTATATAATGGTCTTATTTCTGATTCTTAAAAACAATACTTGTGAATGTGAAAAGAAATAAGTATGTTTCTTGTATGTGAGAGAAATTTCAATAATTCATCATTTGTAGTCTCTGAAACTGTTTTCAATATGGCAAGCAATGTGTGCCATAAGCCTATGTGTTATTTCACAGGGATTATTTGGAGGGTTTTCTGACTTTCTCTATCTATCATTTAAAAAATTATAAAACTTTTTAAGAATTTAAGCAACCTTTAAGCATATAACTATACATCACAGTAATTGAAGACAGGAACTACATATTTTGGTACATTACAAAACTTTTTTTTTTTTTTTAATAAAATTGATTAAAATGGATCCTCCTTAGAATGTATGTAGTGCATGTTCTGTATGTAGTTCTTATCCTTAAATCAAAAAAAGATCTTGTAATTACTGTTAGAATAATACACACTAAAATATTCTAGAGCATTAATAATATTGTGTCGTGCTCCTATTTCATTTTTCTCAATTATTACTGTTATTAAAAATTTCCGGCACTATCTCCTACCTAGCCTTTTTCAGTAAGGGTGAATTCATTCTAAAGACATATATATGCAACTTAGGCAGAGAAAATGTAAAGTATTGTCAGGGTTATATTTTAGAGTTAGCAGTAATCCTACTATGGATATGAAAATGTCATTTTTCTTAATATGCAAATTTTCACTTCCAATGATGATGATCTTGAATGAATATTCTATTTGGAAAATCTTTTCTTATGGGCTCACAACGGTTACTTTTTAATGTGTACTTTCAAAATTCTATTTTAAAGCAAGTCGTTGATCCTTTAAACTTAACCCTCTTCCAGTTTTTTTCTGACAGATTATGATATTACAGTATAGCAGTGATCTGTAAAAGTCATATGGAAAAGGGACAAATTTAGGGCCGTTGAATTGCTAATCATGGTTTCATAGCAAGGATCACAAGCTAGCTACTACTGTACCTCCTGCAAAACTCCGTAATTTTGTTTGGATCTGTTTGTGATAGGTAACAGACGGATGTAAATATAAAGATTCTTGACAGGGCGAAAAAGAAATCACTGAATTTAAACCCTCAAATCCAATGAGAATAATAAGGTCCTAACAGAAGTCACAAAACAGTAAAGTATGCTACCTTCCCACTTTATTCCTGACTCCCCAAGTTAACTATCTTTGTTTAATGGTTAGGGCATACAATCAGGAGTTGAGATCTAGATTTTAGTTTTAGCACAAGCTCTAGTTGTCTTTGTGATCATACATAAATTCTTTCCTCCTCGCTGAGCCTGTTTTCTTACCTGTGTACATGAGGAGTTTAAGTACAGGTCTTGTATGGAGCATGAGAAGGAGGGAGAGTGGATGCAGAGAAGGGAAGACCTAGCAGGCCTCCCTCGACTCTACATCCTCCATCCCCTTTCCTGCTTAGCCAAAGCAACTCTGGTTTTTTGGTTGTTTCTTTTTAGATTGAGACTCTGCTTAAGGTTTGATTTTTAAAAAAGACACTTCTTAAAAAAAAAAAAAAACAGAAAAGAAAGTTTTAAAACTACTTCTGGCCTAAGTCAGAGATTGGCAGACTATGGCCCATTGTGCAAATCCAGCTCAACACCTTTTGTTGTAAAGAAAGTTTTATCGGAACAAAGTCACACTCTTTCATTTACATATAGTCAGTGTCTGGCTTTTTGGCATAGTTGAGTAGTTATGACAGAGACTGTGGCGCGCAAAGCTCAAAATATTTGTTGTCTGGCACTTTACAAAAAAAGTTTGCTTGCTCCTAGACTAGATATTCACCAATCTTATACCTGTAAATTAGTTCCTAGAGATGGCATAATTTCTGTCATAGGCAGTTCTCCTTCCCAGACTGCACGCTAATTCTTGGCTAATTCCCCTAGTCTCTATGGAACTATGCCTAACCATTCAGCCTCTGTATTCCATAGCACTCTTTGAAATCCTGTTAGTTATTTTTTACTTGTTATTTGTCCTACAGAATATAAAAGGAAATATTGTTATAGAAAAATGCTTCATAGCCCCAAGGTAATTGGGTAGGCAATATTAATACATCTGA